>NC_141150.1:130167971-130523971 GCF_053477565.2 Lygodium microphyllum | reverse complement strand
TCCCCACACTCATTTGGTCTATCATTCTCATTCAGTTGTACTTGCATTATGCTTGAGTAATATCAGTTGTTCTTCTTTTTCATTACTTATGTCTCATTATGATTGTCTACTTTCTCATGAGTGATCTACCCTAACATGCATCCTCAATATTTTAACATGGTATCAGAGCGGGTTTCAAGCTAATGAGTCATTAGGTCACTTCAGTTTGAATTTTTGGCTCCCTCCACTTTCCCATGAATCTCTCACCTACCTCCATAGCCAACCACCTTCATTGGAGGGCTTGAATCTCTCCTCCCATGCATTATCAATCCGTACTCTCTTTTGGAGAACTCTTCCTCAGCTCCAACGTGTGTACTTGCCTAATATTCTTACCATAAGCTCTTGTACTCATGTAACCTTTGCACACTACAATCTCTACACACTTAGTGAGGCCTTGTGACAGCCGCTAGCTTTATATGGTTATTTCTTTCCATGTCTACACTTAGCAAGGTTTTACTCCTGACACCCTCTGTATACTCAGTGTCTTTCTTGGTTGTGATTGAGGAGGGGTGTTGAGAAATGTGCAATCACACCCACTATAGCCTCTTTGTAAGGAACAACAAGGCAACGAATGTCATTGCAAGTAAAGCCTTTGACTAGGTCATGTATGCATGGTTTATTAAAACTACAGTTGGTGAATACCATGGTCCCTTTCCAGTTTTTTCCACCTACCAATACCACCTACCGTAAGCCTATAAAAGGTACTCATCCCCACACTCATTTGATCTATCATTCTCATTCAGTTGTACTTGCAATATGCTTGAGTAATATCAGTTGTTCTTCTTTTTCATTACTTATGTCTCATTATGATTGTCTACTTGATCATGAGTGATCTACCTTAGCATGCATCCTCAATATTTTAACATGGTATCAGAGCTGGTTTCAAGCTAATGAGTCATTAGGCCACTAATTAGGCCACTTTAGTTTGAATTTTTGGCTCCCTCCACTTTCCCATGAATCTCTCACCTACCTCCATAGCCAACCACCTTCATTGGAAGGCTTGAATCTATCCTCCCATGCATTATCAATCCGTACTCTCTTTTGGAGAACTCTTCCTCAGCTCCAACGTGTGTACTTGCCTAATGTTCTTACCATAAGCTCTTGTACTCATGTAACCTTTGCACACTACAACCTCTACACACTTAGTGAGGCCTTGTGATAGCCGCTAGCTTTATATGGTTATCTCTTTCCATGTCTACACTTAGCAAGGTTTTACTCATGACACCCTCTGTATACTCAGTGTCTTTCTTGGTTGTGATTGAGGAGGGGTGTTGAGAAATGTGCAATCACACCCACTATAGCCTCTTTGTAATTGAGGAGGGGTGTTGAGAAATGTGCAATCACACCCACTTCCTCTTTGTAAGGAACAACAAGGCAAAGAATCTCATTGCAAATAAAGCCTTAGACTAGGTCATGTATGCATGGTTTATTAAAACCAGTTGGTGAATAGCATGGTCCCTTTTCACTTTTTTCCACCTATCAATACCACCTACTGTAAGCCTATAAAAGACACTCATCCCCACACTCATTTGATCTATCATTCTCATTCAGTTGTACTTGTATTATGCTTGAGTAATATCAATTGTTCTTCTTTGGCATTACTTATATCTCATTATGATTGTCTACGTGCTCATCACTGATCCACCTTAGCATGCATCCTCAATATATTTAACATAATGCATATTTCAAATATAATGAATTATTAGGACCAAAGATAAGGGATAATGGTCAAAACTCTTCTTACTAGGATGCTCATTTTAAGGCTTACATATAACTCTATATCTGCATTATGCACCTTTATGAGGAAAATCTCTTAAATGTGGAAGAACAACCATTTTGCACATTTAGGCCCTACCTCAAGTGGTAGCAAATGGTGACAAATTATGAGCACATTGCTTTTCTTAGACTTTGGGTTTGTTAGCCATGGCTTCACATATCATGCATAATGTTGGCCCTTAGCATGATTAATACTTTAGTCAGAGTAGTTCTATGTGTGGGGTAGTCCTTAGATGCCTCATGAAGTTATAGTTATGTAGGTAGTTTTCAGTGTGGCTTGAAGAGGTATTTGTGGTGTCATTCATATTTTGATCATTCTTGATATTCACGACTTGTTGTATGATGGATTCCTATGATGATATATGAGATCTAATTCACTATATTTCTATCTATTTTTAGCATATTCTCTATGTTCTATGTTTTTGATTCTCCGAGTATTAGTGTTGTAGTATGTATTCTCATGTCTCTATGTCATTATTTTTGAGTCTTCTATGAGTTTCCTAATACATTATTAGGTATTTCAAAGTGTTTCAAAAATAATGCAGAGTGCACATTATTAGGTATTTGGGACTGAAACACTTTGAAAATCTTGCCATTGTCATCTTGAACCTCTAGTGCGAATCTTTGTGAAAAATGACTTTGTTTTATGGACAAAACATAAATTTTTTGTATGTGATGTAAAGGGTTTTCTTTGTGTATACCTTGTTATTGCTTCCCTGTAGCTTTGGTTTAAAACACTAGCAAAAACGACCTTGCTTGATTGGCAGAAATTCAAATTTTTCTATATGAAGTAGTGATACATTTCATATAGCAAGATGATGCAATTTTATCATTGCTTGCCCTTGTATCTCTGATTTTACAACCTAATCAAAAACACCTATGTTTGATACCAAAAATCTAAAATTTTTAATCACAACCTGAAGTAGTGATGATTGCCTGAAAAACAGTGATATATTACCCGAAGTTAGATGATACAATTCAAAAGGTTAATTTTTCCTTTTTGCTTGTGTAATGGACCATTACTCTGTTATTTTGTCTAATAGCAAACGTTGTGAATTATAAAAACCATTTGTAAAGCAACAACAATAGGAGTTTCAAAAGAATCTAGGAGGAGAAGCATGAAGATTTTCAATCCTAGATGAAAATAGAGACAAATTGTTCACAAATATATTTCAAAATGCAAGCACTATTGCAAGAATATCCTCTCTGTAACAAACTCTGTTATGGCACTATAACACTCATAACAAACATTCCATCATTAATCTAGTAAAATATGGCGGAGTTTCCTTGCCGTGTCAAAGCCGAATAATAAAGTTCATGTCTTTATCTGTGATTGTGACACGCTTTGCATGGATGGCCGCAAGCTGTGTATCATCAAACAAGTCGATGAGAAATCCCTTTGTAGCTATTTCTAGGGCCTCCATAGCTATAGTAGTCCACCTTCCTGTTGGTGGGCCATCCCGCACTCGTGCCCAAAATCTTCCCATCCCTTTCAACTCTAAGTCTTGCATGACTTCTCGAACAACCTTATGAAAAGAACTTTTCGGGATGAGAAGCTCGTATTCGCATTGGATTCTCCTTATCTCTCGAAGGGCGACAGTGCCTAGTTTCCATCTCCTCTTCTTCTATGGTGGTCCTTGTGCTCTATTGAGAGCACCTGTCGCTGCACTAGAGGAGGCTCCACCTTGTGCTCTAGTTGGCGGGCCTTAGCGTGATGTCTTTCTGGGGTCAAAACGGCGACATGCTTGCTTGGTGCGTGCCATGCAAGCTCGAGGAGGGCAAGACGGAGAAGAGATAGAGGTTGGGGATGTGAAAATGGAGGAAGAAAAGAAAGCAAGATATAAAAATGAGAAGAAGAATGTACTTTTAACCCATTTAAACCCCAAAATTGGGTTAATGCAGCTTCATATGCACTGTCCATCATGTGATCATAAATCCATAATCTTTTATTGGAATGCGACAAAACTTCACATGCGCACTCATTAGGTGGCCAAGAGCCCTTTTTTTGTTGAAAAAAAGTGCATGTAGACCCCTGGTCCAAAGTCTGGCATCTGGAGCCACTTTCTTGGCACCTAACGGGTGCGCATGTGAAGTTTGATCGCATTCTGATACAATTTAGTATTTTAAAAATTATCCCACACAAAAATTATGGATGGATTGATAATTGAGAAATCAACATCGCGACTACTGGCCCTTAGAAACTTCGCACCACATAGACTATACAGAGGCATCAGGAGTAAAGTCTGCAACAAGAAATGGCAAATTTTTGCATGTTATTCCTATTGAAATTAACAGTGCTAACAAAAACTGTAAGTAAGAATTGAAAATGCAACAAAGATGCATAGTTAAAGTTGAGAGCTAATGACAAGCGTAAAATTTTAATTCATGTTTTAAGGGCACATACAATAGTTTTGCACTGGGACATAGTCATGTCCAATGCATGAGGATAACACTATGCCAAAAAAGATAACATTACAAACTGTGTTCATTCCATTGGAACGAATGCATCCTTCAATGCTTGAAGATTTCTTACAAGTTGGAAGTCCTTGGGGGTTACAGTGATGCGCTTCGCATGTATTGCACAACGTTGAGCATCAGTCATCAAGTCAACTAAAAAGGCCTCTGCAACACACTGTAGAGCATGAAGACATTCTTTTGTGAAGCGATCAGGTCTATCCTGACCTTGTGCCAAAAATCACCTCCTGCTTTCTGTGCGGTAGAGGTCTTGCACAATCTCGTGAACAAGTCTCGAGAAGCTCGCATTCGGAATGATGAGATCAAAAGAGTGTTGATACCTCCTAATTTCTCTCAAGACCACTGTACCTGGCTTCCACTTGTGTTTCTTGTGGGGATGCTGAGGAGGACCCTTGTGAGGGCGGCTTGAGGAAGGTGGATTAGATTGAGAAGGGGGTGCATCTGAGCTGGTAGATGCTCCAAGGGGCTGAACATTATATGGGGCTCTGAGCGGAAGCTTATTTGCAACTACCTTAGACCTAGCCATCTTTTCTACATAAGAGATGTGAGAACTCAATGAATAAGATAGAAAGTTAAACCCCCTTTTATATAGCCCTAAACTGTGAGACTCATTCACATAGATGCACACTCTCTCTTTCTCCCTTAAACTATAAATTGCATTCACACTGACTCACGTTGTTCATCTTACTATCTTAGCTCTCTTTGAACCCATTTGCTACCTTGTCGAAGCCTTGTTTCTAGCCACTTGGCATGGTTTTCTTTGGCACTTGAGGCTTCATAACACACTCTTTTAGTGACACGACGTGATTCCATCATGTCTACAGCCAATTCATCAACACTTTCATTTGCTCTCTTTTGTGAGAGTTTAGCTTCATCCGCTACTATAATCTATACTACCAAGATAGCAATTGGATCATTGGATTGCTACCATTCACCCCTCCACCATGATCAGTTTTTCTTTGGTATGCACCATGCGCTATCCAATGTGAATTTTCCATCCCTTGTGTGGACCAAATTCCGATGCTTCCCTTTTCTGCAAAGTATAGCCCATGTGTCTCAAGGATATGCTACAAAGACACATATCACACATGAGTAAAACTATGCTCAATAGTTTATACAATTCATATACTTTTAAAATATTAACTTAGTACACACCATGTAATGTGTGATAGAGCTTTTACCCCATGCTTCCACCATGTTTTCGTAGAAGCTATGCACATCATTGATAAATTCTTGCTTAGGTCATTGTTAAACACCATCTTGCGAAGTAAGGGAGCCAATTTGTTACTTATCCAAACCTTAGCTTTGGCTAATGTTATTTTTTCTACATTACTTTGATCAAGAACTGCAAGATGTAACTTTTTCCACCCATCATAGTCACGCATCCTACGAACTATGACATTCCCTTCCTCATTGATGGGTGCTGAGATAAACTTCCTAGCCTTTGCTCCTCCAAAGCAAGGCTTTTTTGGCAAGTTACTAGATTTTCATGATCTCTTCTCATATTTTTCAATCATCACGATGCTTGTGTAGCCCAATTTTTGATAGCACTCACTCCACATTCCTACACGTTTGCAATGGATTCTTTTTTTGGTTGCATCCTATAAGCAAAGCAAATGTATTCATATACAAGTTTCTCCATGATTCTGACAAAAGCATGCAATGAAAAAATGTGAATACGATCCAAGGGAATGTTGAAGATGGGCTTCCAAGTGGGATCTTCTCTATTGCGCATTGGTGCAGCACTTGTCACCCTTCGCCAATTCTTCTTTCTGTCCTTTCCTTCCACCCTCTCTGTCAAGCAATATAGGCATGGATTCTTTGTATTTGCACCATTGGAGATTCCACACATGCATTTTAAAGTTTTCAAGTCTCCTGCAAGATGCCATTTAACCAAGTATTGACCATACTCTTCAACTGAGAGCATCTCACCATGTTCTTGATGATCGATGATGCTTGGAATGCTTGTGTGCATAAAGAACATCTGCAGCACCTCAAATGTTTCCTTAGAAACTTCAAATGCTATGAGCCACCACACATGGCACTCAGATTGAATATTTAAGCTCCCTGGGTTGTTCTTGTCAAATTGTAAAGCTCTATTCATCACAGTTGCACTAACTCTTTCAAGCTTTACTCCTTTGATGACCTCACTTTCATATAATTTTATAACAAATTGCAATTTACCATTATATTCCTCAACAGACATATTGTAGTACATTACCATTGCCGACTGCACCTTATTCGAATCTAAATAGTAATTGTTAAGTTCAGTGAACTTCACCTCATATGCATTTTTGGTCCCAACCTTTAGTGTTTCCACACATTGAACATGAAAGGTGAGAAGGATTGAAGCTTGCACGCGAGAGCTATGGCGGGAGAGCAAGAGCAAGAAAGAGAGAGACAAGAAATGGGAACTCCAACAGTCACAATGTGTGGCTGGGCCTTCCTTTATTCAAACTGTCACTAAAAGAATAAAGAATAAAGTGACGGTGACGGGCGCCCGCCACCTGTAGTGTGCAGTGGCAGTGACTATCAGTGTAGTAATACACGCGCGGCTAGGCGGAGGTGCCTTTACCCCCAATAACCTCCCACTTAAAGGCGAATCTACCCTAGTGAGGAGTGATAAGAAAAAAGAAAAAAAGACAGTACAAAATGTACAGATGTACAACAAGATTAGGAAAAGACGTCATCTTATCCCACACCCATCAACCTCCTGAGGAAGGCAAAGCGCTCTGTACAGAGGCTTTTTGTGAGCAGATCTGCAGGATTCTGGTCAGTTGAGATCTTGACAAGGTCAATAGACTTGTTCTCAACGACTCCACATATGAAGTGATATCTCACCTCAATGTGTTTCATCTTTGCATGGAAGACTGGATTCTTGCCTAACTAAATAGCACTTATAGAATCCAAATGCAGTGTAGGGATAGCATCAATACCAAGGTCAGCAACCAAACGACCCAACCAAATGGCCTCCTTGCAAGCCTCAGTGGCTGCAACATACTCGGCCTCTATAGTAGAAAGGGTCGTGCATTTCTGCACCCTCGACATCTAAGAAACAACACCTCCAACATAGGTAAATACATAGCCGGAAGTGGACTTCCTACTATTTGCATGTCTTGCATAATCAGAGTCAGTGTACCCCACGACTCCTGTATCCTGGCTACCATAGCATATGCATATATCTGCAGTGCCCTTCAAGTACCTCATGATACCCTTCACGGCATCCCGATGCTTCTTGCCAGGTGTAGCCATATAGCATGCCACAACACCAACTGCAAAGGCAATATCTGGACGAGTGACTATCATGGCATACATAAGACTGCCCACTGCAGATGCATAGGGAATCTTGGCCATCTCAGCCGGACAATCAGCCAGTGATACCTTCACATAAGAAGGCAATGGACATTCAATAGGCTTTACGTCCTGCATGTGGAAGCACTCAAGGACTTTATGAATGTACTCCCTCTGTGACAAGTAGAGGAGTCCCTGATGTCTATCGCGTCTAATGCGTATATCAAGTATGTGAGGCCTGTCCCAGATCTTTCATCTCAAAGCTCTTCTTGAGCTGAACCTTAAGAGCATCTAGCTCATCATGAGCTTTCCCTGCTATCAGCATATCATCCACATAGAGTACCAAAATCAATAAAGAACCATCACAGACTTTCTTCATGTAAAGACACAGATCCATAGCACTCCTGCTGTCCCTGTGACTGTATAAAGGCATCAAACTTATGTTACCACTCCCTAGGTGCCTGCTTCAAGCCATAAAGACTTTTCTTCAATTTGCACACTAGGTGCTCCCTGCCAAGTTCTGCAAAGTCCTTAGGCTGCTCCATATAAATCTCATCATGCAAGTCCCCATGTAAGAAAGCCGTCTTGACATCCATCTGGTATAAATCCAAGTCAAGCTGAGCAACCAAAGCCAAGACTAAGCGCAGGGTGGTCATCTTAACCACAGGAGAAAAGACCTCATCTACCACGGGATTTGCTACGTGACTTCCCATGAGACTTGGACTGAGATTTCTAAGAATCCTATCCACGGCCACAGCCACTGCCACGCTTTCCATATCCATCATTTCTACCTCTAGTTGTCATAGCATGCGACACACGAGAGGCATCCAAATTCTTACAGCTAACCTCTTCCTGTAGAAGAGCACTCTCAACATCAAATAATTTCAAGGTAGCAGCAGAGGCACATAATGCAGTGCGGAATACATCCCATGACTCATTAAGAATACCAAGCAAGAAAAGAGGAGTGACATCCTCTGCAAAAGTGATGTCCTGTGAAGTCAAGTTCTTAAGTATAGCATGGAACTAGCTCAAGTGAGCAGATATAGTCACATTCTCCTTCATGCACAAATCCATAAGCTGCTTCAGCCAATACATCCAACTTGTTGGACTTTTCTTGTCATAGAGATTCTTGATTTTATTCCACAACTGCCATGCACTCTGTTCTTCCTCAAATACATTGTAATGAACCTGTTCTATGAGAGATAATACAATAGTGGACTTGCATAACTCATCAAGCTCAAGCCATTCCTCATCTGGCATAGTTGCAGGCAGATCCCCACTCAACCTCAATGGTTCGATTTGCGATTTCTGCACCAACACCTGCCAAATCTGGCTCTTCTAATAAGAGTAATTCCTACCATCAAGCTTAGTGATGTTGAAAATAGCATGATCAGTGGACAATCTCGCCATAATGCAGGTTGAAAGATTATAGACAATTCAAAACTGCTTGTTGTTTACTCTAGAAAATGACCAAAAAATCACCAAAATCGAGAGAAAATGGCGAGAAAAGTGTAACCAAAGCTGCTGCCCACCAAGTACTAGTGAAAGTACATCATTTTAGAAAATTTCAGCATGAAAAATCCATGTCCGTCTGGAGTTATATGCTTGCTGTAATAAATGACAGCATGGTATTGTGAGAGTCAATTGCTGACCAAATCACTGCATCAAGTCAATAAATGACAACCAAGACATGACCAGCCATAAACGGGCATAAATCAGCACCAAACTATCATCAAGACCCTGAGCAAACACCCAAACATGTCACCAAAGCATCAGTTAGTGAGTAGGCATACCCCCTGGACAGTAGGGCAAAGTATACATAACACTGGCAAGACCTGACACTAGTAGGTGTATGCTCACAAGAGTGCAAAGCCCAAGCTCAGGTCAAAAGCAACTCCAAGATATCAGTGCATGAACCATGCAACATTTAAGTGTAAGAGATCCCAAAGTCTCAAGTATCTGCAAAATGCTCAAATAGCATAAACCTTCTGCTCAATGTCGATCAAGCATACAAGATGCTCCCATCAATAGCTCAATCAAACCAAGTCAAAGTACCAAAGACAGGTAACCAAGACAAGGCCTCAATAGCATCCCAAGAGCATGACAGCTACAAAGCAACTGTAGGTAGCATCCATGAGCAAGACATGCATCCCAATAAAGATCTCTGATAACCAAAATGACATCCAATACAAAATTCCGGAATAGCAAATGAGAATCCAAGCCAAGTCTTTAGAGAGCACTAAATCTCAACAAGTACATGGTACACTGTGCCAAGGCAAATGCATCAAGCCGTAGGCGTCGGGTAAGCATATAACTGTCAAAGCACTGACCACTGTCAAGCATAGACCGATGTTAATAAGTGCGGGCTGAAATAATCTCAAGCTTCCAAAAGCATCCGGATCCAATGACAAGCTCGAAGTCGTCCCTTGATGATCAATACATCATAGCATAACCCAAGACATACACCCGAAACCAATAGGCATATGTCAAAGCATGAAAGATAGCTTCAGCCCAAGAGTATTCAGCATGCATTTACTATTATAAACTGTGTATTTTCAGCCCCATAATCAAGCCAAAATCATAGCATGACATGTAGCTTCAATCCCCCAATCAATCGGGATGTAATAGGCATCAAACTGATTATGTAGTCATGCCCAAACAAGCATAGGCATAAACTGTGAATGTATCATTAGCATCAAATGTCTGTAGACTGTTTATAATAGTCCTAAAACACTGTTTTCAGTCACCAAACCAATGCCTAATCTCAAAGGATCAATGCCAAGTATCAATACATGTGCAAAAAGCTTGAAATGGAGCCCAAACAAGTGCTTAATGCCAAGCTGGAGCTAGAGCTAAAGTAACTAGCAGGTGGCTGAATGAAATCTGTCCAGAATCAGTTGCAAATTAGCATGATGATGCTACTGCTCCTACTGGTCCACGTGGTAAGTCTGGAGAGATTGGAGGGCTCAAACATGAGCCAAAGAGGCCTTGGAACAAGCCTCTAGCAGCCCACAACCAGTGGCAAAGAGATATGAAGATTGGAAGCTTCAATGGTGGCTGCCCTGTTTATCTAGACTTGTGGACTGAGATAAATCTCTAAAATAATGAAGCAATACCTCAATGTCAATGCCCTGATGGTGCCTCAATAGGCCGGGAAGAAGCTCGGGAAGCCGGGGAGTGACAGGAGCTCAAGAGAATGAGCTATGGCTGCTGAGAAAGAGACCCAATGCGAGTGGGGGGTCAATGGGAAGTTGAGAATGCCACGAGCCAAGCTCAAGAGTCGGGAAGCCGAGCTCTGATACTAGTTGAAAGGTGAGAAGGATCAAAGCTTGCACGCAAGAGCTATGGTGGGAGAGCAAGAGCAAGAAAGAGAGAGACAAGAAATGGGAACTCCAACAGTCACAATGTGTGACCGGGCCTTCCTTTATTCAAACTGTCACTAAAAGAATAAAGAATAAAGTGACAGTGACGGGCGCCCGCCACTTGTAGTATGCAGTGGTGGTGACTGTCAGTGTAATAATACACGGGGCGACTAGGTGGAGGCGCATTTACCCCCAACAGAACATGCATGGGATCTCCTGTCAACTCCAAAACCTTTGTATTAAGTTACCGTCGGGCCTCTATTAACGTTGAAGGTTGAGGAAGAGACATGATTCTATTTCTCTTCAACACACGACCAAACCCAGCCTTCACACCTTTGAATATCTTTGAGTAAGTCATTGTGCTAATACCGGCCCTGTCACAAATAGATTGTGCATCCACAGCTGAGAACTCATTTGACACATCTTTTAATGTGCACTCAATCACCTTTTCCTTCACAGCCTTAAACTTAGGATTGCTCAAAGCGTTTTCCAATGTACTTGCCTTGCAATCTACTAATACATGATCCAACCTCACCCTCACCTAGGTTCTCTTTCTGAGCTACCTTACATGCTTTGATACGTCGCTTCCACTAGCCGCTATTCACGATTAACTCATTGATTGGCTTCTTCTTTCATTTGCGCTCCTGTGTTAGCTTGTTGTTGATCTTTCTCAAGTCATCCAATTGTGCCTTTGCCTCCTCATATAAGATACCAATGTCATGGATAGTGTCTTGCATTGAAATAATTTGATTGTTTTGTTGAATTATAGTATCATTCAATTGTACCACTTGTCCTATGAGCTATTGTATATGAAGTTGATGTGCAACGATCACATCATGGCAATTTTTTATTGTTGTTGGCAAGTTGTAAATACTTTGAATGCCTGATCGTTGAACTGCCTAGTATAACTGAGTAACCCATTTTCACCCTCGCACACATACTTCAATAAATTTGTGATTCCTGAGAAAGTTGGAGGTCTATTGTTTAAGGGGTCAATTGGGTAGATTCCCCCATCAACCCACAAATCCACATGTTCCAATCCCATTTGCTCGTAACTCTGCAAAACTTGAGGATTGACATTAGTACGTTGGGTTCTTTTGAATAATGGGGCATATTCAATCTCTACCTCAATATGCAACTCATTCTTTCCTGTATTCATTTTACTATTAATAGAAACGGGGAGCCTACTTGGTTGTCACAAGAGGTAGAGTGGAGATGCACAGAGAGGCACACAAAGGTGCCAAGGGAAAGGAGGATGTAAGTAATTCACTCTGTTAATGAAGGTTGCATAAACACAGAGAAGAGGTCACAATAGAGCCATAAGAGAGTATAGATATGGGGGAAAATAGCTCAGAGGGTAGGGATGCCCAAGACTTTTTGTATTTTAGATATTTCTATTTTCCCTCCAAAAACATCTCCAAAAAACACGAAATTTGACCAATTGGTTTGTTTTTTTACCAAAAGCTAGAAGATAAAAAATCCCCAAAAGATCTTAATAGAAACTTCCGAAATTTCATTTTCCTTATTCTTGATTAAAAAATCAATTACCTCGTATCTATTAATCATTTTGCATTGAAAACGAAGCACCACACTTCCATAACTAACTCATTTTTTAATATAAAATTTGGTTGAAAAAAACTTCTTGAATGAGAAGAGAGAAGGAATTTGAGTATATCTTTATAGATAATATAAAAAAGGCAAAACGAGATTGCAAAAGTGGAGAGAGAGGAGGATTGTTTTACTATTCTTCTCTCCTCTTTTCCTTGTTTTAAGGAGAAGAGGGGGGGGGCTAAAAGGCCCATTTGTGAGTTCATTTTTTTCCTAATGCAAGGACTGTTTTGAATAAGAAAGGCTGTAATATCTTATTCATGAGTGCTTGAAAAGTACCAGGTGCATTTGAAATCCCAAATGGCATAACCAAGAAGTAATATAACCCTCTTTCAGTCCTAAAGGCTGTTTTATATTCATCCCCTTCCTTCATTCGAATTTGATGATAACCCGAACGAACATTAATCTTGGCGAAGTCCTTTGCATCTTTGAGCTCATCCAAAAGGTCATCAATGCGAGGAATCGGGTATCTATTCTTCACCATGGACTTGTTAAGCTCCCTATAATCAATGCACATACGAAAAGATCCATCTTTCTTCTTTACCAAAAGAACAGAAGAGGCAAATAGAGATTGACTTGGCTGAATTAAACCCATTTGCAGCAATTATTTAACTTGTCTTTCCACTTCTTAACTTTCAAACTTTGACAGGCAATAGGGAGATTTGTTGATGGGTTTTGTGTTGGGCAACAAGTCAATAGGGTGGTCCACCTCTCTCTTTGGAGGCAAAGATGATGGTTGCTGAAATAAATATTTGTATTCTTCCAATAACTTTTCCATTCTTAGATCCTTTTGTTTTGAAGAAGATGATGGCTTATTTGGTGACTACTTTTCATCCACTTTCGCAAGCAAAAGAGTGAATATGCATGAACATGCATTACTTTCTTTACGCATCTTCTTTTGAGAGATGAGTTTCATTTACTTTTGACCAATGCCCTTCAATATCATAGGCTATCCATTCCATTGGAATTCCATCAGCATGTTTTGTAAATCCAAAGAAAACTTTCCAATGGTTTTCAACCAATCGCAACCAATGACAATATCTATGGAACCCATTTCCAAGGTAATCAAGTCCACTTCCATAACACATGAAAGAGATAGGGTAATAGGAGTGTGTAGGCATAGTTCATTACTTAATTCATAAGCTCCATTAGCAACTTGAATCTTCAATAGCACTTGCATTTGTTGAGGAAGCAGTCTCAACCCATGCAAAGATTTGGCATTAATGAGTGGGTGCTGCCCGTATCAATCAAAAGATGAACTTTCTGTTATTGATCAGCCCTTCAAGTCTGAGGGTATTTTTTCATTTACAATCGGTCCAAGTATCATGAGAAATTGCACATAAAGAACCACCCAGATCAAAAGGAAAACTTCCACAATATCATAAAATTCATCATTATTTCCTTCCTCTTCATCATGCATATCTTCAATCATAGGGTTTGCTTCTACCTGAAATACATTCCCCTCTTTACTTTCATCCTCATTTGTCTCATCAATGATGACAAAGTTGAGCTTGTTGTTTTTAGATTTGCATTTCAGCCTATGGTCTTGTGACCACTTTTCTCCACACTTGAAGCATAACCCTTTTGTCCTCATATCTCTAATTTGTTCATTTGAAAGAACTTTGCTATAAGTGCCATTCTGAAATCCCTTTTGTACATTTTTAGCCCTTGCAAAGCTCTGTTTTGCTTCGGCCATTAGTCTATAACCATTTCCTCCACTTGGTTTTGATCCATAGACTGTTGGATATATAGGCAACTTGTTGTAATTACTGTTGTAGTTACTATTTCCCTTGGTTTTTTACCTATAAACATCCCTTTGCTGGCTGAAATGTGTTCCAATCTTTGAAGGCTAATTAGGTAGTGAATACCCAACACTTTTTGGCTGAACTCCCATTGAATCTCTTCTATATTTCTGCCCATATATTTCAGCATATAAAATGGCTTCATAAATTGTCTTGTGCTACATTGCACCTACTTCCGAAGAGAGGGCTGAATCTAACCAAAGATTTATTTGTTTAATTTGGCCAAATCATCAATCCCTTCAATGTACATAGAAAGGTTAAGGAACATGTTAGAATAATCACAAATGGATATGCCCCTTTGTTGAAGACCATATCATCTTGTTTGCAATCTTTCTTTTTCCATTGGAGAGACAAACACTTCCAACATTGCCTTCTTAAAATCCTCCCAAAAAGCAAAACTGTGACCAACTCTTTGCATATATCTCCACCATGTATGCGTGTAGCCTTCAAGATGGAGTGCTGCAAAATAGATCTCGGCTTCATCATGGCGAGGAAAAAGTGTGAAGTACATTCTTCCCACTCCGTTGGAGATGCATTATCCCCTTCGAAGTTGGAAATGGTAATCTTCTCTTGTACTCCCATTCATTATAAGTTGGCTGAAAGTTATTGGAATGCTGCCCAAAAGATGATTGTCTCAAAAAATCTCTATTCATTGAATCTCTTCCAAAGGAATTTGGTCTAGGATTATTACCATCATGATTCAATTGTCCGAATCCAAAAGAATTATGATGTCCATTAGTGGGCTGACCATAAAATGACTTATCTTTGTTGGTGATATCATGAAATGACCTTCTTTCATCACATCTTCCACTCTTATAATGAAACTCCAATTCTTTTTGCTTGATGGAAGATTGAGAGGGAAAAGATTTGTAGAAGGGGTCACATCCATGAAACTCCTCATTCTCCTCTCTTCTTATATCCTCCTCTTCTTCATAAGTAGCTTCACGTCTTGGATTGAATTGAGGACAAGCATTGTGCTTTGATGATATTGGTGGCTGGTAATGAGTACTCCTCATTGTAGATGGCTCTCCTCTCTCAAAGGTTGACATAATAGGCAAATCAATCCCCTTTTCTTTAATATTGGATGGTGAACTGAAGTATTTTCAATATGAATAGTGGGTTCATTTGGTGTAGAATATGTGGGTTGAGTCTTCAAATCCTTGATAGCTGCAACTACATCCTCAAATCCCCTTTTCATGAACTTGACGAGCTGTTGAAGTCCTTCTTCCACTTTGTTTGATGTATTCTCAAACTTCCCCAAGGATATGGAAAGTTTTTCATATTGATCATGCATTTCAGTGTTCAACATACGCATCTCTCTTAAAAGCAAGTGCTCTTCAAAAAGATCGTGAGTCAAAGGATTTCCATCATTACCCAACTGTGCACTATGGGCATTACCAATGCTTAAATCATCATCTTATTGGTCATGATTGAGGGCTTCATTAGTATTGTTTTGATCTTTGATATATTCTTGAATGGTCTCCATGACTTGATCTTTTCTCTTGTGTTTGGCCATTAAGGATAGTTGCTATCAAAATGACTGTGGAGAAGAAAAGTGCCAATAACCTACTTATTATTGCACCAATTCTAATGATTTATTGACCCAAATGAAGCTTATATATCAAGGATATTCCAGATTTAGTAATATCTCAACTTGCCATAGGGTATATGGGTAGAATGAACTCAAACAATGTATCCAAGTCACCCTGTTTAGGTGTGTCCACTCAACCCCCTGTCAGTAAATTGACCATAACTTTTTCTCCTGATGTCCGATTACTAAAATTTTTAGTTCAAATGAAAGCTTAACATCCCCTCTTCAAAGCAATCCATTGAGATTCCAATTCAAATCACGACAGAATTTTCTGTAATAGGAACTGTGTACCTGTCCATAGAATTCCTACAACCTGTTAACACCCAGTGGGAACCCTATTCGACCCTGAAATGAATCCTGTAGTACTTGTAGACCTTTAAATCAATTAATAGACCTATGATAGGGTGTAAGGCACCTGTGAGTATCCAATAAACACTTGTAACTGATAGGTACCTGTGTGGAAGACTTGTAAATCTGCCCAAGGATGTCACAAACTGCCCTGTTCGTACCCCAAGTCTCCAAATCTTCATCCACTCTTTCCCAAGTGGTTTTTCGTGGTCCACCACTTGTGGTGAGGGATAAAACGGTAGGACAGGCACCTAAATGGACTCTGAAACTTCGGAAGGTGTGCAAAGTTCCTTCCGGGCCAGGTTGTGCACCCCTACGGAGTCTTAAATAGAAAGGGAGGGTCACCTCTTTTTTGTCTTGCTATCTCGTCTAGCTTCAACCTTTTTCCTCGGTCGGAATATACATGGTAGATCTAGTATTCTATCAATCAAAGTATGATATACATGGCTGAATCAAGATCTTGCCATTTCATGATATGCAAGAACAAAATGGAATAGGATTGAATTAAAATGGATATGGGTAAGGAATACCTACAGCAGTGACTCATAGCCATATTGCACTCCATCATAACAAGCCATTCAAGGTTAGGATTAGCATGATTTTTCAGCAAATGGAAGGGATTAACAACAATTGGCTACTGATTTTTATTGAGTAAAATGAAAAGAATTCATCATGACACCATTCAGCCCTAAGTTGGGTCTACATACAATTCAAATGGTAATTTTTAGATGAGATTACTCTTAATTATCCCTTTTCAACAAATGGATGGCTTAAGCAATTGGATTTTTAAGGGATTGAGAGCAAAATTAAGAATTTCCTCTTATATTATTGAAGTGAAAATTTATGGAAGCTCCAATGCCCTTATGAGACTTGGAATTCTTGAACTCCCGCTTGACGTAGCCAAGAATACATTCAAATTGCAATTCCCATGATGAAATTGTAGCTCATAGATTCCAATTTATCTTCAAGAGAGCTCCAATATCCAAAATTTTGATATAAGTGACCCTTGTAGCCCAAATGTGGCTGGAATCTTGGAAAGAATTCAATGATGAGCATCCACAAAGGTAGAAGACTTCAATCCCTGATAAAAAACTCTTCCATTGAAGCTTTGAAGCTTGCATATGCTATCCATACACTTGTAATGACAAGAAGAAGCCTTATTCTTGCAATATTGAGGCAAGACCATGAATTCTTGATATAGTCCCGTGCATAGAAGCTTTAGGATGTATCAAGAACCAAAAGCCCCATGATACCATCCTTCAAAGTCTAAGAATTCTGAAAATTCAAGTGGCTGCCCTATTTTGACTCCATAGCCACCATTCTCTTTGAAGCTTCAAGTTCAAAAATGCATCAATGTCGGTCCCTTGATTGTTGAAGAAGCTCCAGGATGCTTGTTACGACAAAAGCCCTTTGATCTTGAAAGAAATTTTAGAAGAAATTCACTGTTGTCCTGAATCTGCCATAGCCAGGGTTTTGAAAGCTCAAGAGTGATCAAGGATGATGAAGGAGTGTAAGAGACCGTGTATGCTTGTTGAAGACCTAAAAGAAACCTTGATAAAGCCTGCTCGAGCTTCATAGGCTAAGATTTCGTGGAGAAGATGAGCTGGAAAATCAACGCAATTTGCACCAGCTATTCTTCTATCCTGGCTGATCAAGCTCAACAAGTTTGAGTAATATCCTACTCTACCTGAAGCTTATGACACAAAGAATCAAGTTTTGATGTCTCTTCAGGGGAAATGGCAATTGGAAGAAGATTTTAGCAGTTGAATCCATGGATTCTTGGAGAAAAGCTTCAGAGGAAGAAGAGAGAGAAACTATCCCCAAAAAGTAATCTCAGTTTAAACTATGTAACCCCACTTAGACTCCAGTTAGGGACAAAAGCCTTCAAAATGGACCTCCATTTGACCACGTCCTACTATTTCAGCCAAGAACCTCCATCTTCCTCAAGATCTTCTTCAAGAAGCCTTTAAAATTAGTCCCAACTTGTTGTAGAGAACTTTGACTAGTCACGATTTGAATTGTACCAAACCCTGTGACCAAATCTGCATATATGGAGATGTAATATAGACCTTATGTCTAGTACTTTCACATATTAGTCCCTTTGGATGTAGTTGAGGTACAAAAATCCACCCTTTGCCTATCCATTAGTTTTGGGAACATCATGAGCTCATTGGTTTATCGTGCTTGGCCAAGATACATTAATTGCACCTCAATATTATCTTTATTGCCAATGGAATAGATATTCATGTACTATTTCTAATTCAAGTAAGTATTATTTTTGAAATTCACTTTTATTTCTCTATGTTGATAAGTCCCCTACTAAAAGTATTTTGCATGTCTTTTCAAGTAAAAGAAGTTTATAAAAAGCAATGGTACTCACCATTCATGTGAAAAAAGTGTGTCAATATCCCTAATGTATAATGCCACAAGTGCTTCGATATACTGATTGACAAAAGCAAATATTATAAATAAATAACTCTTTAAGTGATTTTATTGATTCACGTATTTGTTAAGTAACTTTTTCGCACTTCGATAGAGCTCGCTTAACATTGTAGTGCTTCTCTTCACATTTCAACTTTATATGGTTACAAATTACATATGTTATTATAAGTACAATTCTTTGATATTGTTTGAATGTGATCCTTTGAAATGTATTTTGTTTTGCCATAGGATCGTAGCCCAGTAGTTTGAGTGTAGGCCGAGTTAAGTGGGCGAGTTTAAACTATAGGTTTCACTTCCTTGGTGGCACATATATCTATTTGCATCTAGATGTGTCTTATTTTTATGGTGAAAACACATATTTAAGCACATTGAACATTGGTGTAATATGCTTAAGTAGCTAAAAATTGTTTCATTACATGCAAAGTGCATTTTTATTGCAAACTATATTTAATCTATTCTATCTATTAAGAAGACCTTCATGAAACCTTATTTCAAAGCACAAGAAGGCTTGCAAACCTAGAAAGGCTCTTAATTTTTATTTTTTAAATTTAATTTATTGAATGGCACAACAAAGAGGAAAAAAGTGCACTCAGTGCAAGAGAAAGAAAACACTTCTCTCCTCCATCATCCCTCTCCTCCATCCTGTGCATGCACACACACTCTCTTGAGAAAGAAAATGCTTCTCTCACACATTGTTCCCTATCCTCTCTGTGCACATGCACTCTCCACCTCCAACTTTGTTTCTCTCTCTTCTTGCCGAGCAACAATAGGCACACAATGCATATAGCATACAATAGCAACTATTAGCTCATTCTCTCTCTTTCACCACTAGGTTTTTGTAGTTACTCCCTTTGCAATGTGTTACAAATGTATCTCTCTTCTCCCTCTCTCCCTCCCCCCTCCCCCCTTGTGTTCTCTCTCTCTTTCTCTCTCTCTCTCTCTCTCTCTCTCTCTCTCTCTCTCTCTCTCTCTCTCTCTCTCTCTCTCTCTCTCTCTCTTTATGCACATGCCCAGTGACAGGCTTTGTCTCACGCACAGAACATGCTCTCTCTCTCTCTCTCATTATGGGTTGAGAACTAATAGTCATGTTCTCTTTCGCAGTTCTCTCTCCATATTTGCGCGGGCTCTTTATCTCTATGTGGGCTAACTAATAGTGATGGTCTCTTCATAGTTCTTTATGTGTGCTTGCTCGGGGTTGCAGCTACAGTTGCAAGAAAGTATTCTCTCTCTCTCTCTCACAGACACAAGCACACACAAACACGCCGTGAGTACAGAGGCCAAGCAGACGCAAATAGTGATCTCTCTCTCTCTCTCTCTCTCTCTCTCTCTCTCTCTCTCTCTCTCTCTCTCTCTCTCTCTCTCTCTCTCTCTCTCTCTCTCTCTTTGCCCCTTCATCAAACGAGCTAGCTAACAAGCCATGCCACAATAGGCAAGTGACACACGACTTAAGGGCATGATAGCTAGGGGGCACTCGGCATCTAGGTAGGGTATATGAAGGACGGATGGTAGCCTACGGGCAAGGTGGCAACTAGGGTATGTAACTCACAAGTAGCATATGGACAACATGGGCATATGTAGCCCTCAAGTTTGAAGGGCACTATGCCTTTTCTTTTTGAAGGGCAAAAATGAGCTTGCCCTTGTAAAAAGATGGGTGATTGTAGGAGGTGGCCACTGGTAGGCCCTGGGGCATCAAACATGGCCGCAGGAGTGCAGACTGGCAGAGTGAGAGGCTCTGCTGCTACTGGAGCTCAAAGAAGCGTGTGGCCTAAAGGTGAAGTTGAAAGAGCAGAATCGCAAGCAGCAAAATCACAACCTGCAGGAGTCAGGAGTGAGCACTGAGATGTGTGTGTGAGAGAGAGAGAGAGAGAGAGAGAGAGAGAGAGAGAGAGAGAGAGAGAGAGAACGAGTTCGCTCTCAGGACCCGGAGACTGGAGTGTTAGAAGCAGGTTGTAGCCCTCAAATTTGAGAGAGAGAGAGAGAGAGGACGACTCACGAGTGTAACATGTTGAAACTTGAGTCTTTAAACTTTAAAGTTTAAGACCTTACAACTTAATAACTAATGAATTTAACAAAAAACAAGTTACGAGAGGGAGAGCTAAGTTTTAGAATTTAGTAGGTAAGTGACAAGTCCATTAGCTTCACACACGTACAAATTTAGAATCCAAATTCCAATGAATCCAAAGAGTTAGGTTATTTAATATTAAAGCATTTCATGCGCACTTCGTGCAAACAGAACGCTAGGCCGCTTTGACAAGGGAAGTTGCCGTGCTACGGCAACTTCGCTCAACAATCCATTTCTCATATTTCTCTCTCCTCTTTTTCCTCTCTCTCTCTCCCCCAAATTCCCTACGTCTATTTTTTTTTCTTTCTCTCTCTTTCTTTGCCTTCTATTTTAGTTTATTTTTTCTTTTCTCTTGTCTCTCTCTCTCTCTCTTTTCTCTCCCCGCTTTTCTTCTCTCTCTCTCGCTCCCCTTTTATTCTCCACCCTCTCTCCTCTCTTTTCCTTCTCTCTTCCTCTCCTCTTTTTTCCTTTTTTTTCTTCTTTCCTTCTTTCCTTCTCTCTTTTAGATTTTATCTTCTCTCTCTCTCCCTCTCTCTTCCCCCTCTCTCCTTCTCTCTCCCTTCCTCTCTCTCTCAAAAAATATTTAAATTTTAAAAAGAATATTCTCTTTTCTCTTTTTTCCCATCTCTCCTCCTCTTTTTCTCTTTCTTCTTCTTATTCTTATTCTCTCTCTCTCCCCTCTCCTCTCCTTTCCTTCTCTCTTCTCTTTTTTTCTTTTTTTTTCTCTTTAAAAGTTTTCATTTTTTTCTTTTAAATTTTATCTTTCCTCTCTCTATAATTCTCTGTGTTCAAATTCTCTCTCATTTTCTTATTTTCTCTCTCTCATTTTCTTCTCTCTATCTCTGTCCCCCTCTTTTCTCTCTTTTCCTTTTTTCTTTTTCTCTCTTTCTCTCTCTCTCTCTCTCTTAAATTTTATATTTTCTCTCTCTATAATTCTCTTTTCTCTGTTCCCCCTCTCTCTCCCTTCCTCTCCTCTTCTTTCTTTTTTGATATATATATATATATATATCCTTATTTTAATTAAAAAGAAAGTTTCTAGTTTTTTCTTTTCTTTTTCTTTTATCTTCCTTTTAAATTTTATCTTTCCTCTCTCTATAATTCTCTCACTGTGTTCAATTTCTTTCTCTTCTTCTTCTCATTTTCTTCTCTCTGTCTCTCTCCCCCTCTCTCCTCTCTTTTCATTTGTTCTTTTTCCCTCTCTCTCTCTCTCTTAAATTTTATATTTTCTCTCTCTATAATTCTCTTTCTCTCTGTTCCCCCTCCCTCCCTCTCCTCTTCTTTTTTTTTGCTCTCTCTCTCTCTCTTCTTATTTTAATTAAACAAAACGTTTACATTAAAAAGTTTAATGTGAGAGAGAGAGAGAGAGAGAGAGAGAGAGAGAGAGAGAGAGAGAACCTAGGCCCTACGCATGAGAGAAAGGGGAGAGGGGGAGAAGAAAAATATTTAATTAAAAAAGACTATTCTCATTCCTTTTTCTCCCCCTTCTCTCTTTGTCTTCTTCTTTTTATCATTCTTCTTCTTCTTCTTCTTCCTCTCTCTCTCTCTTTTATTCTATCTCATTCTCAAATTGTGTGAAAAACTATGTTCGAAAAATTTTAAATTAAAAAAAGATTTTAAAATATTTAATTAAAGAAAAGTTTAAATTAAAAAGCTTAATCTAACACACAGAGAGAGAGAGAGAGAGAGAGAGAGAGAGAGAGAGAGAGAGAGAGAACCTAAGCCCTATACATGAGAGAGAGAGGGGGGAGGGGGGAGAGGGGAAGAATTTAATTAAAAAGGGGATGGGGAAAAGAAAGAGAGAGATTATAAGTGAGAGAGAGGGTAAGGGGTTTTAATTTAAAAAATGGAGGTTGGGGGGGGGGGGGGGAAGGCTTTAACGAAAAAAGGAAAGAGGAAGAGAAAATCCTAGGCCCTACACATGAGAGAGAGGGGGGAGGAGGAGAAGAAAAATGTTTAATTAAAAAAAGACTATTCTCTTTCCTCTTTCTCCCCCTTCTCTCTTCGTCTTCTTCTTCTTCTTCTCTCTCTCTTTTATTCTATCTCCTTCTCAAAGTGTGTGAAAAACTATGTTTGAAAAACTTTAAATTAAAAAAATCTTTTAAAATGTTTAATTAAAAAAGTTTAAATTAAAAAGCTTAATCTAACACAGAGAGAGAGAGAGAGAGAGAGAGAGAGAGAGAGAGAGAGAGAGAGAGAGAGAGAACCTAGGCCCTATACATGAGAGAGAGGGGGGAGGGGGAAAGAATTTAATTAAAAAGGGAACGGGAAAAAGAAAGAGAGAGATTATAAGAGAGAGAGAGGGGAAGGGGTTTTAATTAAAAAAAGGGAGGGGGGGGGGGGGGGAAGGCTTTAATGAAAAAAGGAAAGGGGAAGAGAAAATGAGATATTGCACATGAGAAAGAGAGGAGGGGAGGGGGTTTTGATTGAAAAAGGGACGTTTGGAAAAGGGGGTAGGTTCGGGAAGCCCTCTAGAGGTTCAGGGCTTTTTGAACCTATAGCTAAAATAATATAGTAATAATATAGTTGAATATTTAATATTTAACTATATTTATATATTTAATTGAAATATTAATTTTTTACATTAAAATATATTTGAAGGGTTTTATTTAAATGTGCCCTTCTTTTGAAAGTTGAAATTTGAGTTAGTATTTCTACTTAGAGTTTTTTTTCAAATTTCTTTTGACATGATACTGAAATTTGACACTTTCAATATGGAAGGCCATATGCATGAAAAGCATTTCTCTGAATGTCACATAAAGAATTAACATTCTAAAGAAGGGCCAAGACCCCTTTGAAGGGTGTTGCAACCTTCAAATTTGAGGGCTGGGCATATGACTAGAGCAGTAGGGGCAGGGCGGTGGATTGCCACAAAGAGAGAGAGAGAGAGAGAGAGAGAGAGAGAGAGAGAGAGAGAGAGAGAGAGAGAGAGAGAGAGAGAGAGAGAGAGAGAGAGAGAGAGAAGACACATACACACATGTTGTCTCAATACTAAGCTTTGTTAAGTGGCGAATTAGTTGGGTTTCCAATGTTGCACGAGGAGAAAGTACTGCACACTTTGATGGACCTTCTACAAGTTTTCCCAAAGTGCTATAATATAAGATTATCATTCAATAGTAGTTGGATGACTATCCTATTAAAAAAAGTCTCCTTCAAAATGGCCACCACACACATAGACACACACAATCCTATTGCTTCCATGGCTTACACTCATTGGAGATGCTGGCCATAGTGAAATATTTGGATCCTTAATGTTGCATGAACAATAGTATTACATGCTTCAATAGACTCTTGCAAGCTTTGATGCTATAATATAAAAGCATATCACACTATAGTATCTCTAACACGACTATTTTGTTCTAGCACATCTCCTTTAAAGTGGCCACCACACACATTTATAAGGTTATTGCCCCCATTGGCTTACATGCATTGAGGATGCTACCTACACCTCAATAGAAAATGACAATCCGTTAGGCTCTTAGAGGGGATGAACATACATTATAGTCCTTCAAAATAGTGGGAACCCTCACCACCACATATGGTTGTTTTTGGCTATACCTTTTGAATTTGATATAAGAGCCATTTATCTATCTATCTATACTAAATAGTACAAAGGGTTTCTCCCTTTATACATGGCAAAAGCACAAAGAGAGAGGTGAACTAGAGAGCACATGCCTAGGAGAGAGAACATTTGGAGAGTTGCTTATTGCATCAAAGTGCAATTTTGGGCATGAAGCACATTTCAAACATGTCACATAAAGTGCATCATCCACCCTTGGGGAAGCAAACTAGAGCAAGAACTACAATTTGTTCTAGTTTGATGAAGCGTAGTCTAGGCAACTAGGGTTATATCTTGCATAATCTCAATACATGAGCTCTAGGAAGGCTTACCAATAGTTTCAAAATGAGCTTCAAGATGCAACCATGGTACTGGTGTTTGCACAACTTGATTATTTGGTGAAATATTTATTTTTGATCGACACAAGTGGGGCCTTCCTTTGGTGGGTACCACAATGTGGCTAACTAGAATAAATTAGTTTGCTAAGGACAAAGAGAGTGGATTCCACCATTACATGTCTCAAACTGTGCTTTTCCCTTTTGACTTCTAAAAGGTAAGCATGCTTTTATAGTTTTTGAATAGGGATAGATTGGTAAGGGATAAGGATAAGTAATTGTAATAAAAATAGCTTTGAGTTTAATAGTTGACAACATGAAGCATTAAACATTTTGTCATATTTGAGATTTTTATCTTTTAGTATTTTCTAAATATCAATGTTGCATGGATTGTGAGCATGGTGAATGTGGATGATGAGAGGTGCATTTCGCAAGTACACATGTGATGAAATTTTAATATCTTATCAAGTTGAAGCTATAAATAGCAAGCATGGGTATTAATCTTTCCTTTCCATTGTTTTTTTGATTTGGAATGTATTTCTAGTAAAATACGTAACATGTGAGCATAAAAAACATTTTATCCTTTAATTATGGGGTTTAAATTGCAAGGAGGGTTTGCCAAACATTCTAAATCTCAACAAAATGTAGATGTATTTATGTGTGTGTCTCTAAGTCTTGACTTAATGGAGAGAGAGAGAGAGAGAGAGAGAGAGAGAGAGAGAGAGAGAGAGAGAGAGAGAGAGAGAGAGAGAGAGAGATTGCAACATTTCTCAGAACGTATTAAATAGAATTTTCACTTTCAATTTTACAAATTGGAAATTGGCAAAACTATGAAGCCTTTTAGATAAAACTAAGGATTCTTGAACAATAAGAATGAAGATTATAGAGTTGAATATTTATTATCCTTACGTCTTTTACTAGCCCCTCTTTTAGTAGCCCTAATCTCTCAAGTTTAGATATGGGTTATAATAATGCAGGATGTAGTATATGAGCCCACAAAAACAAAAGGATACCTATGTATGGAACACATTTGCTAGAGAATAGTTCGTAACAACTAAGAGGGCCTATAGGACGATTTAGTATGTGAGCTACAAAATGTAAATATGATGTTTATGTGTGAATCTTAGTGATGCATGAAGTGTACTTTCAAACCTTGGTGCCACACGAAATATGCTTTTGAACTTTGGTGCAAAGCACCAAGAGAACAACGGTGTGAAGCATTAGGAGACTCTAGGCACAAACTACCTCATAGATATTTAATGAGCAAAAGAAAGCAACTTTGCAATGCATCGTTTAATAGATAGTTGATGAGCAAAAGAAAGCAATTGTGCTAGAATAAGAAATGACCGAGACAACCTAGTAAGCTTCACAACTATACGTGGTTGTGGAATCATCGGGGCCTTGTGATGCACTTTCAAATATGCACCTTGCATTGGTCTTTTGACTTGCATCGAGACTCGAAAATTGAGAATAACTTGGGTGGAGCAGCCTTGCACAAAGTCGCCATTGAGGTGGGATGGTCATGGTAGAGAAAGACAAACCTTGCAATCATAGAGATTCAACACTTTGATTAGAGACACAATGGAGAGAATGACTTACCGAAGAATTAGAATCTTGTACAACCAATGCTTTTGTGCCATGTTATGTGGACTTCAAATGGTCTATAACTTATCTCTAATTTCAATGATACTAGCTTGACTCATTGGAGTATTGATGTTTCCTCACTGAATCATAACAATAGCAAGTTCTTCAGTGACAGGTGCAAATGGGGTTGTGTTTATACAAGTTGGACAAAAAAGGAAAAGCAATGAATCCTTGAAAAGTTATTGTTACGCATCCACACATCGATGAATTCAACTGTGATGACTTCAGCAAGTCGAATCAACGTGGGCGTGGCTTCGGCCTCATTCCGAAGAGCAATGCTACACATTCCAGCTTCTCACTTGTGCCGCTAGCCCTCGCAGCAACGATTCCATGAATCCTCTTTGGTAGCGGATGAGCTCAAAGAAACCGCACTTTGACTATTCCTTGTTTTACAAAACTTGCAAGATATGCACGAAAAGCTTTTCGGATTGATGGCACAACGTGTACCCAGTCGGTGGAAAATGCCTGCTAAGTGCTGTCACTGGAAAGCATTCTAGCAAAAGTCGTACCTAGTACAGAGAAAACTCCCGCTTAATGCTGTTACTGGATGAGGGAATTCTGGCAGATCGACTGGAGGGACTATTCCTGCTAAATGCTGATACTCAATGAAAGAGTCCTGGCAGAAGGCGTACGTAGTACAGGGAAGCTTCCTGCTGATGCTGGTATGGGATGAAACAATTCCTGAATAACGAGTGGAGGGAAAAATGCTGGATTCATTATGGCAGAGCTGTTGCGGACATAGCCATGCTTTGCATAGCTGGAAGAAGCTATATGTATACCTGGTACCATGACGAGAGAAGGAGAGCGAAGCGTTTTGAGACGTCATCCTCGAGAGGCCCTATGCTGCTTCCAAAGTTCCAAAATTCCAAAATCCAGGAGTCTGAAGAGCCATGACCGGAAGGCTGCAAAAGTGTCTCACAGATGGCACATTTCATCCCGAATGGGTCATCGGAGTGAGGGCGCGGGGGTGTAGCAAAAGGAACATCGAGAAATTTCGTGTTCGTATGATAACCTGACAACTTACAAGAACAAAGGAAAAAAATATGATTCAATCGAGCGGGAACTCCAAAACTTCAAAAACTCGCGGGTGAAACATTGATACTCTTTTCATTTCTCCTCCTTCGGCTTTTCCCAATCGTCTCCCCTCCACCTTCCGCTCCCCCTCCCCCCCCTTCTCTCTCTCTCTCTCTCTCATGCCCGTGTCTTTCTCAGAACTGTCATTACATTCATTGCTTGCCTAAATAGCTGTCAAGCTGCTTTTCTATCCTAGTACGCCATGGCCTTCCGCCACGAGAAGGAAAAAGGCGTCAACGTTCAAGTTCTTCTCCGGTGCAGGTGTCTGCCTGTCTGCCTGTCTCTCTCCCCGTATTGGATCGTGTATGTTTTGTAGGCTTCATCCTCTCCGTTTGTTTTGCCAGACCGTTTAACGATGACGAGCTGCGGTCGAACGCTCCTCAGGTCGTCACTTGCCACGATCCTCAGCGCGAAGTATCCGTCTCTCAGAACATTGCTGGCAAGCAGCTCGATCGGACCTTTACCTTTGATAAGGTGAATTCCTCCTCGACGGCCCTCGACTTTTTCTTATCGCATGCATTTTAAAAGCAGTTGTCGTCAATGCCACTGCGTTAGTTAGCTGATTCATTAGATCGTTCTTATTATAATTTCAAGGAAGATAACGTGACAGGGCATTTTATGCTCAGTCTACATGAAGCTATTGCTCATGAGGTCTCGCTTGTTAGGTTTTTGGGCCACAATCACTGCAGAAAGATCTTTACGATCAAGCTATTGTACCTATAGTTAATGAAGTCCTTGAAGGCTTCAATTGTACAATTTTCGCATACGGTCAGACTGGCACAGGGAAGACCTACACTATGGAAGGTGCGGGTAGGAAAGCAAGGGTAAGCAGGTGGTGTTTTTATTGCGGAATCAGTGTATGCCTTTTTCTGCCTCACTCAAGCTGACAGTCACTTACTGTTGCTGTTGTTTGATGGCTGCAATGGATGCATCCTTCAACTAGAAAGGGGAGCTTCCACTGGATGCTGGAGTTATACCCAGGGCTATTAAACAGATTTTTGATACTTTGGAGATGCAAAATGCAGAATATAGTGTGAAAGTCACTTTTCTTGAGCTGTACAATGAGGAATTAACAGATTTGTTGGCTCCTGAAGAGCTTTGTAAAGTGCCAGATGACAAGCGAAGGCCTCTAACACTCATGGAAGATGGGAAGGGTGGGGTAATTGTTCGCGGACTTGAGGAGGAGATAGTGACAAACTCCACAGAGATATATAACCTACTTGACAGGGGATCTGCCAAGAGACGCACTGCAGAAACTCTCCTGAATAAACAATCTAGGTATCTAAATGAAATTTCAGTTCAGTCTGATTCCTCTGGAGAATTTCTGCTCCTTGTTTCACGTATATCATTTGAATAAATTGATTGATGATATGCTTGGACTTACTAATGCTGTATTTTACCAGCCGGTCACACTCAATTTTTTCTATAACCATACATATCAAAGAATCTACACCTGAAGGTGAGGAGCTCATCAAATGTGGGAAACTAAACCTGGTGGATTTGGCTGGTTCAGAAAACATCTGCCGTTCAGGTGCTAAGGAGGTTGGCTCAATATTTTCCCTCAATCTATTGCCTTTACCTCTTTTATCTCATGGAAGAAAAAGCAGACCATAATCTGATCTACAGGGCCGTGCAAGAGAAGCAGGTGAAATCAACAAGAGTCTACTTACCCTTGGTCGTGTCATTACAAGTCTGGTTGAACATCTTGGGCATGTACCTTACAGGTGATCAAGGTCCTTTGGTACTGCACTCAAATAATGTCTGCCTCATGCATGCACAACTGCTTAAGCTCACTTGATTTTACAGAGACAGCAAGCTGACAAGATTGTTAAGAGATTCATTGGGGGGAAGAACGAAAACTTGCATCATTGCTACTGTCTCTCCATCCGTTCACTGTCTGGAGGAAACTTTGAGCACATTGGATTATGCTCAACGTGCAAAAAGCATAAAAAACAAGCCAGAGGTATGGATTTTATGCAATTAATGTGTTTTTGCATCAATTTTTTGAAAATATGCCCATCATTGCCTGCCCTGTGACAAATTTATCAGGTGAATCAAAAGATGATGAAGGCAACTCTCATCAAGGAGCTTTATGGAGAGATTGACAGGCTGAAGGCTGGTAAATTGTGCAATTGTTTTGTTGCCAAAGCCTCGGATGTCAATGACCAGCATCCATTTAATTTTATTTCTTACATACTTTTGTGGATAAATTCTGCAGAAGTTCATGCAGCACGTGAGAAAAGTGGGGTATACATTCCTCGTGATCGTTTTTACCAGGAAGAAGCTGAGAAAAAGGTTTAATTGATTGTAATTAAAGGCTCATTTACCTGGTTCTGAAACCTTGCACTTGTGTTACTCAGTATAATATGTTGCACATGGATTGTTTCTTCCATGATATGGCACTTGCATTACTCCTACTTTACTACTATCCTGCTGATTAGGCAATGGCTGAAAAGCTTGAGCGTGTTGAGGATGAGTTGGATTGCCAGCGTAAGGTACAGAAATTGCTAGCACATCTACACCTTTGGTACCATTTTATAATGCAAGTACTATTTAATTTAGTTGAATGGTGTGGTTTACAAGCTTGCAATGAATGGTTTATGTTAGCGAGACATTGTAACTTCTAAATCTGGTTTCCATTTGGTATCAGCATTTGGATGAGTTGCAATCAAGGTATGACCTGGAGCATGAGCTCTGTATGGATATGGGTGCTAAACTAGATCAAAAACAGGTACGTAGTTATCCCTGTGTATGGATTGTTCTCTTGTATAGAAGATATAGCATGTGCCTCAGACAGCTTATTAGTTATCCCTTTGCATGCACAGAAAGATCTGGAACATACTAAGCACAATCTTCGGGAAGCTCAAGAGGAAATCTGTATTGCTAAAGAGAATATTCACGAAAAAGAACTTATTATATTAAATCAACAACAATCAGGTAACTGCTAGTTCTAATCACTCAAGCACATGACTCATTTGTTAATATCAGGTATAATTTGTAAACCGGTTTTCTTAAGCAGAAGCTGCACTACTTGAGAGGACAATTTTCCTGCACTCAAATCTGGAACAAACTGTTCAAGATGTGTCTGGTCTTTTTGCTAAAATTGGTAATGTGATTCTCCCTTTGATGTATGCGTTGCTATATGTTTTGGTAATTACTTATGCTAGATTGGAATATCATCTTCTTGTAGAAAGGAAAGAAAAAGTTGAAGCTGGAAACATCAAGCTGGTGCACAACTTTCAGTCAGAACTTGTAAGATGGTTGGATGTTCTCAGAAGCACAGTTTCTACATCTGTACAACAACAACAAGAACAGCTTACAACTTTTGAAGAGCAGATTCAAGTGTTTATGTCCTCTAAGCTAAATGTATGTTCAATCTTAGCTTAGAATGAAAAGCACTCCAACATTCTTTTGACCTTAATTCAACTGCCTTTGCAATCTCCAAACATTGTACTTTATCTCCATGTCTTAGTAACTTCTTTGCTGCTTATGTGTTGCTACCATATGCCTTTGTTCTTTTTTTAATTTTTATTTATAGGGAAGGATGCAGTTTTTGTTTGAGCTGGTTACTTAAATTTCATGAAGCTACAAGAGCCACAGTTCTCTGATGTGTAAAATGCTGATTGCAGTCTGCAGGAGAATTGAAAAGGAAAGTGGAAGATTTGAAGCTCTTGTACTTTGCTCGCCTCCAAGGGCTCCATGAACTAGCTCAATCTCATGAAGCAGCATCAGATTCAATATATAAAAAGATCACTTCAACATCTTCTGACAATGCATCAGCACTTCAAAATGTAAGCAAGCTTTGAAAAGTCTAGTTGTACTGTAGCACTGTAGTTGTGGTTGTTATTTATACATGACTTGACAGTCTTTCTGATGTACTAGTTGCTAAGAGATGCTGTATTGGAGGCAGAGCTGGTACTAAGGGATCTTGAAGGTACTCTTCTCAAGCAACAAAGTGAGTTAGCAGCTTTTGCCCAGCAACAGAGGGAGGTACAGAACCAAGTTGCTTCATTAACTGAAAAACGAGTAAATTGTGCTGACAAATTCTGTGTTGTTGAGTAACTTTATGGTTCATAAATAGAATCATAGTGATTCACCTGGCTGATCCGCAGAGAGCTCATAGTAATATGCAGTCTGCTAAAGCAATTTCAACAGTAACTTTGGAGGCTTTTGATCAACTTGGCCATCAAGCTGCAAAGCTTTGTCAGTGCATTGACGAGAGTAGCTTTGCACAAGAGACTAGCTTGGCAGAGTTTGAAAGAACCTTTGAGGTATTTCATGATTTCTTGGCTTTTCCACAGTGGAGTAGTCACAGAATGTGTGCAAGGTTGTAGTTTCTGTTTTTATATGTTCGGATTTTTCTGGTCAATATTTGAACGCAGTTTGCAATATGGGGGCCTTGTGAAATGCTTGTGGTATCTTAGCAGCATAAAAAGAATTTAGCAGGATTTGAACAGTTTCAAGCTTTGTGCACAGTTTTGGAGTTCCACTTTCAGATATAATTTCTAAGCTCCCTAGTGATATTATATATGCATGCATGCATGGAACTTGTGCAACACAGCATGCATATGTGTATAGTTATGTATGCTTACATATGTAAAATCTTCTCCCAAAGGTATTGTATACGTCATATGTTTCAGAGGCAGCTTGGATAAAACTGCAAGCATTTGGCTCCCTATCTATGTAGCACTTTTGAGTTTGAAAGAATAGGTGCTTGAGCAGTTCGTAAGCCAACCAGCTTTGCTGATGCACAATGCATGGGAGGATACTGTATCAATTAATGTGGTTTGGTGTATAGGAACAGGCTAGAGAAGAAGAAGAACAAATGCTGAAAGGCATCACCGAGATGTTTGCGAAGGCAAAGGCGCGAAAATCGGCACTGGTTTGTGCTGTTCTCTTTATTCTCTTTTCCAGTGTGAACTTTGTTTGGAAGTCGAATACATGTAGTTTCATGGTTCTCTTTTTACAGGTGCATGCTGCAGTTTCAAGTTTGAGACAGCAAGCTTTGACGGATAAATTTTTTCTGCAAGACAACATTAAAAGAGTAGAAAATTTTGCAAGTGAGGCCCAAAACCATTGGGAATCCTACATGAAACAAGCGGAAGACTATAGTGTCACCGAATCTGGTCAGATAGCAGCAAGTCACTGTAACATGGAAGTGCTGATTCAAAACTGGTACTTGAACTCTTTTGTTGCACATATATTACTCTTGTATCATGTGTTTATGTACATATGTCATAGCAACATGGAATGGGGAACAGGATGGGCAATGCCATAGGAACAAGGAGACCCCATCTTGAAAATAGGACATTAAAGAATAGATAAATTTAGGCATTTTTGGATTTTGTCATAATTCTGATACAGGCATCTTCACAAGTATTTAAAGACACTCTAAAAGCCCACTCTATACATCATATTGCACAATTGAAAACAAATTGAATGGTCCATCATATTATAAGACTGGTCGATTTTGCCAAATAAGTATGTACTACTAAAAAAGGCTAAAGAGTAATGACTCGAGCCATAAATATCTAAGGTTGAAGAATGTATGTCATATTATTAAAGAGCCATGGCCCAAGTGGCAAGGCCCATAGTTAATATATCATTAAAATATCAAGCAAGCTATCAAAACAATCCTCAAAGATGCAAGTTAAGTTGCAATTTGCATGATCAATCCCTAGTGATGAGAAAGCAAACAAAGTTTGGTTCGTTTGTGATAGCAAAGCTAAGTGGTGTGATCGGTTGCTTCAATTGTGAAAGTCTAAACTTCTTTACCAAGGTAAAGGTTTTATATGGAGGCTTTTTATTGGGGATCTTTCCATTGGGGACATGTGTGGTCACAAGAGTGTGAAGAAAAGTGTGGAGGCTCCTCTAGGGTTTGCCTAAGGGAAACACAGAGTGTACGGCCACGATAGAAGCACAACGAGACAAACACAGACACAGAAAGCAAAACTCAAACCTAAACACAAAACTCAAAACTCAAATACAGAAACATAAATATAAATAGAAGATGTGATAGAAAGAACACAACTCTAAAGCGAATGAATGCTGTAAATGAATGTGAGAGTATGTAGTGTGCCCAAGGGCAAAGCAGTGTGTCGGAGAGTGACGTCCGCCGAAGATGGATCCCAATTTTGTAAACCCCAATCAAAGTGTAGGATAGAGGATGCAACAAATGCAAGTATCAAGAGGGCTTGGACCACCAAACGCAAGTAGGACTAGGTGTGGAAGAGGGTTCGCAGTTGTCGCTTGATGTGGAGTTGTTGTTGGCAGATGAAGGAAACTGTCACCTCATTTGGAGGACACCAAATGCAAGCTGAGATGCAGTCACCAATGTCAAGCAACTCCAATCGTATGTAGAGGAGGGTTAGAAACTTGTCGCCAATGCTGATGGAGGAGTGCTAGATATAGAGGAAGGTGTGGCAAAAGTCGTTGGGGTTGGACAACCACGTGTGTGTGGATTGATGGTTGGGATCTGCACTCAAGGGTGAGAAATTTGCATAGATGAGAATGATATTGAATGGGGGTAGCTTGTCTATTTATAGATGATGGATCCTCCCAAATTAGGGTTTCATTGAACTCTCTCGAACCACTCCTTGTTTTAGGGTTTTCATGAATTAAGCTTGTTTTGGGATTGTTTAAGTGGCTAATCATCATGGAATGCATTTCTTAGCTCAATAAAGACTTCTAGTGTTACATGTGTCTTTGTACTACATGTGATGACTTGTTTTCTTTCCCAACTGCTAGATAAACGGGATTTAATTTCTTGGCTATGGACCTCAATGACACATCAACAAAGATAGTTATTTATTCTTGGGTCTTAGGCAAGATGTTGTCCATGGCCACTATGCAGTCATAGCATCCTTGTTTTTTTTCATTTTATGCAATGGATCGGTCTTTGGCACATTTGGCAAACTTGTAATGCTTTTATTTTTGATTTGGTCTCAAGCATTTGTGGTTATGTGGGCCATATTTGAGGTTTGCTATTGTGACAAATTACTTCCATGGTTTCGATTGGTGTGATACTTGGAGAGGTGGCTATTCCATTGATGGAGATCATTTGCACTATCCTTGTTGTGCTTGTTTTGTGATCCCCTTCTAATTTCTTAGCCTTGTATTTTTGTAGCCTTTTATATATATATATATATATATATATATATATATATAGAGAGATAGAGAGAGAGAGAGAGAGAGAGAGAGAGAGAGAGAGAGAGAGAGAGAGAGAGAGAGAGAGAGAGAGAGAGAGAGAGAGAGAGAGAGAGAGAGAGAGAGAGAGAGAGAGAGAGAGAGAGAGAGAGAGAGAGAGAGAGAGAGAGAGAGAGAGAGAGAGAGAGAGAGAGAGTCATGCCCGGTTGCCAAATAGGTTTGGGACTTTATTTCTAGAGTGTGGATCTCACTCAGGTTAAAGAATGTGGATATGTTTTTGGGTCAAAGAATGTTGGTGAAAGAAATTGTCACCTCATTTGGAGGACACCAAATGCAAGCTGTAGATGCAGTCACCAATGTCAAGCAACTCCAATTGTATGTAGAGGAGGGTTAGAAACTTGTCGCCAATGCTGATGGAGGAGCACTAGATATAGAGGAAGGTGTGGCAAAAGTCGTCGGGGTTGGACAACCACGTGTGTGTGGATTGATGGTTGGGATCTGCACTCAAGGGTGAGAAATTTGCATAGATGAGAATGATATTGAATGGGGATAGCTTGTCTATTTATAGATGAGGATGGATCCTCCCAAATTAGGGTTTCATTGAACTCTCTCGAACCACTCATTGTTTTAGGGTTTTCATGAATTAAGCTTGTTTCGGGATTGTTTAAGTGGCTAATCATCATGGAATGCATTTCTTAGCTCAATAAAGACTTCTAGTGTTAGATGTGTCTTTGTACTACATGTGATGACTTGTTTTCTTGCCCAATTGCTAGATAAACGGGATTTAATTTCGTGGCTATGGGCCTCAGTGACACATCAACAAAGATAGTTATTTATTCTTGGGTCTTAGGCAAGATGTTGTCCATGGCCACTATGCAGTCATAGCATCCTTGTTTTTTTCATTTTATGCAATGGATCGGTCTTTGGCACATTTGGCGAACTTGTAATGCTTTTATTTTTGATTTGGTCTCAAGCATTTGTGGTTATGTGGGCCATATTTGAGGTTTGCTATTGTGACAAATTACTTCCATGGTTTCGATTGGTGTGATACTTGGAGAGGTGGCTGTTCCATTGATGGAGATCATTTGCACCACCCTTGTTGTGCTTGTTTTGTGATCCCCTTCTAATTTCTTAGCCTTGCATTTGTAGAGAGATAGAGAGAGAGAGAGAGAGAGAGAGAGAGAGAGAGAGAGAGAGAGAGAGAGAGAGAGAGAGAGAGAGAGAGAGAGAGAGAGAGAGGCTTGAACCGTGGTTTATGAGGAAAGCTTTTGTCGGAGCTTCAGGGTAGGCAACCCTTTCTTGCTCGTCCTTGGCAGGACTGGGACCTTGCAGGCCGGTTGAGTCTGGAAAAGGCTTCTACTAATCAGGTGTATCATCTTCTCATTCAAGATCACCAATGGCTGGGTGTGAAAGCTAATACTGTTTGGGGGCTGCGGAAATCGCTGTCATGGTGGCAGGCAACGTTGATGGAGGGCTGGCTGAATAAGGCACCTTTCAAATGCAAGGTCTTTCTTTGGCAAGTAATGATTGGTGGTCTTTCTCTTGCCTCGGCCCTTTCCAAGCGTCGAATCTCTCTTCTCTTGTTTAGATCACTTGTTACCCTTTAGGAAGATGAGTGCCTTGCTTTCACACAACGCAGAGACTTGGGAACTACTGCAGGTAGGCGTGTGGAAGTCATGGTTTAATTGTTGACTTGTAGGAAGATGAGTATCTTGTTTTTTCAAGTTTTGGTAGCACACAAACTCAAGGATACATGCAGGGATGACTTGTGTGATTTTTTAGTTTAACTTGGTGAATATGGTGGATGTTGTTGTTGGCATAGACAAAGATAAGATTTAGGAAGATTATGCCATAGCAGCTAAGAAATATGTTTCTTTTAGTTTGAAACTTACGAAACCTTTCTTAAAGTACGAAACGTTTTTGAGAGTTAAAAATATGGTTTTTTTAAAAACGTGCCATCTATTGGCTGTCTATGCACGTTTTAGCGGTCCATCGAGAGATGAATCTAAGCGACATTGCCTAGCACTTTTATGAAATGTTACGAGGGTTGTCGCCTAAGGTTTCTCGGGTCCACCTTGCAATGGAACGTTCGTGGCCAAACCCATTAGGATCGACTTAAAACTTGGGTGCCTAATGGTTAAGGCTTTCTAACAGCATTTTAGCGTCAAGTCTTGGATATCCTACTTTTTGCAGAGATACCCAATTCGAAGTAGACCCATGTCACACTTGGTTCAAAGAGAATGGGAAACGAAAGGGATGTGTCGCTCAATCTCTTTGCTCGTAGGACATAGTTCCATTCTGGTCTCCTAAAATGGCATGAATCGGGTTCTAACCTAACAATTCCTTAGGGGCAGAGACATTGGTAAAACCTATCTGTCTCCCAGTTTTTTGGGATCACCTTGCCGTAGGATGGATCCGTTGGTGGTTTCGTCTATCCGCTTTTCTCAATAGATGTTCTTTAGTTATTTAATTAGATTGTACCACAATTATGTGGAACATTTGAAATCAACTTTCTTAATTAAGCCTTTTAGGGAATAGGGTTTGTTTGCTTAATTTACGGCACAGATACGAAAACAGAGTAAGCAATCCTTTTGGCAAACAAGTTCCTAAACTTATCTTCAAGTTAATCTTTGTCTCTTGTGTCTATACAAGAGAATTATATATCTCTTCTGGTCTACAGAAGTACTTGGTCCAAATCACATGGCATCATAATTTTCATCCCTTATCTAGAATAGGATCTTTAAATGCCACAGACATTGGGCTCATGGCAATCTTCAGCTCCGTTCTAGACTAAGTAAGGGGTGTCCAGAGCTTCACTTGATCCCAAGCTACACAATTTTCATGGTTGGGCTTTTTACCACTTGACGTTCGGTTCGTGAATTGAGCAGTGTCTTTTTCGGGTTAATCTGCAGTGCAACTTTGGAGATGATCCACCCTCGCAAAATATCATTTCCTTAATTAATACAATTAAGAATCGAGCACAATCAAGGCAATCAGTTCTAATATAATTTTTCAAAAAAACATTCCTTTATTTCCATGGCAACTTGTCATCACAGACCCCGGCCATGAATTTACCATCAATCGCAAACACTTGGAATAATCATTCAACCACAATGCAACAAACAATTAAATGTAAAAGCATTTAGGGTGTTGTTCAATCAATCAACAAAATCAATGGTATTCTTTTCATAACATTGCAAGAATTGTCGCGATAACCTTTCCATCGCATATTTGCTCTCCCCTTTGGAATCAGGAGCGGTTCTATGTGAAATTTACCTAACACTCCTTTTCTTTGGCTAGGGCATATGCTAAGGTTTCAAACACCATACAAGACATGTAAGTCCTATCGTTTCAATGAGAGTAAATCAATTTAGCAAGAGCATTTATACCTCTTCTCTAAGTGACATTTATCTTTTAGCCTTTTCCTACTATGTAGGATTTATCTTGTCTTTATCTTCCTTTTCCTACTATGTAGGATTTATCTTGTCTTTATCTTCCTTTTTCTTAAGGCAGGGTAGGGTGTTGACTTTGTCATTCGGACACTCTTTTCTCTTCTCGCCACTATTTCTCATATCCCTATTGGAGGACATTGCAGTTTATGGCTACCTTCTATCACCTCTATCTAGCGTCATCTTCCCGATATTTGATGACAAGGTTTAGGCTTACGTTTACACTTTAGGAGGATCTCCACCAACTCGTGTTAGCTCCCACACAGTTGGTGTCACCCTAGCATGTGTCTGGTGGGTTCGGAGGTTTCTTAGTGGCTTGGTGTCATCTTCCCTTGGTTTCAACATCCTCCATCTTGGCATTAGTTTGTTAGCAGAGTATTTGTCAGCTCATGTGTGAGTCTGAGCTTGATCTAGGCTGGGCATTTTTATTAGGTATTTTAGGTATTTTTTCTCGTGTGGCATTTTATGCCACTAGAGCATTTTTATGCACCAGTGGGCCAGCATTAATGCTGTCCGACCAGCATTAATGCTGTCCGACCAGCATTATTGCTCCCCACTTTTTCAGCCTATTTATACTCAGTGCTCCTCCTCAGTCAGTATCATCATCTTCACCATCTGCAGACTCTGTGGAGAGAGGAGCCAGTGCCAGTGCTAGTGCCCACGCAGCCAGTGACTCACTGTTGTATGCGACTGTCTCATGTTCAGATATATGGATTCCATTTCCCGTGCATACATTTGAGTTCTCATTTGTATCATGTTCTTTTTTTTTCTCTTTTTGTCTTGTGTTTTTTGTGTTTCTGCTGTGTTTTCTTGCTGATTTCAGGACTGTTTTGTACCCCTGCTGATCAGACGATTGTTGTCGTAGCCAGGCGACCTATTTTGGGGCTGTTTTCAGCCTGCGTTTTTTGCAGTTTTGCCATCGTCTGCTGCCTACGCACCCTCTGTTGCTTGCGTTTTTCATCTGCAGTTGCTGGCGACAGTTTTCTATCTGTTTTTCTGCAGTTTACAGCCTGCGTTTTGCTGATTCAGCGTCTCTCGTGGCTGGGTGACTTACTTCAGGCCGTTTTTGCTGTTTTTGGCAGTTTTTGATTGATTTTTTGACTTTTTGCAGCAGATTTTGTCTTCTATTGATCAAATTTTGGGTTATATTGCATGTGAACTCTCATTTTCTGCATTATGTGCTTGTGTTTTGGCTGTGTTTCCTCTCTACATTCCATCTCTTCTCTACTTCTCTTCTTATCCTCTCCATATGGCTCCTCCGTGCACTTCCGCTGATGATAAGTTACATGGACCTGATTATCTCACATGAAGTGCTGTCACGAAAGCTTGGTTTGTGCAGAAGCGGTTATGGTACATCGTGTGTGGAGCTCTTCCTCGCTCTCTCTGTCCTTTTCCACTTGAAGACTTTGATAAGGACAACCATGAGGTAGCGGTGCTCACATGAGACTCGGACGATGCCCGTGCTTACTCGGTGTTGCTTCGGTGTATTTCTAAAGCGGTCTTACCGGCGGTTACCTCCTGTAGGACATCTCTTGAAGTATGGCAGAAGTTGCAACAGATGTATGAGGCACCTTCCACCATGCGGGCAGTCACACTTTATGGCCAGCTCCAGCAGATGAAGTTTGAGCCGAAAGATACTATTCAGTCTTTTTTTCTTCGTGTTATGCAGGTACAGGACCAGCTTCGGCACATGCAATTTGCTCTTCCCGAGGCGCATCTCGTCGGGACAGTCCTCTACAAGCTCCCCCGGAGTTTGGTGGAGTGGCCAATGCTTTGTGGGCGCAGACATCATCGACTCCTGTCAGTTTTACACATGACCTCGATGCTTCTTGAGCATGAGACATCCTTGAGATTATAGGGGTGGCTTTCGGCACATTATGGAGGCGAGGCTTATGTAGCTTCAGAGAGGGGTGACGGGAAGAAGAAGTCGAAGGCCTAGTGTTACCATTGTGGCAAGAAGGGGCATTTGCGGAAGGACTGCAAGAAGTTAGCGGCTTCCAGGAAGGAGGAGCAGAAGACGAAGTGGGATGTTGACTCTATCGATGAGTTCTCTCCTTCGTCAGACTCTGACTCAGATCCTCCGACCCAGGTGAAGTCCAAGGCGCGGAAGGGATCCTCTTCTTCGGATCGTGGGAAGGGCTTGGTGGCCCCTTTCTCGGTTGCTTTCTAGTGGTGGTGATGAGGTCATCCCTCACGACTCTCTTGTGCCAGAGGGAGTGTGAGCGGGTGTTCAGATGGGGCAGCCGTGCCTCATCTCTACTTTTATACAGGTGCACAGGTTCTAGAGAGAGACGTCCTTGACGCATCGACTTCAGTCTGACGGAATCAAATCCTGGAGCTGGGATTGACATCCAGGTTCATGATGAGCTGGTTTTTTGACAGAGAGCGGGAGGCTTTCGTCTGGAGCTCACATGAGGGGACACTTTGGCGGCGGTCTGGCCAAAGGCGGGGAATCCATGGTCACCTATGTTCAGGGGCATTTTTGACAGGATGGTCTTGTATGCTACTGCGAGATATTGATGATGGACACAGAGCCATGCTATGATCTCTATTTTCAGGTGTTTGGTATGATCGACATCGACATCAGGTTCTCTCGGAGGCACCTTGGTGGTGGCTTGATCACCCACTGCTTGGGTATCCATGGTTCTACTTGGTGGTTCTATGTTGTATTTGTATTGTATCAGATCACCCATGATCTGAGAGAGGGTGTTAGCAGAGTATTTGTCAGCTCATGTGTGAGTCTGAGCTTGATTTGGGTTGGGCATTTTTATTAGGTATTTTAGGTATTTTTTCTGGTGTGGCATTTTATGCCAGCGGAGCATTTTTATGCATCAGTCGGCCAGTATTAATGCTGTCCGACCAGCATTATTGCTCCCCACTTTTTCAACCTATTTATACTCAGTGCTCCTCCTCAGTCAGTATCATCATCTTCACCATCTGCAGACTCTGTGGAGAGAGGAGCCAGTGCCAGTGTCAGTGCCCACGCAGCCAGTGCCAGTGCCCACGCAGCCAGTGACTCAATGTTGTATGCGACTGTCTCGTGTTCAGATATATGGATTTCATTTCCTGTGCATACATCTGAGTTTTCATCTGTATCGCGTTCTTTTTTTTTCTCTTTTTGTCTTGTGTTTCAGCAGTTTATTTCAGCACATGTTTATGCTTCCACTGTTGCTCCACTTTTGACATAGTCTCCACACATTGGACATCATCCCCACTAACCCAAGCATTTGTGTTTTGCAACTTGGGGACACTTCACACATCGAGCGTCGTCATCTTTATCCAAACGTCAGCATTTGGGTTGCTCTCCTTGTGTTTGATAGCTCTCTCACTTCTAGGCATCTGCATTTTGCAGCTCGATCCACTTCTCGGCATCTGAGGATTGAGCTTCACTTCCTTGATAGTTGGTGATAATCTTTTTCACTCCCAACGACATCTAAGGATTGTGCTTTGCTCCCTCGATAGTTGTTCTTCACCTTGTAGTGATTACTTTGATAGCCTATTGCTCAAGGGGTTGCATTTTTCTCCCTTCATTGGGCAGATTTCCCATTAGTGTTGTCACTTGATTTAGAGAGGCCAGTGCAGTCATCTTTTGGGCTTCCACTTTGTTGTATCAGCTTTCCTTCACATAGCATGATTGAGTGCTTCATCATCTTGTTCTTTTGTGTTTTTTGAGTTTCTCTTCTCTCAGTGTTTGTCATATACATTGTGTTTCTCCTTGCAAATCCTATTGTTTCTTTGATTTGTTGCATTTTGACATGGGGCAAACATATTAAAAGTAGGCAAAGAGGCAGCTTGCGATAGGTAGATTGGTTAAGGAAAAATGGATCAATAGGGGTGGGCAAGCACAAACAAGAAGGGCAAACGGATTGTGGGTAGGACTCATAGGTTGTGTGCGAGCCCGTCAATTAGCAATAGGTGCTATTGCACGTGTAAAATATTTTGTTGGTTGGTGTTGTGCTAACTTAGTATCAAATATTGAGGCAGGTGGACAGGGTTTATTGGGCCCAAGCCACACCACACCTACGTAGCATTGCATAAGTGCAAAGTTTCCTCTTGAGTCCTTGTGCATTAATTGTTGGGTTGTAGAGGGTTGACCTTGTGGATGTGATTCATAGTGTCATGCAGTGATCCAGTAAATTTTTCCCTTTGTGTTTATCATCAGATTCGCTTTATGGAATGCCGAAGGGATTTCATCAAGCAGTAAGCAACATAGGTTATGGAGGATCGTTTTTGCCAACGATTGGGACCTTTTTTGTGCAGTAGAGCATAAATACCACTTGTTGGCTGATTCCATCTACGTCTATAAGGACTTTATGGTGTTCTTTAGTGGCTTGGTTCCTCATAATTTTGGAGGTTGTTTGATCTTCATTGTAGCCTTCATTGGTTCGTTAGGATGCTTTGGGTGGATTCCTAGCAATGGAGATTATGTACGAGGGGGAGTTTTTGTGGTTGATGGGTGTGTGCTTCTAATATAGCTTGAGATTGTTATTAGCTTTGGGAAGATTTGCAATCCCTTTCCATGGTGCGTAAAGGGCTTGTTATAGGTGACTCTAATGCTAATGTGTCTATGGATTAGGCGACTTCGCCTCACTATGTTATGAACGGTCTTAAGCATCAAGCATGGACGTTATGGCAGCCTTGGCTTTGAATAGGATAGGTCGTAGTTCCATCCTTAAGAGTTTGAATTTACATACTGATGTCTTCAACATTAGGACACTCCAGCTAGATTGGATAGGATGTACATTTGCTAGAGTGATTTCTTTCTTCCAGTAGCGAATGACATGAGGGAGGAGAGGCATCGTGTCCTTTTTGACCATTACCCAAGTGCGGTACTTTTGTTGGTCAATGTTTCTAGTGTGGTTAGTTGGATCATTTCATGGCTGAATATCCAGACCAAAACGGCATCTTGGTGGATCAGCCCATGGACAAGGGCCAAAACATGGCTCCATCTTTTGCCCAACAATGGATTCTTTAGCCCAATCAGTCTAAAGGCAGGTAGCCAGCTTCTTTTTCAAACTCCAAAACATAGGGATGGCCGATGCAATAAGGGAAAAGCAAAGGAGACCCACCGAACCCTCTTTTTCACAAGACCCCCTCCACAGCTTTTGCGTCATTGGGATAAGTCCTTTGATGTGCCTGCTACTCGTTCCTACTCTTGCCAAGGATCCACCGTCCCCCAAACAGCAATTGCAACAATAGCAATTGAGCCAGTCATTGTCGCACACCCATGACCCTCTAGCTCAATTGGCCCTTGATGCTGTTGTTACAATCATCACTCCATGAGATCACAAGTATCTAGGTTCTATCTTCCACCCTACAAACATGCCTTCTTCCTTGCACATCAAACATTAGAGACCTAATCCCTTTGTGGTACTGGGAGATTTCTTTGGAAATGGTGTATTGGGGACATTGGCAGCAAAGGCCCAAGCCCATACAACAAAATTTCGTCGAAACTCTTTATTCTTTGTGAAGTGGACCATCTGGGTCTGGCATGCCTCTTGCACTCTTGCCCTTTTGTATATGTTGAATCTATTGTATCTAGTCTATACACGATGTCCTAGAGACACCTTGCATGTTTAATCTTGTACTTTTTTTCATAATTAATACAATTACCTATTACTAGAGAGAGAGAGAGAGAGAGAGAGAGAGAGAGAGAGAGAGAGAGAGAGAGAGAGAGAGAGAGAGAGAGTGTGTGTGTGTGACGGAGACTTGTGCGGTGGCCTCCCATTGCTGGTGCCTTGACCTATGCTTCCACGAGTTGACCTGTGCTCCGGTTTACATTTTGGTTGTCGCCTAGTCGCCCTGCCCTCGTGCAGGACTAGACTATGGTAGTGCTTGATAGCCACTCAACCAGAGAGACAACAAGAGCTTGGCACCCCCACTCAAAGCTCTCTGAGGTCGTGCTGGCTTAGGGCTTGCAACTATTACCGGAATACCTTGCAGGCTGCTAGCTACCTATGTCGCCAACATGACATGAAGGCAACGGTAAAACACAAAGACACTTTGACTAGGAGATTATCTTGTGCTCCCACAAAATTCCCTTCCACATAGTCACTCAACAAAAAGAGATTCAACATGTGGACAAATCCAAGAAAGCACCAAGATTCAACATGTGGACAAATCCGGTATCTCTAGAAGTGGAAGTACTTCCATTCTTTTGCTAATACTCTAGATCTCTGTGGGCAGCAAGAATGGTACAGGTCACTGGCAGAAGCTTCATCATTCGCTTGCTCACCTTACGTATCAACAGTATTGATATTACCAAGATCAGTCTTTATTTTATCTTTTTGATTAGCTTTATCATTATTTTGCCTCATGTTTAGCTTTCTTTTGAGATTGCTTCTTCCTGAGATTGCTTCTTGCATCCCTTTCCTTTGTTCTTCGGCATGTTGGTGGGTCTGCTACAGGCGAAAGAGACGTTAGTGTGTTGAGAAGAGGAAGGCATGTTGGTAGGAGTCTCTACAAGCACGATCAGAGCAATAATCTTGATAAGGCACCAGGAATCTAAACGATACATCTCGAGACTTCGGCTTGCGCTATTTGGAAGACACATTCAAGATGCCAATGGCATCGACATTGAAGCACACAATGATTTGTGGGGCTAGAGGGATGCCTTGACAGCTCGAATTTGCCAAGGAGACTGTTATCTCTTGTCCTGGTTCTCTCACCTTCATACACTTGAATTAAAACACCGGGCTGGTTACCAGAATAGGCCATCACGCCTCCAACAGTCTCTAGTCGGAGAGATGGGGGTGTGATATCCAGAAGTAGGAAAGAGGGAGGGCAAGCAAAAGCAACCATGTGTGGATGTGGTTTCTCCCAAAAACCGATGGTGAAATTCCGATGGTGGTGGTGGTGCACCAAGGTGGGTGGCTAGCACAATCTACATGTTTCCATCTGTGTGACGGTTTTGCTTGATCCGGCTACATTTTATTATCCGTTCACACAGTAGCATTTTCATTTTCTTTCTCTTTGGTTAGCTGCTTGTCTAATGGCTTTGTGGCAAGAAGGATGGAGATATTGGATTCATACCAAGTTGTACTTTCCAATGGGCATGTGTAATGCAGGGGAAAAAAAAAAGTGTATAATGTAATCTATTTCAGTCCTACACTTAGAAGGGTTTGTCCTTTGGAGTATGCAGTGGTATTGACAAGACATACATGTTCATTGGCATTCTTATGGTCACCTATAAGTAAGATTTTCTTCAATTTTGGATTTGCAAAGGTTATTTTCACTTACCATAGTAACCTACAACTTTTCCCTATTCTCCTGAGTGCTTTGGTATTGGGTGTTTGTAACGTGCCCGTTTGTCCGCTTGTGGGACACGTCTTAGCAGCCCATCGGGAGGAGGGTCTAGAAGGCTCCGCCTGGCACTCGCAAGGAATGACGCAGGGTTTGCGATCTAGGTTTTACTGAGTCTGCCCCGAGTGGAAGTGTCCAGCCGTTCCCACTTGGAATCGACCTGAGGTCAGGGTTCCTTTCCTATTAGCAAAGTCTCTAGGAAGGAGCTAGCGTTGAGCTCCAGTTGTACCACTTTGCGTAGAAACAACAGAGTTGATGCGGATTCATGCTGCACTTGGTTCATGGAGAATGGGAAACGAGAGGGATGCGAAGCTCAACCTCTCTGCTGAACGGCATATGCTAACCGGGGCCACCCTTCCGTAGGACAGACCTAAGTTACGTCCACCGCACTTTCCTCAGTTTGCTTTAGTTATTTAATTATCTAACACATTACGTTTTGACATGCAAAATCAGCTTCCTTAATTAAACAAATTAATCACGGGTTCCTTCATGTAACTTAAGCACTGACAAAAAAAAACAATGTCAAGCAAGTTCCTCTTTCTCAAGTATCTGTTCTTTATTCATCATAATTCCGGATTACATCCAATATCATGTCCGAAGGCTATCCTAGCAATCTACAAGATTGTTGCTTTAAGTTTTGCCCGCGTTGATTAGTACACGGGCCTCGAGATCCCATCTCGAGTCACGTCAGCCTCTTGTACGGGATCTGGAGGCAAGGGATGTACAGCCAGAGCCTCTCTTGGCACCCAAGGATCCTCCTGCTCCAAGTAGCACTCATAGAGAGACCTCTCGCGGTGGGTTAGGTCCATATACCCGACGCGGTTAACAACCCCCTTGGATAGGGCCAGGCAGACAGTCGGAGGTAATTGTTCCTGCCTCTTCCTCCAGGCTTTCAACCTGAAGCATTAAGTGTTTTCCTTGAATTAGTTCCTTGAGAAAAAAGATCAAATAATGTCTAAGTACAAGCACTAACATTTTCGGAGGTCGTTTGTGCGGTCGACTGCTAAGGTGTGACTTTTTACAATCCATGCAAGCTCTCGCCTCTTTGGATCAAGAGGCCCCTTGGCAAGATTGGTTGATTAATAGTCTCAGTTAGTTTTGGGTCGTGCTTTCGTGTATCAAATATATCATTTGCTTATTTGTGATAAGGATTGGTTTGTCCAAAAAGGTAATACCGCTTGGAGTCTCTAGAAAAGGCAAGTATGGTGGAAATCTGTGATAATGACAGGGTGGCTTAACAAAATGCATTTTTGATCCAAGGTTTTTATTTGGTGAATGTGGATTGGTGCTCTCCCTCTTGCCTCAGCGCTCTCCAAGCGAAAGATTTCCAATGGTTGTTACTTTTTTTGTCAGACGTCGATTGAAACACCCCTACCATCAGCTCCTTGCTTAGTTGTGGGGAAGGTTTGGTCACTACTAAAGACCATTTGGTTTCGAGTGATTGGGCTATTGATGCTTCCAAAGGGCTGCATCTTTGGATATCCCAAGTTTGTGGACCCCATGCAGGCTGATATGAAAGTGCTCTTTCCTTTGTTATGCTTTTGGGGTTGTTGGCATATATGGACCATGAGGAATGCATTCATCGGGTGTGCAAAGTTATATAGCTCGCTTGAAAGGGCTTCTTTATTGGCAGTTAGACTTGATTGAGTTAACATATATTCTCTCTAGACAGGATTTGCTTGCTTGGTACATTGCAGTTTCTTTTGCCTTCCCTTTAGTCACTTTGCTTCCTTTGTACCTTCATTGTGATATCTCAGTTTTTACGCATGATGACCTAGAGCCATTCTGTCTCTTGTAACCATGTAATCTTGTACTTTTCTTAAAATTAATACAATTACCTTTTAGAGAGAGAGAGAGAGAGAGAGAGAGAGAGAGAGAGAGAGAGAGAGAGAGAGAGAGAGAGAGAGAGAGAGAGAGAGAGAGAGAGAGAGAGAGAGAGAGAGAGAGAGAGAGAGAGAGAGAGAGAGAGAGAGAGGGCTTTGTGGTGGCAGATTCTTAATTTTGATGCCACTTTTCAACATCTTCCTTCTCTTTGGTTAATCATTGGTTTGTGCTTGGTGCTTGGTTCTTCGAAAAGTATAGTGGCATTCTATGGAGGATCACTCAATGGCTAATTCTTTCCCGCTAGAGCTGTTGGTTGTGTCATGGCTGCTCTCTTGGGATGGAAGTTGGAGGATCACCCCCAATTCAATCGTACAAGGCATTTGGGTTTGACTTCTATTGTTGATGCCACCCTTGTCAGCCCTGGGGGGTTCTCATCCTTCCATGCAACTAAGAGACTTATCGGATTCCTTGTGGATATTGTGAGTTGTGGAGTCAGCTAGATAGAATGTTGCAATTTGTGCAACCCTTTCTTGTATCTGTTCATGATCGTCTTTGGTAGGGTTGGGATATTCTTGGTTGTCTTAACCATCAAAAGGCTTCAACTAACCAAGTTTATCATCTCATGAATGATTAGAGAGAGAGAGAGAGAGAGAGAGAGAGAGAGAGAGAGAGAGAGAGAGAGAGAGAGAGAGAGAGAGAGAGAGAGAGAGAGAGAGAGAGAGAGAGAGAGAGAGAGAGAGAGAGAGAGAGAGAGAGAGAGAGAGAGAGAGAGAGAGAGAGAGAGAGAGAGAGAGAGAGAGAGAGATTGCCTTGCCCTAAGGCATTGCTTGCTTAGGCCATTGTTGGTGTGCAGCTTTGCAATCTCCCGCCACCCCTATTGCCTTCACGCCTAGCCACAATCGTTATTGTGGCCATAGCTGCCCTAGGTCTGGCTTGATTTCCCTCGGCCTCCCACCTTGTTGGTCATTGCCTGAGGCTTGTGCTACTTGTCTTGTGCCCCCGACCCATTGGACACCTACTTGGATGCCCTACCATCCTGTGTTGCACCTTGCAGCCCTATTTGTTAGAGGGCCTGTTGCATTGCTCCTATTCAAGGCTTGCCTTTGTGATAGGCTTGTTGATACTGGCTCATGGACTGCACTGATTTACCTCTTGTGGTCGAAGATTTGACCATGGATGTGGATGATGACATAGTGGAAGAAGATATAGTGCCGTGTATTGAGGAGATGGCTTTGTCACCCCATGATGTTTATTCTTTTGTCAAATGTAGCAAGCATGAAGGATTTTTTGTTGCTTGAGGCCCTTGCCTTGAGTGATTCTCAGCTATGCTTGTATGCTCAAGTGGCTTCTACCTTGTAGGATTTGCAAGAGTCAAATTGGGAATAGTTGCTAGAGTTCTCCTCTCTCTCTCTCTCTCTCTCTCTCTCGGAGTATGTTGAGCATAACCATCGAGTTATCCTTGCTTGCATTGAGGAAGAGATCTTGAACACATAGGTGGATACTTAGGAGGTTCTTTGCTCCTTTTTTGCCTTTCATGATTGAGGTATCATTCCCTTTTTCACCAGGATTTGTTAATAGTGGCCGACATCTCTTTTTTAGATTGATGGTGTAGAGGATATTTTTGTTGGTTTGTGTGGCTTCTATGAGGTTGTGCCTCGCTCTCCTTCGGCATGGGATTTTCTCCTCCATTAGTTGCCCTTCATCTTTAGAAACAATTGGTGCATATTGTCTCATGGCATCCAATGGTGGGTTTTCAAGGTTTGCTCAAGTAGACATGTTTGGTATGGGTGGAAGTGAAGTGTTGCCTTGTTGTTTACTGGGCCCTCCTCAAGGATGCTATGGCTGTAGTCAATCATGTGCTAGTGCCTCCCAGTCTGAAGGCAGTCAACATAAATTGGTTGTGCATGCTATGGAATATGGCTTGAAAGAGACCCAATTGGTTGCGTCTCAATTGCAATGGTATGTGGCTTCTTTGGTTTCGACTCAAGTGGGGTACTTTGGTTGGACATTGATTCTCTTGTGATCAACTAGGTCACTTCTTGGTAGAATGTCCAGATTGAAAGAGTATCTTTGTGGACCAGCCTATGGATAAGTACCAAAATACGCCCCCTCATTATGTTGAGCAATAGCCTATTCAACCCAACGAGTCTAAACCCAAGCATCTAGCTCCTCCGTTAGGTTTGGAGACATAAGGATGGGATACAAAAAAGGAAAAGCCAAGGAGTCTTTTGTGTCCATGGTACGTGTTGACCCTTCTTTGTCAGTAGACCTCCTTTGCACTTATTTCACGTTGTTGAGACAAATCCTCTAATGCACCTATTGCTCGAGTTCCTACTACACTCGAGGATTTGTAGTCTCACAAAGAGCAACAACAACAATAGTGCGCTCTTGACCCTCCAATTGAGCTGGCTTTGATGTTGTTGGTTGAGTCATCACTCCATGGGATGGCAAGTATCAAAGTTCTATGTCCCACCTTGCAGATCAACCTTCCTCCTTATGCATTGAATCTCAAAAGTCGAGACATTAGTAGCAAAGACCCAAGTCCATGTGACAAAAATCTCGTCAACACTCTTCAAGCTTTGTGTGTGTCTAGTCTCGGGATGCCTCTTGAACACTGTCCTTTTGTGTTTGTTGAATCCACTGTATGTGGTTCATATATGATGGTCTAGAGTCACCTTGCACTTGATAATCTTGTTATCTTGTACTTTTTCTTTTGTAATCAATATAAATTACCCATTACGAGAGAGAGAGAGAGAGAGGGGGGGGGGAGATGAGAAATGAGAAATTAACGTCTACAAAAGGCTAAAATGACCTATGAGACCTTGAGTTACAATCATGTGTATGATGGTATAACTGTCTGGGCAAAATATGTAGCACAAAGCAAAATAAGAAAGAAAACTAACTATGGCTATGTGTAAAACATAGAGCTCTATCTAGTAACAATGAGCTCCAAATGGTACAATCTCATGTGGGTATGGAGGGCCTAGCTCTAGCCCGAGCAATAATCCTTTGTATCCGCCTATGAAGGTGTCGTCGGTGTCTGTGTCGAGGCTTAGGATTTTTGGATTGACTAAGCTGAATGGCTTGATCAATCAGTACTCCTTGTTTGTGTGTGGACTATGGTGGTAAGAGAGGCTCTCGTGTGGACTGTGGCTGCAATTGTATTGAAGTCTTTTGAGTCTCCTTTGCAAAGAAGTCTGTGAGCTTTCTTTGTGGAGGGTTTCGGTGTCTTGGAGCAGTTGTACTCCTGAGGCGCATGTCACAAAGCTGTCGTATCTTAAGAAGAAGGAGGCCAATGCATCGTTGATCAGTAAAATCCATGATTTTGGATAGTGGTCCAAATCCGTCTCTAAAAAGACAATGGAAACGACCACAGACCTCATAATACGTTGGGCAGCGGCAGATATAATGCTCCTCTGTCTCTTGCTCTAATTGGTATATTTGGCATATGCGCTCCTTTGATGGGACGGATCTATATGTGCCAGTCTCAATCTCTAGCTGATGTGAGGAGGTGTTTAACTGGCCAATAGTACATCTGATTCCATGGGAAAGGTGGGTGTCCACGTATCTTGGGCGAGCAATAAATTTGTCATCTGTAGTATGAAGGAAATGCTCGCGGTAGAAAGCCATCTTTGTCCCTAGCTCTTGCCTTGGCATCAACCATGTCCACCTAATATCCAACTAGGTAAGATCCATTCTGATGATCTTGCGAATCTCTAACCTGCTCAGATCAAGAGATGGCACATCAAGGGAGTACTGGAAGGGGGGTAGCTTGTCCATGCTAAAGCCATGCAACTCAAACCAAGCCGACATCTGTGTATACCAACATGAAGTATCATCCTCTCTGGCAAGTTGCTTGGAGGACTCAAGGGCCAACCGTGCATACCTGTGTGTGGGTAAGTCCCATAGGCTATGTATGTATGTGATCGATCAGGTGAGGGCCTGTACCACAATCGGTGTAGTTGCTAGCTTGGCTCTGATGATCTCATGTGGCGTTGAGACCTTACATCTGATCATCCTGGATATCATGGATACTAGGGGTTTCTCCATCGACCTCCATCTGTCATAAGTGCGCCTTGGTTTGCTATGGTGGTCAAGATTGGGCCCCCATATCTGTACTCCATAAAGTAGTGTGATGTGACTAGTGTATCGAAGAGCCATAGCTTGGCGCGGGGTTCTTGGAATTGCACCTGTGAGCACATTCTCTTCAAACCACCTAGTGCTTTGTATCCTCGAGTCAGTCTACTGTATGTTGCCTCTTGCATAGAAAAGGTGGGCCTTGTGAATAAGACTCCTCGGTATGTATAAAAATCCACATACTTCAGCTCCTCAGATCCATATGTGAATTTAGGTGCTGATCTCTTGACCCATTGTGGTGTAGTATTAAATACCATCACCTTGGTTTTTCCAAGGTTCACTAAAGGCCCACTATCCAAAGTATAAGAGTGTAATGCATCCAAGTGTCTTTGTAGACCCTCTAGAGAGTCAGCTATCAATACAATGTCATTTACATACAATAGGAGAGGTATCCAATTGCTAGCTAGTGGAGCTTCTCTATCTCCTTCATGTGAAATGTAATTAGCAATCCCATCAATGTACAGGTCAAATAATGTTGAAGAGAGGGGGCATCCCTGCTTCACCCCAATGATGGAGTAAATAGGTGTCGAAAGGCCCTTAAGTGTTCCGTCTCTGCCCACAACTCTCTCATACAGTGCCAAAATACCCCAACTGAGCTCTTTCGGTACTCCCATGGCATGGAATCTATGTATCAACGTGTATCTCAGTACTCTGTCAAAGGTTTTGCGGAAGTCTGCAAAGCAGCAGTAGGTCCATTGACCATGGTTCCTTCCCTCCTCAATGATCGCCTTGAGTGTGAGGATGTGATCCAATGTGGAGAAGCCTCTCCTAAAGCCAGCCTATCCTTCTGCTCTAAGATCCCACCTCTCTGCCCACCTGCTTAACTCATGCTCAAGGATGGAAGCATATAACTTAGCCAATGTATGCCTAACCATGATAGTCCGATAGTTGCTGGGTAGAGTAGGGTCCCTTGACTTGAGGATAAGCACAATAGTGTTCGTGCTCTAGCTTTGTGGTAGGCCTTCACACATGGCTCTCTTAAATATGTAAGCTAGGAATCCTACCACCAAATCTCTAGCATGGATCAAGTGCTCAGCCACTAGTCCATCATGATCTTGTGCCTTTCCTTTGCCAAGTCTGTCAATGGCCTCTTAGGCCCTACTTTTTGTAAAGAAAGTGGTGGTCTTTGGACAAGGCTCAAGTGGGTCAAGAAGAGGTGGTTGACCCTCTACAACATAGAGACTAGCTGCATACTCTTTCCATACAACAGTGGACGTAATAGGTGTGGTCGGGCAATGCTCTCTGAAAAGCCTCCAAGCCTCTCTAGAGTCCTGGCTCAAGAATAACTGATATAGGTCTTGCTCCTGTTGGGCCAAGAATGTTCTCTTCCACGGTGTGAGGCGTCTAAAGAGTATCTGTGCTTCTCTGTGGGTAGTGGATCTCAATGCTATCTCTCTTTGTAGCCGTTCTCTGGTCTCATGGCACTCATCATCATACTAGCTGGTCCAAGGTGTCCCCCCGGTGGAGGCTCTCTGTGTGGGTCATGAGTATGGGAAGGCTACACCTGCAGTGATGTGTAGGGCCTCATTGAACTACTGAGTCACCTCCTGTAATGGAACGTCGGGGTCTGCATCATGTAACAATCTAAGGATCTTCATCTCATAGATATCCTGTCTCTCTAGAAAAGAGGTATCTCGGGTGTTGGTGAGTTGCACGATGGGTTTGCATGTCAGTGAATCGGAGGTCGATGGTGAATGATAGATAGGCATGATCCACTACAACTCCTAGAAGGCATGGGGATACTGAGAGGTCTTGGATGTGGTATATCAGCGTCGGTGGGGCAAGAACCATAGAAACATGAAACGGGGAAGGAGGACTAGCTACTTCTGAAGTGTCAGCCTCATCATCATGTGTACCATGAATTGTTGCATTTCCTCAACATCAGTATGTATCTCCTCTTCTTGTTGCATCTCCCACTCTGTGAATGGATCGGGCTTTGTTGTCATACTGTTACATAACATCCTCAAATTACCACTAACAAATACTAGATCATTTGCCCTCTCCACACCAAGACGGTTTCTCTTCTTTGAAGCAATGTGAGCGTATGTACTTCACAATTGCTTCAAACAAGAGGAGCTGACTGATTGACTCAAAATACAGATGGCTAGTTGCTGCAACTCAGGACCATCCGAACCATAGTCCTCCCACCACAAAGCTGTCCCAATCTTACAACGATCCTCCTGAGCATCTCCATCAAAAGAACCCCGAAAGGTCCTATAACATGAAAGCTGATCTCTGATCTTTCGTCTAGTGCCATAATTAGGCACTAGACGAGACAATATAAGTCTCCATGCATCCATAACCTCAGTGCCATTCTCTTGACCCTTGCCTTGGAACTCAGGATCCACAACAAATGCAGCTGCATGCATGGGTGAGCTATAGGAGTTCCACCTCGTCACAACTAAATGGCGTATCTCCTCATACGCCTCATCATTTGGTGCTAACTCTTGCAACTTTTCATTCAGCCTATCCATAGCCTCATATACCTTGTCAATGCAAGGTTGCATAGCATCCATAACCCTCAGTAAATGCACAATAGGTGATACCATAGCATCTATTCGCTTTACATCATCCCAAAAAGTGGAGTTATTTGCTTTCTCCAAGCATAAGATACCTGTAGGAGTATCTGCCAATGTTGATGAGGTAAACTCATCACTAAGAAATAATTGCCTCAAGGCATCACTGCATTCTCTTAACCTGCCTAGCATCAAGAAGTTAAAGGCAAATCCAGTATTAGAGTATTTTAAAAGTGTCTTCTTCGACCGCAAAGAGAAGTGATGGCGAAGAAAATGGTGATTCAAAACAAAGCTAACCATTTGAGCTCCTTGCTCTATGATAAGTGCAATCCATGACAGGTTACTAATATCCTTTAGTAGGTTGTTCAAGCAATGAGCCATACAATATGAAATTGTGATATGCGGATAATATCCATGGATAATAGCACTTGTTGCCCTATTTGCGGGCTCTCCATCAGCAATAAATCCCACAACATGCTATGGGCCAATAAGCTCAACACCTATAACCCACTCTGCTGCAAGTACATTTGTTGACTTTCCTATCCCTGATGCATCATGTGAAGATATGAAATACATTTTCCCACGAGAATAAGCAACCATATCATGAATGGATCGCTTGCGTGTATCACTCCAACAATCAACAATCAAGGAAACTCCATTTTTAGCCCACATGCTCTTTCTAGTCACTACTGCTTGCTCAACAAGGCGCTTTTCCTTGTCGAGCAAAGTGGTGTATAAGGTCTCTGATGATGGAGGTACATATGTAGGGCCATACTCACAAATCTTCTTTTACATCAATTTAAAATACTTTGACCTGGCTGCACGAAACTGAATGTGGTCATGATAAAAAAAGCGTGCCACTGATGTATCCATCTCTTCCTTTTTCTTGGGATCTCAACTAGCATCAAGTGTGCTCTGTCTACATGCAAGATGTTGCGTTGTTGATGCAATGGCCGATGCAATGCCTGCAGTAGGTGTGGAGGTAGCACTTCTTGATACTGACCTTGCTCTAGATACATCTGATGGGGATGTTGTCACAAAAGTTGCAGGGTTAACTGCAACATGTCGTGGTCTAGATGCAAGATAAGCTTGTTGACTTGCTACACGGTCACGAAGCTTCCTTTGCTTTTCCAAGGTCACATTCGGACAAAACTGTACCTCCGAATTTGGCTCATGTAGGAGATGAGCTCGTACCTGATTATGCATAAATATTAAAATGGAACAAGTGACAATTGGTATTCCATATTCTAATATTTAAGTAACTTTGAAAAATTAAAATCAATAAAATTTTGAAATACAAATGCTTGGCTCAATGGATTACCTTGTTTGCTCCACTAGTTCGCTTGTATGGGCAAAGCTTGCAAGTCCATGGTCGAGATCCTCCAGCACTCAATGGGCGGTCAACATTTACTTCTTCCCACCATGACTAATCATTAGACCTTTCTCGACCACCAACCCGACGAGCGGGGTGGGAAGATGAAGCCATTTTAGGCTGAAAATTGAAGGCTCAAGAGTCCAGAGAAGGAAAAATTGAAGGCTCAAGAGAAGGGAGAAGATTGAAGAGTCAAGACTCACTCAAGAGTCGAGAGAGAAGGGAAAAGGAGAGAAGGAAGAAGAAGAAGAAAAAAGAACTTGAAACTTGGAGAAGGAAGACTCAAGAGAAGAGGAGAAGAAGGAAGAGAAGGGAGAAGGTTCAAGGAAGAAGGAAGAAGAGAAGGGAGAAGTGAAGAGAAGGTAGAGAAGGAAGAGAAAGAAGAAGGAAGAGGTTGGAGGTGGGAGGAAAAAGAAGAAGAAGGAAGAGAAGGAAGAGAAGATAGAAGAAGGAAGAGAAAGAAGGCGGTTGGGATTGGCACAGGCTGTAGTGCAGCACGGAACGGGGGGGCGCAGGCGATCTGGAGCGGAAGCAGCGGCACTGGGCGTAGGCGAACTAGAGTGGGCACAAGCGATTTGGAGCGGGAGCAGGACGCAATTGCAGATCATTGGTGGGATCAATGGGCGGCCGGCCGCAGATAAGTGGTGCCACGTGGTGTTCCCTGTCCCGTTTCAGACAGGGAACGCAGCAGGGAACGCGTTTGCTGCTTGCTGCGTTCCTTGTCTAAAACGGGACAGGGAACGTTCCACCAATTCAAAACGCGATTCACGATGGATTTGTGTCGGGGACGGCGATTCCACGTGTTGGGGGGACTGTTCCGTCCGTTTCCTGTCACTATGGCAAGAACATTGTGCTGGCACCGTGTCGATGATGATAACATGTGAAGGCACCGGATAGGGGGTATATAGCTAGGCCATTGAGAATGGCCAACCTGTGTGCTAGGGAACGTTCCATCAATTCAAAATGCGATCCACGACGGATTTGTGTTGGGGACGGCGATTCCACGTGTTGGGGGGATTGTTCCGTCCGTTTCCTGTCACTATGGCAAGAACACTGTGCTGGCATCGTGTCGATGAGAATAACATGTGAAGGCGCCGGATAGGGGGTATATAACCAGGTCATTGAGAATGGCCAACCTGTGTGCTGTGCCCATCTCCACAAGGTATCTCCCATATTCGGTGACTTCCTCTATATCTTGAGATGTCCTCTCCAGCTGTAGCTCTGACACATCATGCTTCTTTAGCATCTCCTCAAATGCATTAAAGAAAGACACCTAATGGGAGGCTATCTTGGCATTAAAGTCTCCTAGTAAGATAACCTCTCCCTCCTTTGAGAACTTTCAAATATCCTCATCCAAAGCCACATATGGTGATTGTCCCTTAGGTGGGGCATATCGGGACGTCATAGGGGGGAAATAGCATATGGCAACATACAAAGTGCGTTCCTCACCGTGTACTCTCACCCACATGTATCTGGCCTGTTCATCTTTGTGGACTACTTGGATCATCTGTTGTAGCTCCTCCTTGATTAACACTGCCACTTCTCTTGATCTGCAATTACTGTGGTCTATGCATGTCTCCTTCCTGCAAGTTGACTCCCACCTATAACCTGTCATCCGTGGAAGTGTAGTATGTGGCCCTTGATGTGTCTTTGAGTAGAATACTATATCTCTCCCTCTGAATGTCTCCTCAAAAGTTCCCACATCCAATCGGAGGGCTCCATTACAGTTCCAAACTGCCACTGCAAGGTTGGTCCCATAGGTCTCACGCCGTCATTTGTGGCGCTTCTACATGACTACCACTCTTCCTCCTTTGTAGAAGGCGAGTTTGCCCTCCTCTGTGGTTGCCTTAATTTTTGGCATGCACTCACTCATGTGGACTAGTTGGGTTGGTGTGAGATCGTCACCCAAAAACACATTGGTTCCCTTCAATGTACGGTGTTGGGCTAGGAAGTCTCTCCTAGCCTCCATGGTGGGGAAGCGGAGAATGAGTTCACGCTCTTTTGAGCTCTCCCTTTTGTGCTTTTCTTGCCCACTCTCCAAGCGGAGACATGTGTGTCTTTCTTAATATTCATTAACGTGTACAGCACCTTGGTGTCCTCATCTACTTTTTCATGCATCTTCAGCCCCGTCACCCGAACATGGAGTGCTCTCATTTTCCTTTTTTGTTCCTCTAATGTGTCATTGATTATGGTTGTTGTAGGTGCGTGTGCTAGGTGTTTCCTCTTCTTTGCAATTTGAATCCATTGCTTTGCCTCCTCTACTTGCTATTGGGTTTTCTTGAGCATCTTTGCCCAAGAAACAGCCTCCTTCGTCGTCTCCTCCTTTTTTTGGAGTTGTTGTACTTCCTCTTTGAGGCGGGTGAGCTCCTCGGTCATGCTAGTTTGAATTTCTCCTTCCTCTAGCTTGGGGCTGAGCTGAATGTCAGTCAGTAGCTACCTAAGTGATTGAATCTCCCCATCTTGGGCTTCTATCTTCAATTCCAGCTTTTTAATCTTATCGTTCAGCTGCCTGTTCACTATGCTCAGTCAGTTGTCATACTCCTTGACTTTGTTGATGGCATTGGTAATCATTTGCTCTATCTGGACCTTCTCCACTTTGGGGGCAAACTCTGTCTTGTTGTGTTGGGCTTGTGGGGGAGCTCGATTCAGAGTTCAGAATAGAGGGTAACCATTTCAGTGTATGTGAGAAACAATGACGTGGCAGAGACGAGCCGGGGCAGTGACGTGGTCTCTCGATAGTGACATGATTGGACGTTCAGCCAAGTGATGTGGTGAACTGACGGGGCAGTGACATCGATTGTGATGGGGTAGTGGCAACGGTAATAGGTGGCATGCGCAGTGATCATTGACGGGGCAGTGATGCGACGGGCGGCAATATGTCTAACGTGACAGGGGGTGATCGGCAATGACGGGGGCTGATGTGGCTGGCAGTGACGGGGGCTGATTGTCGGCAAAAAGAGAGAGAGAGAGGGAGGGAGGGAGGGAGGGAGGGAGGGAGGGAGAGGAACTATGAATTGTGTAGATCTAGGGTTTGCAGTCTTGTTCGCTTGCTGTCCCTGCCCGTGGGTGTTCCTATTCACCTGTGTGCCTCTTTCAGATCAAAGCTTGCTAGTGCGCCACCTGTTAGGCCTCAAGCCTTGTTTGGATCAGAATGGTAGTTGCGATTGAGCAACCAACATACTTGCACCCAATGAGAGATCTTGTCCTCAACAATAAGGTTGTGCAACACAATACAGGCTCATGTAGGACTGAGAATAATGCGTGAGGATGAAATGGTCTCAAATTTGATATGGAACATGTTGAGCCTGTTGCCAAGTGCTCCAAGTTTGTTTAAGCCTCCCTTGTGAGCAGGACAAATGCATTGCCTTGCGGGGAATCACAAACATTGCCTCGTGCTTCAAAAATGGGTCACACTTTGTCCTATGCTTAAGCACTAGTCTAGTCTTGGATTGGGAGCATCTTTTGGATTTTGCCAACATGTTGGTCAGAGAATATGTGCAACATAATTATAATAATTGTTGTGACTTTGAAGAGTGATGTAATCGTCACTATTGTGGATACAAAGAAGGTACTGCGCTCGTTTTTCTCCTTTGATGAGTCTTTTGTAAGAAGACTTTGTGGAGGATATTTTTGTGGGCTCAAGGGGGTTTCATGAGGTCCTGCTCCAATCCCCTCATCAGTGTGATGTGCTTTTAAGCAAGATGCCTTTGCTTCATGATCACAAACTAGTGCATGTTGTTCCATCGCGGCCAATGGTGGACTTCATAGAATTGCTAAAGCTAGAGTGCTTGGTTTAGGTGGAAGTGGAGGGTTGCCCAGTTGTGTATTGGCCTCTTTTGCTTGATGCCATTACAAGGGTCGGTAAAGTGCTGATACCCTTGAATACGCAAGCCACCAATAGAAAAAAAATATGCATGCTTTGGGATACCTCTCGCAAGCATCCCATTTGGCAACGTGTAAATTCCCTTGGTATGCACACATTGTACTTTTGTCTCAAAAGGGGAGCTTTTGTGAGACATTGCTTCAATTGTGGACAATTAGGTCACTTTATGATAGAATGTATTAAAAGTAAAGAAGAGACAATACATGCAAATGTTCTTGTACGACAGGATGGTTTTGCCTCGCACGTGCATATAGATGCCCAACTTGTGGGAGGTAACTTGGACAAAGGCAAACAATTGCTTTCATCTCACATTGATGGTGCTTATGCTTGGCAAGAGGTGTGTTAAAAAAGGGGATAAAAGTGAAATGATATTGAGAACATTGGATCCTTGGAGGATGCATAGAATGTCTTGTGTATCTATACATGCCTCAAGGTTAAGTCTTTGTCCCAAGGTGCTAGTATTACACCTTTGAGCACTAAGGTTATCTCTAATCCTAAGGCTCGACAAGAGCTAGGCTCAATAGGAGCCATTCCATGCTATCCCCAAGCATTTGGCCTTTGATAAGCATGGTAAAGTCATTTCTCCATTGGATCGTAGATACTTGCACTGTAGTACAGTGGATGTGGATTAGCCCTTGATTTCTAAAGCACTTGGTAATGGAACGAATGCCTTTGTTGTGTTGGCACATTTTGACCTTTGCTCCCCACCCTCTTCTACTCATGTTTGAGAGGCCACATTTGGGAGTTCTTTGACTTATGTTCCATTACTTTCTTTGGCACTGTTGGCAGCATTTCCTTCTTTTGATGTTTGGAGCTTGTGATCCATGAGTTTCTTGATTCCCTATCTCTTTCAGCAAGGGATTCTTAGGGGGATTCTCAGGGGGTTCATCTTTGTTCTACTTCAAAGGGGGATCCCATTCCTTCGGCTTTAGAGGGGATTCTTTCTCATCCTATAGTTCTTTACCCACCTTATCGACAACCCTTGTTGGTGTGGTTGGCATCTCTATGCCACATCATCCATTTCATCCCCCATTTCTTGATCTATTTACTCATCCTCTTTTTACCATTCATACCTAGGATCTATAGGTTTGCATATACCTTCCAACATGTAGTAACGGAGCTTCTCGCTTCTCTCTTGAGGTTAAGTTTTGGGTTCTATCAGTTGATCATGTCTATTGTTCTTCACTACATGTTACCTTACAAGTGGAGCATTGGACTCCTTGGGTTGATATTCTTCTCTTGCACACTCCTCTTTTTCACTCCTTTTTGGGCCTTGAGAGGGGGTATTGAGAAACCAAGTCTTTTGGTACATTTCTCTTACTTCATTCCTATTTTGATTTCCATTCACAACCCCAAAAAAACTTTATTTGGATCATTATTTAGTGTTAGGGCATCACTTGAGAGAGTTGGGGCACCATTGGAGAGACTTCAATGGGTGCCACTTGAAAGAGTTAGGGCACCACTCAAGATAGTTTGTGCCTATAAATATGGCATTGACTTCCCTCATTTTTCATCCCTTACATTCATTCCTTCAGACACTCTATCACCTCATTCTTCATCCCACACATTCATTCTTCCAGGCACTTTGTCACTCTTCCATATTCTTCTCTCCTTTCTCCATTCTCTCCATTGCTATTCACAAGCTACGAGGAGGATGTTCCGGTTCGTGGCTTTTTATACTTGTGTTTTTGTGTTTTCTTCACCCTTAAAGGGCTGTCAAGTAGTTGCATGTTTGCAGCCACTTACATAGAGAGACCTTCATTAGATATTCTTGCATTTTCTTTTCTAGTTGGCTGCCTAGTAGTTGCCTTGATAGCAGCCATCATCTCGGAGAGGTTTTTGCATATCCTTCATATCTGATAGCTCTTGAGGATTGTGTTTTGCTCCCTCTACAGTTGGCCGTTGTTTCCTTTGCCCTTTAACATTTACCTTTGATATCCTACTATTAGAGGAAGCTATCAAGCAACTCTTAGCTTAGACACACTCTATTTTGATGGATGCACCACAAGATCCCCTTTTACTTTCTCTCTCTACAAAATTGACATAGCTTGATATTTTTCAAAAGAGATTATATTAGTACGCTAAACTTGCTGCAATTTTAAAGGGATTGCAAGACAATAATTGTTAGTTGCATAAATTTTATGAGGGTTTGCCGCTTCCTTTGCTAGGGAAAATGTGGTTCTCTCGAGTAACTTTGAGGGTGAAATGGTCACAGGTCCTCAAGCAATTGTGCAAGTATGCAAGACCTATTTCATGGACTTTCTTGGATCACAATCCTTTGTTTCTCATATAGTCGGTGTGGCTTGCTCATTGTTTTGGACTTGGTTAAAGATCAAGTCCCACCAGATGTTGTTGATAGGTTAGATATGGACATTACACAAGATGAGGTGATGGATATTTTGTTGCGTCTGCCTAAAGACGAGCTTGGGGTGGGATGGTATCACTAATGAGTTCTTTGAGACTAATGCAACTCACTTGGTTGCACCTTTGAGAGCCTTATTCGAGTAGGTTTGGATGAATAGACACTTTGACAGCTTGGGATCACTTGGCATTAGTATCTACAACATCTGTTGTTGGCTCTTTGCTTGCATTTGCAGATTCAAAGGCTCCTCTCCACTAGGCGGCGCTCCCTCTGTACTAGGTGTTAGTTGGTTGTGTTTTGCAGCTATGCTCTTCCTGGTTTGGCTTCGGCGGACATCTCCATTCCCTTTTGGAGGCTGCGTTTTGCAGCTAGTAGGCTACTATTTGCTGCATTTACTCTTCCTATTGGCTGTCTTTATGTTTGTCTAATGCACACCAGAGATCGACTGTTGTTGGTGATCATCTTTCTCTTCTTCGAAGGCATCAGAGGACTATGTTCTACTCCCTCGACAATTGTCCTTTACCCCTTCGCTCAGAGGATTGCGATTCGCTCCCTTCGCTGTATACTTTTCCCTTAGGTGTTGCCACTTGATTTAGACAAGATAGTGCAATCATCTTTTGAGCTTGGGGTTCATTGTATCAATGTTTCTTTACATAGCATGATTCGGTGCTTCATCATCTTCTTCTTTTGTGTTTTTTGAGTTTCTCTTCTTTCTCAGTGTTTGCTGTACACAGTGTTTCTTCTCATAAACCTTGCTATCTCTTTGGTTTGTCGCAATTTTGACACGGTATCAGAGCTAGAAGTGCTTAGAGAGCTGTGAAGATCCTCTACATTGGAGAAGGCAAAGATAGGTTGTGGGTTTAGCATAATCTATTGATTTTCCCCGTATTCCCGTTGTATCACCGAGAGATATCCTTCTCTTCTCCCTTCCACCCTCTCTTTTTACAGTAGGCAGATGGACAGACCATTGGCTGCTCCTATTGTGGCAGCATCAGACAGACCAGAGATGCTCGTTGACATCGTCTACCCCTAGGCTCTCTTGCCACCTCTTCCTTTGGGGCCACAAAGTTTATTTTGCATTGGCTATCAGATTTTTATGCTCAAGGTAATAAGATGCATTCGATGCGCACTAAATCCTTCCGAGTGTAAGGAGTATTGATTGGTGCTATGACCTCTTGGAGATTGTTATAGCCCTTCGTAAGGGCTTTTACTTCTTTTTTGACTTTAGAGGGGGCCCATACATATCTAGCCTCAAAAGGGGTATCTCCTTATCTTGAAGTTCTTCATACACTATTTACTCTTTGGGGATGGCTATCTTTGAGGAATCATTTCTCTTATTGATACCTAGGATCTTCCGGTACCACCTAGATTGAGGCCTTGGAGGTTCAGTTGTGACCTGGTGACGAGGCCTTGGAATTCCTTCTAGCACGGAGTAACGGAGCTAGTGGCTTCTCTCTTGAGATGGAGTGAGATTCTACAATTCATCATGTCTACTGTTCTTTGTACATGTCACCTTTTAGGTGGAAATTTTGGATCTGAGGAATCTTTTGCTCTTCCTCCTCACCTCTCCTCACTTCTCTTTTTTTATTTCTTTTTGGGCTAGAGAGGGGTGTTGAGACTTATTCAGTGTAGTCACTTCATTTAGGGTTTCATACTGAGCCCCAAAACGGGCGGGTGCCTATATTATGGGCATGTTTTTAGTGGGGTGCCTATACAATGGAGAGCCACTCTAGATTGGCTGAGGTCTATTTATAGCCCACCTCTCCACCCATTCACGCACCATCCCACATTTTTACTCATTCATCAGACACCTATTTTCTCCTCAGCCTCTCCACTATTGTTCGTACCCTTGCCAAGCGGATATTACAGTTCGTGGTTGGCTCTTCTTCCCTTCTGCTTTTGCTAGGCGCCTTGCTTCAGGCCTGCGTTTTGGTGGCAGCTCTTGCCAGCATCAGCATCATTTGCTTGGTGACCATCCTCCATTGTTGGTGTCAGGTTTTGGGCTATAGACATCTGTGTTTTGGCATCACCTCCTTCTCTTGGTGTCAACATCCATAGCATCTGGCATTAGCTCTTTGCTCGCATTTGCAGATTCAGAGGCTCCTCTCCACTAGGTGGCAGTCTCCTTGTGCTAGGTGTCAGTCTGTTGGCTGTGTTTTGCAGTTGTCAGTGGACACTTTTCTCTGCTTTGGTTTGGCTTCGGTGGACACTCCATACACTGTTTGCCGTATACCCCACAGACCCTACCACCTGTTTGTTTTGTCCCATATTTTGACAACCCCTACCTAGAGTGTGGGCATGCAATGTTTGAAATTGGTTGCAGACATGAGCACAAAGCCTTTACACACCAGAAGGATACATTTTGTAAAAAAGTAAAAAAAATATGTTTATAATTATTTTGATTGGTTGCAAAATGCAAAAAGTGTATCTTTGTTTATCACTTTACAAATCAGGCGGGGGAGATTCCCGACCGAAAGTAGGTGGGGAGTTCACCTATTAAACATCTAAACAACAGGTTGTGTCTTCTTTGGTGTGTAACGCCCAGGTGGGCAGAAGTTCCTTGAAAAAGGGTACCTTCGTATTCACACATGTCCGGATGAAATATCACAATTAAATTCTTCGTCTTATTGAATTACCAACCCTAAAATAGGCTTGGTGAATTAGCTGCGCTACTTATAATAGGTTTCTGTGAGGGTTCAAATTCTGTAATTTGAAAGTAGTTCTCCTATAGTTTGGGCAAGGAAGATAGGCCGGTCAACTTTTCCATTTGCGGATACCTGTTTAACGAAACCTCCATACGACACGACAGCCGCATGCCCGTGTAGGAAGTCCCATCCGGACGACTGCGAATGCCCCCCAAGTACTTTGATTGGTTAACACTTACAAAGTGAGCCTCTGCCTCTCTGACGGCCCTTTGGGCCATTCTCTTCGAGTACAATGCCAGGCTCTTGGCCAGGGCCTTTGTGGCATTTGTCGTAGGATTTTACCAGTTGTACAGGGTAGGCCAACGATCGGATTTATAATGGATTTTCCACCACATTTGCGGAAAAGATAAATACCCAGCATAAATTGGCAATATTTTTAGGCTCCGCGTTTCGTGGTTCGTTCTTGTGCTCCATATAGATTTCATGTACAGATTATGTTCTTTTTGCGTGCAACAGCGCCTTAGACGGGTTACAGCCCTGTCATGGCCCTTCTAACCTTGTAAATCTTGCTAAATGATTAATCCCACTACTCCCCACTCTGGTTTTTTTGGGTGGGGGGGACTTTCGAGCTTCCAGAATCTTACTGTATTCTAGATGCTTGAACAGTATTAAGAGGGTACCTAAATAGAGAGCGCAACCTAGGAATCGAAACCCACGGCCTCGCAAGGCTCCTAACCCACACCCGGGTAAGACGTTTAATGTATTAACAAGCGAATTCGGAGCCAATATTTTTTTTGCTTAGTATACTAAGGGAATATACATATGCCCTGAATTTAAAAGCTGACATATTTCTCAATTGGACATGACCAGTTAATCTTGTTTATCTTTCTCAATTGCAGTATTCAGGGGACAGCATGTGCTTCGGAGCAATGGAGATTGGCTCAAAGTTCTTTAGAGCAGTGCACCAAGAAGCAGATCCCAGAGATCGAAGCTATCATCAGGTTCATTCATAACTTTATTTTTGTTGGTACTTATGTTTAACACAACCACTTGGGATGTTGAAATAGATTTAAGCACAATAGGAATGTGAGATTGACAATGAAAAATCTATCATTGTACGAATGTGGGTTGGTTGGGAAGGCAGAGGCAGTTTTGGAAACAACCCTTCTTCGACACTGCATGATTTTGGGGAAGTCCTAACACACGCATGCATACACAGACACCATTAGGATTCAAAACGTTTTCACAATTATAAATGTAACGGCATACTAGATGAGAAGGCTTGGCCACGGAAAATACCTAATTACATCGGAAATTTCAATCCTGAGAATATTCCCACCATCAGGTCTTCCCATCGAGTCCGAATACTTGAATATATCCTCCTGAAATTGATCAGTTCAGATGCACACATGCGTACAAGCCTGGTTGATGAACACTCTACATTTGTGCACTGGCATGCTTACATACGCAAATACACTAGAATAGATGTTGAATCATACTTAGTTCAATTCGATAGTGTGTCTTGCAAGATTTCCATTGTTTGTACTCTCACATTTCCATTCTTCTTTTGCGTTTAATAGAAGTAAGCTGCGTGCCTGTGTACTGCACCTTTAGAACTGCATATCTCAATGCATGCTCCACTTATATTGCTGGTGGTGGTTACTTTGTGCAGAGAGGCAAAGGAGCTGAATGCAAGTTTGAGAACTGATCTAAATCGGAAAAGCACTGCAGCTCAAGCAGAAATCGACGCCTTTCATGCTGGTCTATTTGCTCACATGCAGGGTAACTAAGTCTTGCCCTTCAAAAAAGAGCCATAATTTACTGAGAAAATCCCGAGACCTTAAAGCGATTGGTTAATGTTTGATGTTTACTGTCTTTTGTGGACTGCAGTTGCTTCAAACCTTGATAACCAAGCAGAGTCTGGATTACAGAGCAGCATTGCAACTCAGGCACAGTTACTTGCCCATTTACGGAGTTCCCACTACACTAAAGTTGAAGAGATGCAAAGATCTTCAACTCGTTGCCTAGACGATATCAAAGTAGGTTAAGGGATCTAGTACATCTAATTCACCCAGCAGTCAAAACCAAGCTCTTCTCAAGACATTTAACTGTTCTTCTTTATCTGATTGACAGGACGATTATCCCACCCATTGTACCCCTAAAAGACGTGAAGTCTATGTCCCCAGCAAAGCTTCAATAGAAGGATTATGTGCTTCTAAAGGAGAAACCATGACGCGGAAATACTTGGAGAGGGTTAGTGCTAGAGAAGAAAAGATCATTCAGCAGGAAAATATTATAAGCAGGGATCTTGCGAGCAAGCAGTTGCCATTGACTGAGTCTCTAATACCACGAGCTCCGCTTGCAAGAATCAACTGAATGTAAGCCCCGCTGCTATTTACAGAAGAGACATCTGTTGTAGAGGCTCCTCTAGTTCCTGAGAGAGTATAGAGCTTTTGTACCATGATATATCCCTGATGATTTTGGTCAATCAGGCATTTGTACCTCCACATTTGAGGTGAGTGTAAAAAGAAAGGCGTTTGTAAGTATTGAAATAAATTAACTTCATCCATCTGCCCAACATACTACCAATTTTTTTCGCATTCCAGCAAATATGAATGCGTCATTCGAACCTAACTCGTGAACAAAATTGATTGTGCGTTCTCAAACTAAAGGTGATACGTTCCTGTCAAGTCCGTTGAAGGAGCTTAGGGGTAGTCTTTTGAGCTGATAAAGAGCAATGTTTCTTGCCAAGAAGGTTGCCATGCCTCATTAGTATCATTACGCACTGATTACACTGAATCTTTCCGTGCCAAATTAGGTGAGTTCACAATAACCGTGATTACGTGATGACATCGAATCAAAAAAATTCTATTCGAGGTAGAAATACAAAAATCTGACACTCAAGCTTCATGCTCGACTGGTGATTCGAGCCTAACTCGTGCAGAATCAACCATGCATGACAGACGCGCCATGCAATTGCAATAGAGGCATCTGCGCATGCAATCGAGAGATGCTTCATCCTTGGCTAGGCGTCTCAAATTTTAGACGTGAAAAGATATAGATAAATTACTAAATATCGAGGGCTACTTCATATGGGCTGAAATTGTGGCCATATCAGTCTTGCTTAGATCACCAAATTTACACGACATTTCTAAGAACCATGTAGCTTTAAAAGCTATATTGGTCCAAGTAATTCCAAAAGTGGCTCTTGAGAAGAATTTTGTATTTCTTGCTTCGACACAATGCTTTTAGAGTCATATGTTTGATGACTCGAAATGTGGTTGCTTGTGTTCCAAGTCCAGTTTTTGCCAAAGCAATCCAAGAATATCTCATTGCTGAAATTACTTTCCCAATCCTAATTGATCCATGAGTACTCATTAGGCCTACATAGCAAGACTCAATGTTCAAAGCATTATTGCCCTCTTGTTGTTGAAGTATAAAGATATCGTGACCTTGTCATGTGTTGAGAGGAGCTTAGTTGCATGCATTGTAGGGTTATCCAATCCCAAGTTAATCAATCTTGTTGTATATGTTCACCATAGCTTAAACCAAAATTGAAGGAATTTGAGAAAACCACCTAATTGCAAGAGAAGACTTGAAAGACTATGCACAAGAGACCAATTGGGTATAATTTTCCCTAATGCATGGGTGAGCACATTTTCCATGTATATATTTATGTTAATTTGATTATCTTGGTGCTCAAAATACAAAAGACATCTCAAAATAAGCTCATACATTTCTTTATTTTGCATGGTTTACTAACTTTTTCTAAATGTAACATTAAAAAAAGATAATTTTAATCTATTTTAAAATATACATGAAAATAATAATAAAGTAAGGTTTCTAAGCTTTTTATAATTTAGTATTTAAATAGTTCACTAATGCTTGTGTGCATACAATCATTACCCCACAAAACATTCATTCAAATATAATTATTTTGTGCTACTCAAGTGCTTAATAATTGAATATCCATTGTGCATTATAAGCACTCTTCAAAAATTAATTCTTCTAATAAATTGCCATACCAATTACAAATCACATTAGTACCAGTTGTTTAATAACCAAATATGAGTAACTGGTGTCATATGCAAGTCTACACACAACAAGTTATAATTGTGTAGCAATTAAGCACTGTTGAAAATCCACAAAATAGATAATAAAAGAAATTGTCTTATTTTCATGTAATTTGTATAATATTATTGAGAGTTAAAAAGTAATCGTCCTCAATTGATTTTAAAAAATCTACAAATAAATGCAGGGATGGTTGACTACATGCCAGTGTTGTCTCAATGCGGCAAAGCGTCACTTAAATCTATGAGGGAAAAAAAAAAGTATGTATTGTCTCAATACGACAAATTGGTACATTCTCCCAAAGGAAAATAAGACAATGATGGATTTTCATAGGTCATTGCCTTAGTGAATCTGTGACCTTCAGACATTTAACGTGAATGTGTATAATACACAGCTATTAAGGAATCATAAGTTGGAGATAAAGAAGAGTTTGAACCCACTGGGATTATTTGACAGAATGGTTTTTACATTAGACTTAATATCTATGCTGTTGATTAGCGGTTCAGATAGCATTCAAATCATGATCTATTATCTTTTTAGGAACTAAAATATCAATATAATCATCTAACAAAGGAGGATCCTCAAGAAGAGTTATGGGAGGTGTACCTTAAAAGGTTTCAATAGACTAATATGAAAAGAGTTATGGATTTGCCAATCTGGTGGTATACCCAATCAAAAAGCATTATCATTAATCTTGTGCATAATACGGAATAGGCTGTAATAATGAGGAGTCAACTTGATCTATGGATGCTTGTCTATAGATTTTAATCAATGCTTTCCTATGCGCAACCATTGATCCCATGGAGCGATAGGGATGGGTAAAGGCATAAGTAAACCAAATGTTTTTCCATGATGCCATTTAACCCTTTGTCAAATCAAACATTCAAACACAAATTGAGCTGCATCATGTTTTAAATTGGACCAATAAAAATATTCTTTGCAAGTAATTAAAGTGGATTGAATACCTTTATGGCCCATATAGAGTGGTGCATCATTTCGTGTATAGCCATGACTCTAAATGGTACAAATACACACACCTTCTTGTAGAAATATAAAAATCAATTGATAAAAGTATAAGCTTTAGAAATAGTAATATTAGAGTCATGCATATGGTGCCGTATATCACTAAAATTAGGGCCAATAGCATAAGTAGAATCCATGGAATCAAAAGATTAAATGATTACCAAAGAAACATGATTTAAATAACCATTTTTTTTTCATCAAAATCAAGGAGATGATGAGAAGAAAGACGATCATAAGGGTGATGGCTAAGGGCATTAGCTTTAACATTAGCATGCTTGGGTTGATACTAAATCACAGGATGGAAACTCTGGATAAAGAAAGCCCATGTAATGTGCCTATTAGAAATTTAGGATTGAGACAAAATGTGTTAATGATTGAGACAAAATGTGTTTATGACCTGCTGATCGCTTTTGATTAAGACTTCTGAACCCATAAGGTAATGCTTCCAAATATTTAAGGCATGGACAACAACTAATAACTCTCTATCACATGTACTATAATTCTACTTGAAAGGTTTTAGCTTGTGGCTTTTGTAGGTAATAGGGTGGTCATTTTGCATGAGGACAATACCTATTCCTAATCCATTGGCATAGTGATAATAAAAAAGAAAGGTTGGTTAAAATCAGACAATTGCATGACAGGAGCATGAGTTAAGAAATATTTTAAAGAATTGAAAGATTTTTGTTGACTAGCCCCCTAATGAAAAGTAACATTTTAATGCATCAAGAGTGCTAAAGGTAAAGTAATCAAAGAGAAATTGCACACCATTTTTTTTGTAAAAACTAGCTAATCTTAGAAAATAACAAACTTCATGCACATTTCTAAGAATAGGCCATTAATTAATAGTATGCACTTTCTTTTGGATCTATACTAATGCCTTGTGAACAATATGACCTAGGTATTCACTTTGATCTTGAAAGAAAACATGTTTAGCATAGGGTTAGCATAAAGGTGATTAACTTTTAGCAAATCAAAAACTTTTTTAGTTGTTCTTTATGTTTAGCCTTTGATTTACTAAAAGCTAAAATGTCATTGAGAAACACAATGAGAAAATGCTAATAGTCAATAAAATTTTTATGAATAAGCCTAGCAAAAGTGGCGACTACATTTGTTAACCAAAAGGCATGACAACAAATTCATAATAACCAAATTGTGTGCAAAAAGTAAATTTAACAACATTAACAAAGTCCATCCTAATTCGATGGTATTCTAATTTTAAGTCAATTTTACTAAAAATTGAGGCTCCCTTTAATTTATGCAACAAATCATTGACATAGGATATAGGATATAAATTTTTGATGGTGACTTTGTTGAGTGCCCTATAGTCGATACACATGTGGTATGTTTTGTTTTTCTTCTTCACAAGAACTATAGGTGATCCAAACGGTAATGAGCTAGGACGAATGAGGCCTTTATCCAAGATTTCAGTGACTATGCCTTTGTTGATCATAGGCATAGTACATCTTTTTTTTTTCCTGTTTGTGTAGCCTGGTAGAAATTTTGGAGCCTTTGAGGTTGCAGACATGGTGACATTATCGTTGTTGTTGCAGGCTTGAAGTTTGAGAAGATGATTAGAGTGATTTTGTGGCCTTCAAGGTAAATAATTAATTATCGTTTGCACACCATAAGCACTCTTCAAAAATAAAACATTCTCCTAGTAATATGCCATAACAAGCACACATCACATTAGTCCCTACCATTTAACTATCAAGAATGAGCAACTGGTGTCATATACGTAGGCCTATGTACAACAAGTTATAATCATGCAAAAACTAAACAATGCTAAAAATCCACAAAATAAATGATAAAAGAAATCATCATCTTGTTTTTATGTAATTTCTATAACAAATATGAGTGCCTTAGAGAGGTTAGATGACTTGAATGCATGGCCTTCCCTACATCCAATGCTTAAATTAAGAGAAACGAGCATTGACAAAGTGGATCCCCCTTCTACCTAGTACTATTGCTAGTGGGGGGTCAATGTGCTTCAATGGAAGACACTCTCTTCCATGACTATGCATTTAGGCGTTGGTTTTCTTTTGGATTTGCTTAAGATTAATGCTCGATCTTCTAAAAGGAAATTCAAAAGCCATGATGCTTTAAACTTGTTGATTATGTGTGTGACTGAAGGACTTCTAGTCCTAAAAGTGCCTTTGCAAAACTTTTGACAAGCGTGCAAGCCCATGAAGTATCATGCATCCAACACCTTTTTAATAGCTTAGCTCTTAAGGTAGCTTTCTTCAATGTGATTGAGTAGATTTAGATCTTCAGAACATGTGGGAGTGTGAGTGTCTTGGTTGCAATTGGTGCAAGATACTTGTTGTTGCCTATCTTGCCCCATAAGAAGTCCCAAATAATAGAACCCCATTGCTTTTGTTCTTTCAGGCCTACCCCACTCGATTAGAGGTAGCTAGAATGAAAGCATAGGGAATAGAAGAGATTCAAGATCTTCATTTTCACATGTAGTCTCCAATTGGTGAGTTTCCAACAACTAATTTTGTCTCTGATTTTATCTAGGATCCATGCTAGTTTGAGAGATTCCGTAACATCTACATCAATGAGGATGCATAGATATTGGAAGATCTTACCTCTATTTATGATGCTATCTTTCCTTCCAATACTTACCAAATGCTCTTCCATGATGCTTATGAGAGAAGATTTATTGAGATTGACACTTTGGGTAAACAACCAATTTAATAAATTTTATGGCTAATTGTATTACATTCACATATCACTTTCAACAGAAAGAAGCAAAAAACAATTCATGTGTCCAAGTTAAAACCCTTCTAGCACAAAGTTGTAGCACTTTTACATGTTTGGAATATAATTTCAGCATTGGTCTCTTCTTTTTAGTAGGCTAGAGGATAATAAAAAGAGTGAGGAAGAAATGTATAAATGAGATCACCTAGCTTTGCCTTGGACAATGTAAAGGTAGAACTCGTGGCAACATAAAGTATGTTTAATATAGGTATAGGCCATTCCATTGAAATATGATAATAAATAAATAATTGAATAATGTAAGTTGCCATAATTCTAACATTTGCACTTCAAGACTAATCCAAAAGTAAGTTGTTATAATTTTCTAATGTATGTATAACACCAAGCTAGACAATTCAAATTATTCATATTGTTCAAATTTGTGCAATATTCATTTACTTTATTCAAAAGAAGAGACATCAATGCTTAACAAATAACCCAATATTGTAAAAACATTGCTAGAAGTGGTCTAGCTAGCATTGAGACCAAAATGTATTGAAACAAAAATTTACAATCCCATATCCCTTGATAGGTTTCTTTGATAAGCTTCTGGTGATGGACAACATTTACATGGTCGATCAAAAATTTCATAATAGAAACCAAAAACTCATTATTGTCTAAAAACTAGTGACTTTAGTAAGTCACAAGGAAAAGGTGAGTCTCGCTTTAGCACAAAATGATAGAGGAATTTCTAGACACCACAAATTTACTCTATTTGACTTGATACCATTGTGCACTAGACCATTGGTGGGAACAATATTTTGAGCATCTTGATAAGCTATTTAAGAATGCCATAGATTTTACATGTGAAAATAATTTGCATTGACAACAAAGGAATAGCCTATGTAACAAAACCTTAGGGCCTTACAAAGGATAATATTGTGGCCACATCATAACTACATGGTATTCTAAGAATACCTACTTGTTCCCAAAAACTACAAACTTTGGAGATCATCTTAGTCTAGGAGGGAGAACTAATGGAGCCTTGGAAGATCGACTAGTTTCTAGCAATCCATATGGAGCTCAACACCACCGACTTGATTGATTGGGCAATAAGATATCTTTGCTTCTTAGTGGGGTCAATGAGGCCCAACGCGCAAAATTGAAAGCATTTTTCTCTCTCTTTGACCTAAGGGAAGTGGTTAAGAGCAAGTGCCCAAATTTTACTAGAGAGGCAGGCATCCCAGAAAACATGTTGGAGAGGCTCCTCCCTTCCACAAAGCAAAGGAAACTGGATATGCCACTCTTTTTTAATGGACTTCATCAATTCTAGAGTGAGGCCGTGGGCTTTAATCTTGGTTAAGGCATGTGAGTGCACCAAATCAGGGGACTGATAGCCCCCAGGTGCTACAAAATTTGGAATCTCTTGATTTAAGCATGTCCACCCAGAAACCATGTCCAAGTAGATCCTTGAGCCAACATCCTCTCAGGAACTTGGCCCTTAGAGCATGGACCTCCCGTGAAGGGTCCCAAACGCTTAGGACCCCTTTTGAGAGAAGAGTCTTGATCTTATCAAGAGCAATGGGTGTGGAGTACCTAGCCTTACCTTGTTCCCCCCAAAGAAATTTTTAGATTATTAAGTCCTATTAAATGAAAGGCAGCTAGAAAGTGACCATTGGATAGACAAAACTAGAGAGAATCTTGAGCCAAACATGAAAGGGCCAATTAGTAGTTTCCCAACTACTTACTTTCTCTTGAACTTTGTTGAGCACCTAGGAGGATCTACTTGACTTGTGGGTGTCCAACCTCAAAGGTACTCCCAAATATCTGTATTTGTTACCCCTCCCCAGAGTGTTGCCTTTCCATTGGAGACTAAAAATATCAATTTTTGACACATCAATTAACTTGGATTTGTTGATGTTAACAGCAAACGTGGTAGCATGCTCATAGGTGCATAAAACATCCATGGCCTTCTCTGGATTCTCCTTTTGGTCCTTCAGTGACATCAAAAGGTCATCAACAAGCCCTTGACCTAACAATTGCTTACCTCTATAGTGGATGCCATGAAACTCCCCTTCCTCTGCCAACTTCTCCAAGGTGCAAAATAGGGGATGAGTGGCTACAATAAACAATAGGGGGCTAAAGGGAAATCCTTGCTGAACACCATAGGAGACTCAAAAAGGGTGGTCTAGTAATAGGCCATTAAGAGAGATATCTTTCTAGGCTTGATTGACCACCAACTTTGGAAGTTTATAAATTTCTTGAGCAAAACCCATCTTCTTTAGCACCATCTCAATGTGTAGCCAGCTAATTCAGTCAAATGCTTTTCAATGTCTAGTTGGAGTAGCACTACCTCCTACATAGAGGATCTTCTCCAGTCCAAGGTGATCGTGGCATTACACACATTGTTTATTAGGCTCCTACCCTTAATAAATCCAAATTGGTGCTTGTTGGTGTGCTTGCTTAGCAGGGGCATCAATTTGTTTGCCATGGCCTTGGCAAAAGTTTTGTAGACCAAGTTGAGTAGAGAGATTGGGTTCCAATCCTTAAGCTGTGTGGACAATGCTTTTATTTTGGGACCAATGTGATTGTACTCTCTAGCTAGGAGTCAAGAAACTCCCCCTTTTCTAGTATTTGTTTATCATAGTATATACACTTTGCATGAGAGCCTCCCAGTTGGAGTGTAGGAATTTGACTATAATCTTGGTGTTGGGACTTGGAAATTCCTTGGTATCCATGCTTTTGAAAGCCCCTTCTAGCTCATCTACCATGAAGGGATAGGTCACTTGGCTATTCTCCTTCTTCGAGATCAGTGAGTGAAGAGATTACATCTAGCAGTTTGTGGATTTTCTCAATGTTGAATTTACTTATAATTTCTTGGTATTTCTTGACGTGTTGTAAGAGATCTATGCCTTGCTTAATGTGTTGTAAGAGATGTACTCAACACTTCTTTATGTGAGGAGAGTCCTCATTAGAATGTAAGGTTGCCTTAGGATAAGGTCTACCTTGGCTATGGAAGCTGTGAGATGCACAATGGTGTGATTGTCATTGCATCATTTGATATACGTTCAAAAGGACTGTTTGTGTTTGCTAAAATCTAGATCTCTAATTAAAAATAGGATAAAAGGAAAGGTTGTGCTAGGCTACCTGCAAGCTAGCTGTGAGACCCTACTCTAAGGGGGTCATGGTTATCACGTCGAGAGGCTTAGATCGGCTCTGTGCGAAAGGTTTGTCCGTAGGGATAGTCTCGGGTAGTAGGAAATGTGGGTGCTAAGGGGGGCTCTGGCTGTAAATCCAGCATTGTTCCTAGAATTTGACGAGTCCCTTCGTGATTGAGGATGGGATCCTCGAACCCTAAATACTAGTTACAAGGTTGGAATCTTGGTGGGTAGAATACCCTCGTGGATCTACATAGATCTACATAGGTCATGGATTTGCATTTGGTCATAGACCTAGAGGCCATTGTCTAGCTAGCCTTGCCTTCCTATCTTATAAAGGCTTTTGATAAAATGGGGGGAGGTGCAGTCTGGATCCATCATGAGTTTCCTACCAAATATTCTTGATCTTTTCCATCTCCCTCTCTAGAGTAGCATTTCTTATCTTTTGAGCCTTGGCCAATGACTTGATCTCTTCCTGTAGCATAGGCCGGTGACATGCAACAATAGATAGAGTGGCTATTGCTTCATTTTCCCACTCCTCCTCCTTGTGCTCCTTGGATGCTAACCAGACTCCCTCGAGAGTGATTGAATGTTGTATCATATTTATGAAATCCCCATATGGGTCTTGGTTGTTAGCATTCAAGTTGTCACCAGCTTGGTCATAACACCAAGAAGCATTTATTGGAATGGAATTTGGTTAGAATGCTTGGGGTTTGCTATTAGATGCTTGTGGGGTGGTTGCCCATCATTCTAGAGTGAGAAAATGATCTCAAATTGATGGTGACATGGAGGTGGTTTGAGAGGAAGTAGTTGGCATCAATCCCCTATTACCACATCGGACGGCCACTCCCCCATTTGCGAGCAATACCATGGGTAGTTGGGATGAGTATTCCTTATGTGAGAGTGAACTATAGGTGAATGCTGGACATAGAGAGTCGAGATAATCCACCATGTCTATCAAACCCTTATTGTCAACAACTACCAAGTGCCAATCTACTAACTCCTCCCCATGTGTTACTGCTGGGTCAATGAAGGCATCCTTGTGGTTGGCCACCATGTTGAAGTCCCCTTTGATCTAGGTTGGTACCTACTTTGATGTCATCCAATTGCTCCCATTGGAGATTTCTTATTCTTCGGTCATTTTCCCTGTAGATGTTGATCAAAGTTAGGGGCTCCTTGTCCCATTCAATCGAGATTTCCAATATGCTAGCCTCTTATGATTGAAAGGCTAGGGAATGAGTTCCAAATGCTTTTTACTATTTTCATGCACCTTGAATAAATACTTGTGCCTCCACTCACAAAGCATTTGTAGTATTTGTAGGAAAACCATGAGCCCCCCACTTGTGAAGTTTATGCTCTTGTGCCAAGACAACATCAAAATCATTTTTGTATACCTAGCTCTAGAAGAAATGTCTTTTGGCCTACATTTAGGCCCTTGAAATTGATTGCTAGAAGTTTAATTTCCTTTTTGTTTATCTCCATCAATGCAGTTGTGACAAATTTGAGTAGCCTCCTTCCCTTGCTCCCTAGAGTCTAGTTGGCTAGCTCCTCAAGCAGTCCATTGGTGTTGGTGTCTCTAGTTGTCTTGTGTTGTGATTGGAGCTTTGCCATAAACTAGTCGTTGTTCTTGTTTGACAATTGGTCTCTATATCCCCCCCCCTCCCCCCCAAAGGTGGCTCGGATCTTTGCATCCAATCCAAAGTATTCCTTTGCCAGCTCCTCCAGAGGTATTTTGTTGAGTTGGGCCAAAAAGCTAGCCTTGCATGTCAATTTCTTTGGGATGGATGCCTTATACCTAAACCCCTTAAAATACTATTGAGATTAGAGATAGTAGCCTCTGAGTTGTGATTATTGGATTGTGGTGGGGAGTACTTGCCTTTTCTCCTCTTGATTTGTTGCCAAACTATCTCCATCATTGCCTACTTGCCCTAATGGGTCTTTGCCTTTTTTTGCCAGAGGTATAGGTGGCCACATCCACCCATGAGGGATTCCTTGCTTGGTTATCTTTGTCCTCTTTGCTCTTGAGCTCTATACATTCTTTGATATAATGTCCCTATTTGCCACAGTTATGACATAACCCTCCAAGCTTGCTCTAGACCAATCTGAGTTGCAACTCCTTGACTTGTGGGATGTCCAAGGCCGCCATAGATTCTAGTTGCTCCTCTTCTAGATTCTAGAGGATGCATATATAAATATGGCATGGAGGAGATGCCCACTCCATGTTCGAGGGTAGTGTGTTGCCCAAATTTACTCTTCTTTAAGTCTATTTTGAGTTTTATGAGTCGTGCTTTCATTTTTATGAGTAAAAGAGCGTGAGGGAGAGCTTCTTCTGCTTGCTACGTGCAAAGCCTTGCATCCGATCTATGCAACAATAGTATCAAAGTGGCCCAACCTACATCTAGGCTTCCAATCACCTATCCTCTTATACGAAGGCGAGCTCTTTGGAGCAAACATGCTCTATGATCCATCTCTGTCCAAATCGACTTCATAGCTAGATTCCTAGGGCTTCAAAACCCCAAACCACCTATCTTTGCCTAGAAATTTCTCAATCTAGTCCAACATTGAAAAATCATATCCCCTTACCATGGCACCATCATACTAGAGCTTTTGTCGCAAACTAAAGATTAAGCTTTTTGTTTAAAGCTTAGTTTAAGATTTAAGAAGCTTTTATCAAAATTTTTTGGGGGGCGGGGGGAGAGGGGCCCGTTTTTGGCCACCGTATTGAGTAACCTGAACCAACCATGGAGCAATGTATGGATTTATTGGCCATGCAACTAGAAGAAGAGAGCCAACATCAAGCCCAACTAGAGCAAGAGATGCGATCTCTCAAGCATCTTGCATCCCAAATTTCCTCTATTGATGACACTATGATCCATACCATCAATGCCACCCTTGAAGCACAATCCACCTGCAAAGAGGTGAAGATAAGCAAACATACCTTTAAATTTAATACTTACGATGGTATTAAAGATAGTCGTAAGGTTCTATCATGGCTAAGTTAATTCGGCTCATATTTTGATAATGAAAGTTATGATGAAAATGATAAAATCAAGTGTGTTTCATATTATTTTATTGTGACAAAGCTTCTTTATGGTGGGATGTTACGCACAATAGCACTGACCGTCCTCTTATGTGGGAGGCATTCCATAAGAAGGTTCCCACTAATTTTCTTCCTACCCAATTCGAGCTTCGCATATAACAACAATGGGATGTCTTTATGTAGTGAGAGCAAGAGACAATTCCTCTGTATACTGAAAGATTCTGGAGCACTTTGCTGCAACTTTAAATGGTTGAGCATGTAGCCGAATCGACTTTTAAAAGAAAGTATATGCTTGGCCTTCTTCCGTTTTTCCAAGCTGAAGTCAATATGTTTAAACCCAATACATTGGATGAGGCTATCTCTTTGGCACATTACACTAAAGAGAAACAAACTAAAGATCGGCTACAACTTTCAGCCACCATGGGAAATAATATGGATAACAACAACTCTCATTTTAATTCGTTTAGTTCTTCCAACTATCAATTTGGAAAGAATCGTCTTACTCACCGACCTTGGATGAGAAATTTTTATAATAATGTAGGCCACTCTACTTCAAATTCTAATCCCAAGATTTGTACTTGGCCTTCTAATGTGCCTAAGTTGTCTAAACCTAAACATGTTAATCCAAGTGTCTCAAATACTAATTCCAAGAATGTAGTTTGTTATAAATGCAATGCCTCTAATGACATTATGAGTCGTTGTTCTATGAGCAACACTTGTGTGATTGAAAAAGCGTACTACACATTTAAATTATCTTGGAGATGATGAAGCAACTGAAAACCAAGTGATACATGATTTTGATGAAGCCACACTCATGGGAGAAAACTCTAACAACACTAATGAACTTGTCGATAAAATTTCTATCCACGCTTTATTGAAAATGAGATGTAAAATCCATAATAATGAAATGACTAGCATGTGCATGACTTCATTTCAGAAAAGGTAGTCAGAAAATTGCAACTTCAAATTATTCTGTCCACTTATAAAATAAAGGCTGTATTTTTAGGACAACAATGTAATGGAACTAAAGAAGTATATGGATTAGAAATTTGTATTGGATCTTATAGGAAAAAATAAAACTTTTTAGTAGCACCATTACAATCTATTGATGTAATTTTAGGTATACTTTGGTGGCATCAATTTAATCCTAACATTGATTATGACACACATTCGATACATATTCAACATGAAGCTAAATTTCTTTTTCTTGAAGAACTAATAGGCACTAAGCTATATCCATTAATTAGTTACACTTAGGCAAAGCGTGCCATTCAAAAACAATCTAAAGCTTTTCATGTATTAATTAATGAAGTCGAAGTCTCTAAGTCTAAGTTAACCATAATACCACAAAATTTTATTATTGTTTTTCTTTGACTTGCCTCTTCAACTTCCTCCATCACGATCCGAGGATCATCAAATCGACCTTCTACGTGGCAGTCAACCTCCTTGTAAAGCTCCCTATCGCCATAATTAAGTAGAACAAAAATAAATCCAAAAATAAGTTGAAGAACTATTAAATAAAAAATTAATCTGACCTAGCAGTTCATCTTTTGGATCTCCCATTCTTTTAGTAAAGAAAAAGAATTAAACCTATCATATGTGCATACACTAATGAGCTTTAAATAAAATTATTGTTAATCCAATTCCTCATGTGTGTGGATGACCTGTTAGACAAATTGCAATGTGTTACTATGCTTAACAAGATTGGTCTTAAGTCTGACTCTTATCAAGTCCGCATGGCTACACCTAACATTTTTAAAACCACCTTTAGGATCCAATTTAGTCACTACAAATTTTTAGTAATGCCCTTCGGTCTTACTAATACACTTATTACTTTCAGGAGGATGATGAATCAAATACTTCTAAATTTTTAGCATTGTGTTATTGTCTTTTTCGACGATATCCTTGTTTTTAGTAAAACTAAAAGCGAACATGAACATCATTTATCTTTAATCTTTAGTTTACTAAAATAAAATCATCTTTTTACTAACCCAAAAAATAGAACTTTCTTTCAAATAAAAATTTAATATTTAGGTCATATCGTGTCTGTTAAAGGAAAATAAGTTGAGCTTATCAGCCACATGAAGCGGAGTTGTAGAGCGCTAACGAATTGTGACTGAGTGTAGGGCATAGTAGCGAACCCTATGAACCAACGAGGATGAGTGTACAAGCCTATCAAGCTAAACCCACGGCGAGAGTGCTACAACCATCCAGATACTTTGCTTTTTCACTCACTGTGATTTCGAGCCCTCAAAGCACACTTGAAAAGAGCTAAAAGCCTGATTTCGCATAGTGCATGGAAAAGAACACACACACGTACACACGCATAGAGTGAGGGTAAGTTGAGGACTGGTTGTAATGAACAAGGAACTCACATAGACTTAAGAACTTGAAGGAACCCACCAGTAAGAGAATCCCCAAAGACATAGAAGGGTGATCGAATCCCCAAAGGTAGGCCCAAGCGAAGAACACATCCAAAAAGATGGACGCAACAAGGATAGGCACTATCGTGGAAGTGGATCTACGTGGCCTTATCAAATTGATCGACAACTTGGCAGAATAGAAAGCTTTGTACATGGAAGAGGGTAGCTTAGGCCGTAGAAGCAATGAAGAGCTGGACCTAGGCAAATTTCCTGAGGCCATCCAACATTTATTGCACAACCATCCAACATTTATTGCACAAATATGATGTTCAAACCCGCCTAGAACACTGAGGTAGACCTGTAGAGGACATTAGAGTAGATCTCGAGGAGGAGAGGAAGTTGGCACGCAAAGCTCTACAAGACGGCCTAGCCGCATATAACTAGGATAAGCAAACTAGGAGCTTGTGCCAGAGCATGGAAATGTGAGAGATCCATAGAGTGCTAGCCCTAGCATGCAGAAATCGATTAAGAGTGAGAGAGCACTAGAGGGAGACCTCATACTGAGCGAGCTTCTAATGAAGTGACTGCTAGATAACACAACATTAGAGCAAAGTGCTGCAACATTAGCAACATCAATGCTAGCAGGGCTAGGGGTTAACCAAGGCTCTAAGAGCTAATTAAAAATTCATGTTGTAGTGAAGCAGCTGGACAAATACCAAGCAAATGATGACCCATACGATTTTGTGGAATAGTTTGAGCAGGTTTGCGAGGCCAACGACCTTACCGATCCTACTCAATGCTCCCAAGCTTTCAGACTGTGCTTAGGTGACAAGGACTAGACTTGGTACATGAGTTTGGATGCTGCAGAGCGTGCTAATTTAAATGGCTTGAAAAATATCTTCATTAAGAGATTTTCTGAACCTGGGTACTTCGATAACCTGCTAGTGTCACTCATGAACATTAGGCAGAGAGAGAAAGAGGATATTCGAGATTACGTGACCCACGTGAGGAGCCTCTTTAAGAGAATCCCAATGGGCGAGAGACCAACCAAAAGAGCGGTATCCATGGTATTCATCAATAGAATACAAAGTGAATAGCTCTACAAAGCGTTGGCCGGCAACTCGAGCTTGTAGCGAGACACACTGGCAAGGGTCTTTGAGGAAGCTATTAGAGTGGATGACCAGCTCAAGGAAAGAAGATCTAGGGGCTCGAATCGAGAAGAGTCCAGTACTAGGAGTTATGAGAGAGCCTCAACGCTGAGTGAGAGAGCAAGCCCAAGTGCGCAGGACAAAGGGAAGGGCACTGATTCGGAACAAGAGCTAGTAGAGATTAGGATGGACATAACCAAACTACAGGAGATGATGAGATGACCAATGTGCCCAATCTCCTTGAACCCCTTGAAGTGCCAATTTTGGGTGAAGCATGGATGTATCCTAGGACATATGGTGTCAAAGAATGGCATTGCCACAGATTTCTCGAAGATCAAGATCATTGTCGATCTTTCAACCCTAGCTGATTTCAAGGGTGTTCAGTGCTTCTTAGGAGACACAGGGTATTATCGACGGTTCATGTTGAATTATGCATTGATTGCTAGACCTCTATACAAGCTGTTGATCATATTCGAATGGACTGAGGAATGCAAACGTGCATATGAGGAACTGAAAAAGGCTATGACCACGACACTAATTCTATGAGCCCCACATTGAATACTCACCTTTTATGTGCACATCGACGCTTTGAAATTCACCATAGGAGCTGTGTTGTGCCAACCCGGTGAACACAACCTGCGTTACCCGATGAGATTTGCTCTAGCAGACAACTCACTGATACCAAAATAAATTACTCAACAACGGAGAGAGAGGGCTTGGCCATGGTGTTTGCTGTGAAGAAATATTGACATTATCTTTTGGCTACACCTTTTACTTTGTTTGTTGACCATCAAGCTTTGTTGTATCTTGTTAACAAACTATGTGCTATAGGATGCATCACTAGATGATTTCTTCTACTTTTGGAGTTTGACTTCTCCATGGTGGTGCGTAAAGAAAAGCAGCATTACATGGTTGACCATTTGTCTCATACCCCCATGGGAGAAGCGGCTAGACAAAGCATTGTGGATGAACAGCCAAACACGCATCTATTCTGCTTATCCAGTGAAAAATATTTGTTTAGAGTTGACATGACGCCGTATTGGGCAAATGACATAGTTCTAGTGCTTGAGCACGAACTACTGGAATGAGCAATAGAAAAGGCCCGACTTAGGCGGCTCATCTTGAAGATCCAACACTATCAGTTGAAAGCAAGCCAACTTTACAGACTGGGGCAAGACGGGTTACTGTGCAGGTGCCTGTGTGAGCATGAGATGCATGACGTACTGACAAAGGCACACAACGGAATTGTAGGAGGACATTTCAGCGAAGATGTGACAGGCTGCAAGGTATTGCAGTTCGAGCTATGGTGATCTACCCTCTTGAGAGATGCGACACGATTTGTGAAGCATTGTGATGAATGCCAACAGACTAAAGTTTCAATCACATGGAGCTAACCCCAATTATTGCATAACAACCCTTCGAGAAATGGGAGATTGACTTCATCGGACCCATTAGTCCTATGTCACAGTATTCACAAGCCAAATACATTATTGTGGCCACTAATTATCAAACAGAATGGGCAGAAGCACGAGCTAGGAGAAAGAATGACGCTAGAATCACTACTAAGCTCCTATGGGAGCAAGTGATCTCACGATTCGGCTGTCCCATCAAACTAGTTAGCAACCAAGGCACACACTTCATCAACTAAGTGATAGCTCACCTCATGTTCTCCTTTTTAATCATTCATCATAAATCCTCGCCTTATTACCCTCAAGAAAACAATCAAGCGGAATCCATGAATAAAATCTTAATAAACGTCGTGACCAAAGTCATCTATGCTTCACGCAGTGATTGGGATAACAAGTTGATGGCGGCCTTGTGGGCCTACCGTATAGCTTACAAGATGGCTGTAGGATAGACCCCCTTTAGATTGACATATGGTATAGAGGCGATCCTTCCCTTGGAATTCTTCATACCAAGCCTCACGATAGCCCTTCAAGAGAGATGGGATGGGAAGGAAGCATGGATAGAATGCTTGATGGAACTCAAACACTTATCGAAAACCCAACTTCTAGCCATCCATGCGCTAATATGCAAAAAGACAAGATGCAAACGATGGTTTAATGAGCATGCCAAGCATTGTAACTTTGAACAGGGTGACTTAGTACTATTGTACTCAGTCAAAGGACATAAGTAAAAGCTAAAGTTTCGTGGGCTAGGACCTTTTAAGGTACGAACCATCAGCCAAACTGGCAACGTAGAGCTTGAAACCCTAGAAGGTGAGGGCATAGGTTTCTTCAATGATAGCTGCATAAAGAAGTACTTTCCCCCTCACACCCCTTGCATGAGCCTCCAATGCTGGAACCCCGTGTCCACATACGAGTAGCCATTATCACTGAGATGGATAGTAAGGATGAGGAAGCAGTACCACTAGCTTACGTAAGCATGACGATCACTGCTAAGCACACATGCACCATTAATGCATTGATCAATGAGGGAGTTGATTTTAATGTCTTAACCATGACCATTGGACCCAAATCGACAAACCGCAGTTGCATCTCAGTAATGCTAAGGTCATCCCTTATGGGAGCCAACCCTACACACTTTTCGAAAAGTGCAAGGTTGCAATTTCTATCGAGTCTAAAAGCATGCCAATAATCTTCTATGTGTTGCCCAACACTAAAGATGCAGGCACAAAGTCACTGTTAGGACAAGCCTTAAAGAAGAAAGCTCATTGCAATGTCGACTACGAGTCATAGTGCATCCACCTAGCCATGGGTAATGTCCACATAGTTACAGCTTTCAACAAGGGTGGTGTGACTCCTTCCAAGTCCGTAAACTGGTAGATAAACCCACCGTCAAGAGCAAGTGTGCTGCTAGCATTGGGCTGCTAGCCTCAATGCTAGCAGCCCACTAAACCCAATGATGAAGCCCATGAACCCCAGTTCAAATGGGTACCCAAGCAGCAAGGACCACCACACCTAGGAATAGAAACCCACGGCCTCGCAAAGCTAATGGCCCACACTCGAAACCTAGGAGGCCAAGATGAATCTATAAAAGAAGATGCACAATCATGGGTCCCCAGGACCTTATTGCAAGCGCAAGGCTACTATGAGGGTAACCCTTGGATTTGGCTACCTAAAGCCAAAACAACCTAAGATTCTACTCACTCGCCACCCTTAAGATTTTGGCCACACGAAACAATGAGTTAGAAAAACTTGAGCAATAAGAGAATCGGGCCGCCAAGTCCATAGAATGGCTAAAACCTAGCTCAACAGTACCTAAACCAATCTATCGCCCAAAGTCGCAGTGTGCCTCCAACAAAATGCCCCCATCTCGCATAGATGATACCCCTCAAATCTTAGACACATCTAGTAGTGTGTCAACCACAGCTACAACCAAACCCATTGAACATAAGGCCAACCTACAATCCCAAGAGCAAACCAACCAGCAAACATTAGTTGTTAATCTCTCTTGCACTGTCAAACCTCAACCACCCATCAACCTTAGACCCTCATATGAGTAGCGATCAATTCTCACCTTGGCTGCAAACTTAATTGTAAATACATGGGACGACTTGGTTGCTTGCCTTCGACGCCTGGATGCTACTTTCATGACATTGGCTAAAAGCTACGATCGACTAGACTTAGGCCTCTTGGAAGAATCTATAGCAACGGAAGTACGAACACTCCCTTACTCTTGGGAGGAGTAGGAATTTGTATTCATTAAGGATTTTGAAGCAGTTATAGAGTTAATTGCAATTGAGATATCCAAGGAACAAGCAATCAAACATTGTCTCATTACATTGTATAGCAAGAACACAATCATGGACACAAACGAGGAAATCGAGAAGTTGAAACAGCTTGATGACAACAACTCCTCCTTTTTGCAAAAATGATACGCTCTATGAGTGCAATGGGAGCTAGAAGGATGCCAAATAATGACCCCCGCTAAATAACGACACGCAATCAAGGCATCAGAATACGACCCAACCTATGTAGCTCCAACTTCTTATAGGGTGTTGACTACCATTCGTAACCGGCCCCTGGAACAATACATTAAGGGACATCCTTATTTAGATTGCATCCTCACTGAGGAGGAGTTGCATGTTGCTAGCCGAGTGGAATCCGGTGACTTCTTGCTTGATGTTCTCACTTACATTATGCATGTAGGCATACACCCTTTAGAAATGGATAGCTATGCTACTTTAGAATACAACCCTAGTTTCTATGCTTGGCTCATGCAATAGCAAAACACTAAGATTATGTGCTACATGCCCTTCATTCGCTAACATTCACTCCTAGGAAGGATTCTTCTCAATTGAAAAAAGGGGGGGTATGGTGAATCAAACCAAACCATGAGGAGAACAGTAAAGGAAAAGCACACATGGGGGATCTCAATGGTAGGACAAAGCAACTTGTAATTGAGAAGTTGACAATAAAATTTGAAATCAATAGAGTTAAATTGCTTGGAGAAAAAAGTCTAATTCTGTACTAAAAACAATTTAATCTGCCAAGCATGAAGTCTCTTCTTTCAGCAAGTGACTATTTGGAAAAGCACTAATGGCAAACCATGGCTTATGATAGGAGCTGAAGATGTCACAGCAAGACGGAGCCCATCGTCTACCCTTCACGGAAGAGGAAAGAGCAAAGTACGGCCTCTCCCTTGACAGCCAGGCGTACAACCAACTCAGGTTTAGGACAATCCACAATAGAAGGAATCAAGCATGTGGAGGTTCCACTTAGTAAGGCCTTAGTGGAAAAGGCGATGGGATTGGAACCAAAGGTGAAGAAGAGGTATAAAAGAGATGTATATTCCATGCTAGGGATGAGGAAGGAAAGTGTCTCGACGAATGATGGTATAAGCCTCCAGGACATCCCCAATGTAGAAGTTAGGATGCAAGCCAAGGTGATCCACTCCCTCTTTTCCAACCTAAGATACAATTCGCTCATGCATAGGATCAGCGTGCTCGTGCTAGAGAGCGTGTCGACTCATTTGTTGCATGAAGTGGATTGGAATGGCTACACTAGGAAAACCATAGATCAATTAGCCAGGACACTAACCCTTGGAAATAGATCGGCAAGTAGAGAATTCCCAACATCAAAGGGAATTGACAGGAAGAAGCCCTTAGCCACGGCCTCATTCATAGGGTATTGAGGAGTCTTGATTTCCCTTATCCAAGGTGATAAAAGAGGTGCAAAATGGAGAAGAGGGATCAGATGAAACATCTGAGAGGTCACATCCTCATCATGACAAAGAACAATCAAATGAGAGGACGATTAGTGAAGAAGAGGGAGAGTAAGAAGCTCAATCCATCAAGAGGAAGGTGAAGACGCCTAAAAAGAAAACGATAGAGAAGAAGCAAGAGGAAGAGAGGAAGAGAAAGGAGGAAGCGGACCTACTAAAAGCCAAGGCCGAGTCAGAAAGAGCTGAGGAAGAGAGGAGGAGAAAAGTTGACGAACAGGAGGAGGAGTTGAGAAGAAAAGAAGATGAGGACTTTGCACAAGCTGTGCACATGTCCATAGAGCAATAGTGCAGGCAGGAAGAACTAGCAGCAATGAGCCTGCCAAGGCAGGACATGCTAGGAACTAGTGGCCAAGCATTAGAAGACTTATGTCCACCCGTCCCAAAAGGAAAGGGCAAGGCCACACTCCACCTGACCCTACCTACCCTCTTGCCAAATACCATTGGAGTAACGCTAGGCACCCCAACCATAGTGGATGCCAACAACCTCATGGCATGGGTGTAGTTCCTGGTTGATAAGGCACATACCCCAAAGCCCACCTCAAGTGCGGGAACCCCAATGAAAAGAGTAAAAAGATCAGCAGTAGCTGCGGGTGCTGAATCTCAACAAGGGCTCAAGCAAACAAGAATAGGTACTACTACCACAGAGCCACAACCCCTGACCAGGATGAGCATGTCAGGGAGCTTTATGCTCAATTGGAAAGAGCAAAGGAGGAGAAGAGAGTAGCAGTGGTGGCAAAGCTAGAAATGGAAAGGGAAATTTCAAATGCCTTCCAACTGGAAAAGACCCACGAAGTGGCCTTGCAACAAAAAGAAATCCATGCGCTGAAAGTGGACCTAAGGGCCAAGGAAGACGACGAAGCCCTAGAAGCAGAGAGAGCACAAGAGCAAGAAGAACATGAAAAAGAGAGAGAAGAAGTAGAGCGTGGAATGCAAAGACAAAGGGAAGAACAAGCAACACTAGAAAAGGAGATTGGGCACCCAACAGAAGAAAAAGAGGACCTTGTACAAAAATGGAAAAGGCAGGAGCCGTTGATAGTGGCCCTGTCACAACGGCAAGGTGAGGGCTTGGAAGAGATGAACAAGAGGGAAGAAGAATGGGCTAGCTAGAACGAGAAAAAGGCCAAAGCCTTGGAACACAATCTTGCTCAAGTTGAAAAAGAAAAAAACTTATGCTGAAAGCAAAGTGACAACCACCTAAGTAAGCTTCCAAACTCAGCGACGCGCCTTCTTGGATACCCTATTGGACGTCACCCAGGTAGAGAAGGGAGAGTCCATAAAAACAATAAAAAAGAAACTGGGAATGGCTCCTAGAGCATTGAAAGTAGGATTGCAAATGCTGCAACAACCTAGTGGAGTTGGCCCAAGCTTGGAAGAGCAACACCATTATTTCCTATTGGCAGGCCTAACCTCATAGGAAGTGGACGCACTCGGGTTCATTGAAGAAGAGCAGCAGAAGCCAAGAAGGCTCAGACAAAAATGGCTGGAGGAGAGAGCAGAATCCCACCTTATGGACCACTAAAGATGTTGAATTTTGGTAGAATAAGGTTTTTAAAGTGCCAAGGTCGGTGGCTGGCTACAAATGTCAACCTAAATGGAGAAGAAGGGTATGTGATTCCAACTTGGACACTTGGATGGCCTTTTGCAACACTCAACCCTTTGAGCGAAATGACCCAACCTTTATGCCTTATCCTTCAAGGGTGGGAGTGGATTTTGACTCTAGTGTCCACGGCTATTACAACTTCCCTATAATCTATAATCCTCATTGTACTACATATGAAGAGGCCCTTGTCTTCACATCAGAGAACTTGTATGATACTCTAATCCAATCCACTAACGAATTCTCTTCATGCCCTAACCCTACCTTTATTTTACTACTTGTAATTACCTTAGACTACTTAGGATACTCCTTAGGCAAGGCCCCACCCTACAAGAGCACGCCTTGCAGTACTCCATTTTGATCCTAACGCTATAGATATTTGCGTGATGGCCCCTTTTGAATATTCTAACACATTTTTCAATAGGGCTCATATACACACTCAAAAAGCCACCTAGCTACCCCGGCAACAATATCCAACTCACCACCCAGCAGTGCCATGCTCAACTAGGAGGGGGGTAATGTTTATTGCAAAGCGAAGGAAACGGAAAATGAGGCATCAAGAGGAAAAGCGCAAGGCGGAAAAAGGAAAAAGGTGCCCTATAAGAGAGCGGACCTAGAAGAAATCTAAAAGCATGGGAACAACCACCAGCAGTACAAGATGCAACCATGGAAGCTGTAAGAAGCGAAAAGCAAGAATGTGCACCTTTGAATATAAAGGCGCATCCAAAACCTCTGTAAAAGAGTGCTAGGCTCTCACCTGTGAAAATTGTAAAGGTAGAAGGGCGGTAGGAAGGAAGCTAGGAAGATAAGAGAATAATGGAAAAAAAAGCCTAGGCCATGGTTGGCCATGTAAATAGGGGATGACCACCCAAGGGAAAGAGATTTTTGTATACAAAGTTCAAAAAGTGAATGAGAGCTCATTCTTCAGTGTGTGGCAAAGTGGACTCTTCTTCTTCTCTTCTTCTCTTCTCTTCTCTTGCTTGCTTGCTTGTGAGTGCTTGAGGGAGGGAGTGAGAGTGAGTGAGGGAGAGAGTGTGTGAGGGTGAGAGATCTTGGAGGTGAAGCCCTCCGCCATCTCTTCTTCTTCTCTTTTTCTCTTCTCTTCTCTCATCTCACGTGTGGCTATGGAGGATAAAGATTGAAGGAAGAGGTTTGAGGATGCTTGAGCATGCATCATGAATCGTTGAGCTATCGAAGTGCTTGAGAAAGGAAGCAACTCAATTGGGCATTAAGGTAAGCTCACTACACTTGTAGAGAGGGATAGCGCGTTGACTATGTGAGAGGTAGCCATTAGTGCTTGCTTGAAACACTTGACCAATGAGCGGTGTGTGGGTCTTGGCGGTCGTCGCCTCTATATTGTTGAACAACTAAGATCTCCTAATGTAGAATGAACAATAAGAAATTTAAAATATTATTATTAATCCATGTTCTTTTTCAATCATCACTTGTTACTCTCAAAACGTGGTCAACAATGTAATATTATTTCCTGTTGAGAGTGGAAAAAGACAATTTGACTGATTTTTGTTGTTTTTCATAGACTAAATGATTTATTTGGTATGATTTTTGATTGATTTTAAAATTATTTGGAATGATTTGGATAGGTTTGGATTGATTTTGATAGCTCATGATATTTTTCTTATGAAGATATATTGATATAATAGGTTCTGATAGCTTCTGTATGATCCTGTTTGAGCCTGTTGAGCTTATGTTTTCTTCTGTTTTGCTCTGTTTTGTTTAAGTGAGGTTGGGATATTAAATGATGAATTTTGAGATTGTATGATAGCTTATTGAGTGATTTATAATGGGATTATTTGGTTTTAGTTGAGTTGAATGTTTGCTGTTTAGTTGCTCTTGAACCTCTATAGACCTTTTGTAGAGCCTCTGTTCCTATTCTATTCTGTTCTGTATGCTTCTATAAGTGTTCTATGATATGAATGTGTACTTTGGGAAAGTTTTCTAACTTTTGCAAAGGATGAATCTAAGTTCAAAAGAGCTAAACAAATGGAAGAAATAGCTATTGAAGATTGAAGAGAAGACTGAAGTGAAGTGACAGTAGTGAGCTATGAAGAGACACTGTAGTGGCTCTAGTGTCCTTTCATACCTCCCATGCCTCTTGGAAGGGACATCCACAACCAAGAGATGATTATTGTGAGTGATTATTGATTATTTTAGTGAGGAGATGATGTATTATTGTGAGAGAGAGAGAGAGAGAGAGAGAGAGAGAGAGAGAGAGAGAGAGAGAGAGAGAGAGAGAGAGAGAGAGAGAGAGAGAGAGAGAGAGAGAGTGTGTGTGTGTGTGTGTATTAGAGATAGCAATTCTATCAAAATAATGTATCTATCTATGAGAGATTGAGAGAGAGAACTATGAAGACAATGAAGATGAATAATATGTGATTATTTCCATTCAAAAGTGATGGATTCTTTTGTATTCCTATTATTTTTTATGTATTCTATGAAGGTGTTGAAGATTATGATTGATTCTATCAAATCCGTGGGAGATATCTACTATAATGTTGCATGAAGATTTGTTATTTTCCTTGTTGTGGTTTTCTAAAGAATGAAAGAAAAGCTTGTTGATGTTACAAGATATATATTTTTGCAGTAAAAACCCCTTTTCCTTGGTGTCTCTCTTGGGGCTCCATGTTTTTGGTGCGCAGCTGGGGAAAATTGCCATCAACAAGCATCAGAAGAGACTGAAAATGAAGGAAATGGCATTGCCATGAAGAGAAGAATTCAATGGATGTTTGCAAAGTTTCTTTTTCCACTGAAGAGTTGGAGATTCTTATTATTGCCAAAGCCACTTTCTACAAGAAGTTCATCCCACAATGGCAGAAACATATTACCATCATGATGCAAGCTCTATGTGGCGGACTATTTCCTCTTTCAGTTGAAGCAATAGAGACATGCATCTTGGTGGCAAATTGTTTGGGAACAAATTGAAGTTCAAAAATAGAGAGAATGACCGTCCATGGAAGATTTGGCATTCATTGAGAGGTTTCCAGACATCATCAAGTGGGACATTGTGAAGAAGCTTCAGGAGTCGTGGTTAGTAGAGGTTCATGAAAATAAGAAAGAAAATAGTTGGAATTTGTTCGTGGATGCTCAACAACAGGACACGTGGGATGCATGGTGCACTGACAATCTCCTATTTGTTCAATTAGCAACCCACTGGAAGTTAGTGGATAGAGTATTCTTCACAACATACACTGTTGAAATCATCAGAAGTTGGCATTATTATGATGATGGCACAACAACGATCCTCAGAAGAATGAGTTTTGATACTTTCAAAATGGAATATCTCCCCCTTTGTAGTGATTTGAAAGCTAAATTCAGAGACATAGAGAAGAAGGAAGTAGAAGAGGTGTTGGCCAGAGAATCCTCTAGAGACTAAAGCCCCTTTGATTCTATTCTGTTGAGTACAAACCAACTGGTTGGACCTAACCCTCTAGAGACTAAACCCCCTTTGATTCTGTTCTGTTGAGTACAAACCAACTGGTTGGACCTAACCCTCTAGAGACTAAAGCCCCTTTGATTCTGTTCTATTGAGTACAGACCAACTGGTTGGACCTAACCCTCTTATGAATGACACAATCAAGAGGCAAGCACTAGAACGAGTCCAGAGATACATGAGAAGAGAGAAAGCAAAAATCAAGGTCGAGAACGAGCTTGCAAAAGAAGCCTCCTTTGATGCCTTAAAAGCACTCTTTACAGAAGTTCCCATGGTAACCCAAGGTCCCCTTCCTAATCAGATTCATCTTGGAAATATTGATGACAGGCTAGCAAATGTAGTCCCATTGCTAATTTTTAAGGGAGAGTACAATGAAGACCCTAATCTAAATGTAGCAGAGTTTATGGTAGCATGTGTAGCTAACAATGCTAGAACCCTTGAGCATTGGATATTCTCTACCACTTTCAAGGGCGTGGCATTTCAGTGGTATGAGAGACAAGCAGCAGGAACTTTTGGCACATGGGACAACCTGAAGTTGTTGGCATTCCTCACTAAATTTAGGCATGAAGTTCATGAACCTAAGTTCTCTGGAGAAAGAGTAGAAGCTTATGTCTCACGAATGGAATCCATCTAGAAGAGATGGACCAATCATCATTTGGATGAAGGCATCCAGAAAGGAGTGTTCCTCAGAGGCCTACAACCAAAAGTTCACAAGTTTGTGGAATTGAGAAGACCAATCAATCTAGAAGCTATAGTGGAAGGTGCAAGATTGTATGAAGAAGTTGAAGCAAGGTTGTCAATGACCTTAAGTAGAGGAGTCTTACCTCCTCCCATGCCAAGAATGGTATACCCATCAAATGCAGTTCCAGGGACAGTGCCTACCCGTACCCCCAAATGCAAACAATGCCACAATACAGTGCACCTAATCCACAGTGGCTATCACAGACAATAATGCCTCAAATGATGGTTCAACCACAACAGCAGTGGTCTCCAACAGTTCCTCCAATAGCAAATCAATAATAGTGGAATCCTACCCACTGGAATCAACAACCCCAAGTCTCAACAAGAGCTCTGAATCAGAACCAAAACAAAGGACCTTCTGGATCAACCCAACCAGTGTATGCAGTAATAACAGAAGCTTCCCAAAACCCTACTACAAGTACTTCAAGAGGTGAAAATATGAAGGACTACCTATCCAATTCAGTGGAAAGTATCAAGAAAGAGCTTATGGATGTGATTATAGAGCAACTACAAAGGTTGAAGATGAATACCACCAATATATTCACTCCTGTGGGAGGTGGGAGAGATGTGATGCGTTCTAATACATGGTGCGGAAAGTGCCATCAACGGGGCATTGAGCCACTGAATGTACCCAAAAACCAACCATTCTTGGAGCCTTCTGTTTGTACTGTTTGAGGAAGAACCATAGAAAGGATATCTTCTCTTTGAAAGAATGCACGAACAATGAAAGAAAGATGAAGATGCAAGATTCAACTTACTGGAATCCAAAATGACAATGCAGGACAATGCAGGACACTCAATAGAAGACCCAAGAACCTGCTTCCAATTTGGTGGAATTGGAAGTGACTACAATAACGTGAGTAAAAAGAAAGGAGAATGAGTAATTCCAAAAGAGAACGTTCCTTCTGCCAAAACAGTGAAGTTCAACCTTCCTTGGGAAAAACAAAACAATGCAATCCAGAACAATGTAGTACGGAGCACTACAAAGCCACAGAGAGCTACAGAGACAGGACCAGATGTCCAAGAAATAGAGGATACAAAAAAGTACCTCCTCATGAAGAAGAAGTGCTGATTTTGCCACTCCTAGAAGAAAAAGGGAAGATAAAAGTGGGCATGGCCCCATTTTCGAGTCGATTGGAAAAGCATGTGGATCCTATCAAAGAGTATGATTTGGTCAAAGACCTAGACACCTTTAAACCAAACCTAACCTTCTGAAAATTGTTGATGCTGTCTCCTGGTTGTCAAAAAAGATTTAAAAGCATCTTGACAAGATGCGACTAAGAATTGCTCCCCCAACAACAACAAAGGCTAACAGAGCCTTAGAACCCATGAAGGAAGTAGATGTGGCTAACGCCTTCTTGGATCCTAGAACCCCAGAGATTGGCCTATGGATAGAAGGATGCTTTATTGTAGATGCATTGATTGATGGAGGCTCATCAGTAAACATAATGACGGATGTGACAATGAAGAATCTAGGCTTGCAAGGAATGCAACCTATGCAGTGGCTTATCAAACCATTGGGCGTTCTCCCATACATAAAAACAACCCTTGCAGGAAGACACTATTGGTTGACATATTTGGTGGTCAAACCAAATTATTATGGGACCTCATACCCTGTGTTGTTGGGATGACCTTGGCTTTTCAAAGCAAGAGCCCGAACGGACTTATTCAAAGGAACCCTAATACTTGGAAGAGGTTCCAATAAAGTGGTATTGAAGTTGTATGTATCGCAAAAAGGTAATGGATCTACATCCATTGAAGTCATAAAAAATTCCTCCAATGAAGTAATAGATGGTACATTAGGAGATGAAGAAGCTGTCAAAAAAATCTTTCCCAAGAGAACAGAGGCACAGTCCCTAACAGTGGGCATTGTAAGCCAACTATCCAAGGAAGCAAAGTCTTTGTCCAAGGGAGAATACCTCCTTCCTAAACCCGAATTAACTTTTGAAATCACCTCTGATAGCGAAATAGAAGCATGGATATAATGCTCTCCCTGTTACATGGCAATCACAGAGTCAGAAGCAGAAACACAGGACATCACAGAGAGCTTGTTCTTCTCTTACAGAACACCCACAGATGTAGAAATAGAAGAGGATGAAAGTGATAATGCAAACAAAGAATATGAAAGCGAGCTAGAAGATTTGTTCTTTTTCTTGTTGTGGTCACCTGAAAGTGGGTCTAAATCCTCTAGAAGAAGAAATAATGGTCCTACGAGACCTACTAAAGGAGAATTTAGACGTGTTTGCATGGTCGTATAAAGATCTAAAGGGGATTGATCCCACTGTATGCCAACATCACATCAATCTAGAGCCTGATGTCAAACCTGTGAGGCAAATACAGAGGCGCATGAATCCCAATTATTCCACTCTGGTGAAGGCTGAATTATTAAAGCTCCTTGAAGCTGAGTTCATTTATCTTGTGGCTAATAGTGAATGGGTTTCGCCCATTATGGTAGTAACCAAGAAGAACGAGAAACTTCAAATATGTGTGGACTTTCGAAAGCTAAATTCCAAGACAAAGAAGGATCATTTCCCTATCCCTTTCGCAGACCAAGTGTTGGACACAGTGGCAGGCCATGAGCTCAATTCCCTCTTGGATGGATTCAACGAATACAACCAAGTGCAAATCGCAGAAGAAGACCAATCCAAAACAACCTTCACAACACAATGGGGAACCTATGCTTACAGAGTGATGCTGTTTTTGGGCTCTGTAATGCTCCTGCTACCTTCCAATGAGTGATGATGACTACCTTCCAGAACCATCTGCATGATTTCATTGAGGTGTATCTTGATGACTTCTGTATCTATAGCCTAATCCGCGAGCATTGGGGACACCTAGAAAAATGTTTTGACAAATGCCGAGAGTATGGGATTTCTCTCAACCCTGACAAATGTGTTTTTGGCGTCTCATCAGGAGTTCTTATGGGCCACATTGTATTTGCTTCTTGCAAAATCCTCCAAAAACCTTTGTGGATGAATCTTTATCCCTAGAATGGTTTAAAAGTCATTAATACTTTAAAAGGGATCATCTTCATTGATCCATTATCCTTTGTAACTTTGATGCTTGATCAGAATACATATGTCTATCTTTTTCCTTCCAAAGAGGTGCCATTCAGATATTGTTTGTGTACGTGGTGTGCATTATGGTATGTGTATATTGTTTATCTTTGTTGAATGGAACTAAAGTTGAAGCTAGATTGATGAAGAAGATGATGCTGATTTAAAGAAAACTCTTATATCCTTTATGAGTTTGTGTTGCTATCAATTTTTTTAAAAATGATTCTTTTTCAATTTTGTAAGCTTGCTAGCATTTATTAGTCCACTCCTAGTTCATTAAGAGCTTGTATAGTAGTCTCACAATAGTTGCATAATTGAGCACAAAGTATATATAATAATTCATATGTTTGAGTAAGCATTGTATTCCAACTCCAATATAAATTGAAATTTTTATGTATAAATTATTATCCCATTCTTTGATATAATGTGACCTAAAATGATGCCATGTTTGACCCAAAAATGACATTTCAATGGATTTAACGAAAGTTGATATTGCCAACATTGCTCAAATATTGCTCAAAGTTTCTCTAAGTGTTGGAAGATTGTAGTTGCATTTTTCAATGCGAAGGACATGACGATGTATGCAAATACTTTTCCCTATTCAATGATAAAGAGAGTCTTGTACTAATCATCGAGGTGAACCTATCCCAAATATCTATTGAGAAAGTTGTAAGCCTCCTTGCCTACTATGTGCTCCATGATATGTTATGTGTGAGGAACCAGATAGCAATCCCCCTTGGTAGCTTTATTCAATTTCTTATATTTTACACATACTTGGGTCTTTCCATTTTTCTTAAGCACAACCATGATGAGCGATATCCAATTGATATTCTCTATCTCATACTCTAATATTTCCACACAATAAAAGTTAGTTGGTTAGTTTGAAAGTTAGTTAGTCAATTAATTAGTAAGATTACTAACTAAAGACTAACTAAAGGAAAAAAAACTAACTAATGTTAATAATTAAAATTTTATTTAATTAAAAATATATGTTTAAAAAATCGAGAGTCATAAATCCAATATTTTTCTCGGATTGACAAGGACGGTAGCCACCCTTCACGTAAGTTACAACGTGAACGAGACTTATGAGTTATATTAATCACTAGTATTAATGTGTATAGTTTGGATGGTCCAAAAATATTAGATTTTGGGAAAAACAAGTATATTTTAGATATTTTAGATATTATCCTAAAAAAGATTTGGAGGTTTCTAGAATTGAATGTCATTTAAAAGAAAAGACAAGTGATGTTTTAGTTAGTTTTGGAGATTTTATCAAAAGAAAAAAAATAAAAAGAGAGATTTGCAAAATCGTGCGCGCTGCGATCGCAATCTACAAACAGAAAACAACACTTCGAATAGAGAAAAGGAGTGAACTAAGAGCTTTTTAACCAAGTGTCATGGAGTTTTACCCCTCTTTCGGAGCCAATGGAACCATCAGATTTATGATCTGAGCATCGAATCACTGATCTTTCCAAGATCCCCCTCCACAAAGAGCTCCAATTCTCATCCACAAGCCCTCTTCTCTAATTCACTATAAATATGAGGCATGGGGAGGCACAAGAGGGCATAAGGAGACCCCGAGAGACTGCATGAGAGAGGTAGAGAAAAGGATACCCCTCCAAGAGATTGTGAGGGAGAGCTTGAGAGAGAGAGAGAGAGAGAGAGAGAGAGAGAGAGAGAGAGAGAGAGAGAGAGAGAGAGAGAGAGAGAGAGAGAGAGAGAGAGAGAGAGAGAGAGAGAGAGAGAGAGAGAGAGAGAGAGAGAGAGAGAGAGAAGAGTCACCCCGAGAGGCTGCAAGGGAGAGAGTTTGCTCAATTCCCTCTATCTCGACCCTTGACTTAACCATCTTCTCTTACACTCTCCCATCTCAAATCTATTCCACCTTCTTAATCTCTTGAGTCTATTTGCGGATGACGGTCCCTAAGTGAAGAATGTCACGTGCGGATGGCAATTCCATAACCAACAACGAAGCTTCAGACGAAGGCGTCACCGTCAATCCAATTGTGATACCGGTCATAAGTAATGTATTTCCAAATGGATAGATGCTTATTTTGATTCTCGTATGAGACACGTTAGGCCCCATACTATGATGCATGAGTATAGGTCATCGGAAGGGATAAATTTTATCTCACGTATTCAAAAGATCGAGCTTGCAAAGATGCATTAAGAAAAGTTAATTGCACCTAGTTGCATATGACTTAGTCGTTGATAGAGCAATTACAAGGAATAATTGGTTAGGGGTTATGGATGGCATAATCATGACATTAAAAATTGTGCATACAAGAGTTAAGTAAATTTTACATAGAATCGCTCTTTGATCCCAAGGGGAAGAGTAGATATGCGATGGAAATATTATCGCAACTATTCTTGCATTGTTTGTGAAGAATATAATGGGTTTTTTTGTTGGTTGATCAAACAACATCCTAAATGCTTTTACATTCAACTGGTTGTCAGTTTGTTATTTGGATGATTGTTCCAAGTGCTTGTGATTTATGCAAAATGCATGGCAAGGGTCTGTGATGACAAGTTGCCATGGGGATAAAGGAATGTTTTCCTAGAAATTGATATTAGGGCCGGAGGCCTTGTTGTGCTGGATTCCTAAAGGATTTAATTAAGGAAGGATATGTTGCATATGTGGATCGCCTCCATGATCGCACCATGGATTAATCTGAGAGGGCACTGCTCAATTCATGGGCCAAAGGTCGAGTGGTGAAAAGGCCAACCACGGGAATGATGTTTCGCTCCTAGACAACTTGCGGGTCAGGTGGAGCTCTGGACCCCCTTGCTAGGTCTAGAATGGATTTGAAGACCTCAGTGGCCCCCAACGTCTGGGCATGTTGGAAGATCCTATTCTAGATAAAGGATTGAATTTGTGGTACCATGTGATTTGGACCAGTTACTTCTACAGGGCAGAAGGGATACTTTCGTCGGACAGAAAGGATACATGGTTTCTCCTGTATGGGTGGGAGACAAAGATTAACTTGAAGATAAGTTAAGGAACTTGTTTGTCAATAGATTGCTTTGCTCTATTTTCATGTCTGTGCTATAAGTTATGCGAATGAACCATGTTCCCTAAAAGGCTTAATTAGAAAACTAAAGCTACTGAGGGAAGCAGGTGGGTGGAACCCCCGATGGGTCCATCCTATGGCAGGGTGATTCCAGAGAACTGGGAGGCTTCTCACAAGATTCTACCATCGTTCAACCTTTAGATATTGTTAGGTTAGAACCCGATTCATGTTGTTTTAGGGGACCAGAATGGGACTATACCCTACAGGTAGAGAGGTTGAGCGGCACATCCCTCTCGTTTCCCATTCTCTTTGAACCAAGTGCGACATGGGTCTGCTACGGCTTGGGTATCTTTGCGTAAAGTAGGATGTCTAGGATCTGATACTAGAATGCTGTTAAGAGACCTTGGCCACTAGGAGCCCAAATTTCAAGTCGATCCTAGTGGGTTCGGCCGTGAACGTTCCATTGCATGGCAGATTTGGGAAACCCTAGGTGACAAAACTTGGAACATTCCATGGGAATGCCGGGCAGCGATGCTTAGATTTGTTTCTCGATAGACTGCTAAAAGCGTGCTTGGATAGCCAATGGGGCGAGCACCTTACACATACATAAACCCTACCTTGAGAAGCTTTTCTAATTCTGCATATCTTGAGTTCATTGGATATGGTCTCTAGTTAGCGGGGTTGACACCTGAATTGATCAATATAGTGTGGGTGAATACATGTGGTAGTACTCCCTTAAGATTATTGTAATTCCATGCAAATGTCTTGAAATTCTATGAAGAGTTTGATGAGTTTCTTTTCATCCTCCTCCAAAAGGTTGTTAGCAATGTACTAATTTAGGGGACTCTGGTTCCCTGGTAAGAATCGCTCTATTGACTTTTGTGGATCCCTCAATTGATTTGTTAATTTTTCATTCTTGTTTAGCTCCCAATAGAATGACTACATTATCTCTCTTCTTGAATTGAGTGAACTTCTTTGAGAGATTTTTGGCTTCTTCTAGTTGTCATTGTCAGAGTTTCTGCTCTTTCGATTTTCCTTTAGCTTTCTTTGCCATATTTACACCAACAATTTCATGATAGACCACTTGATGGAGTTGGATAGGAAATCTTTGGATCGAAATCCATGACATTGTCCAATTTTGAGCTCATTATGTCTGATTCTTGACATGGGTCTTTGATCCTGCCTTGGGCTTCTTCAGCTGTGAGAAAGCCAAGAGTTGGAATGAAGTCCAAGGGCTAAAACCCTATTTTCTCATGGTCACCAACCTCCAAATATTCTAACCATTCCCATTTTGAATTCACTCTTATTACTCTTGCATCCACAAGCAATCCTTCTTTGTTTTCGAGTTTGGGATCTACTATGATTTGTTCCATCTTCCATGCACTTGCCATTAGAGTCAAAGTCTTTAGATTCATCATCTTGATCATCCTCTCTTTTCTTATCAATAAATTCTTACTTAGGATCACTAGCTTCTTCTTCTTCAATTTTGTCAAGCTTCATTGGTAATGTGACAGATTCTACATGATAATCAAATAATGCTTGATGCAATTGTGTCCACTTCCATTCTCATTGTTGAAACAATTTCTCAAAGATCAATAAATTGGCCTTAGAATTGTCCTTGAGATAACATCACCACTAAGTAAGAATCCTTCTCAATTCTGAGTTATTTTTAGGAACATTGAATCTTACGATATCAAGTCGAGATGGTCCTTGAGACACCATAAGCATTGAGTGAGAGAACTATTCTCAACTTCTAGCGGTTGGTAGGAACATTGAATCCTACAACATCAGATTGTGATGGTCTTGGGTTCATCATCAAGACAAGTTTCATCATCTTTATCACAATAGGCTTAATCAAGTGTCACATTCACCTACTTAACTCAATAATTTACTCACTTGTGTATTCATCTTCCTTTCTAAAGGGTAGGTCAAGCAATAGGTGTCTACTGAGCTTTTATTCACTTTCTTGACTCAGTCATTTACTCACTCTTGTGTATTCATCTTCCTCTATAAAAGGTAGGTAAAGCATAGCAAGAATGTCTATTCCATCCTATTCATAATTTGGCTAGAGAATGTATTTGTTTATAAGATTTGTAGTGGTCATGAAATTTCTATCCCGATGAAGCATACTAGATGTGGCATCTAGGTCTATGGTTGTGGCCTTCCAACTTTCCATTTCCATTGTTACTACCTCTCACTTGTTCCCCAAGAAGATCAATATGTTACCCCAATATTCAATGAGTTGAGCATTTCACATTCAAGGATAGCCAAAAAGTAGGTTGTAATACACTCCTTTTATAGTTACAATCTTAGCCATTGTAAGGTTGAAATACATGCTCTCAATGAAAAGAATTTCCCATGCTTCTAGCACTAAGTGATTGATTATACTAGCTCTTATATATATGCCACAATTTGAATACACATATCTAGGCTGTCCACAATTCTTGTATTCAATGTGATCAACTGCATTAGAGCACTTCCTCTTTCTCACCCTAACAACATGGAATGTGTGAATTGATAGTCCATAAGGATTGTGCTACCATATGGTTGTCTAGGTTATATTTGAATTCATGTATTCCTCTCCTCTATATATAGTAGGCTAGGGTGTCATCTAGAGGCTAGGGTTTGAGGTATGCTTGAAGCATTGATTTTTGCTTTTTGTGTTGTTAGTTTCTATTCATTGCAAGAGCTAGTAGAGCTAACTATGAAGGCCTAGGATAACACTTCATCCTATTCTACTTTGGATATGGATCGTTGTGAAATGGGTTTGAATAGGGTAAATATCCAAGAGCTTGACAATAGGCTAGTTTTTTGTGTCCAATACATCCATAGTTTATACAAATTTGAGGACTTGAACACTCAAATGGAAGTTGGTTGCCCCCATAGTGCATGCATTGAATGTTTAGCCAATAAGGCTATGATTGCTTCAATGCATCAACAAGTCCATCTTGTTCAATCTAGTGCTATTTTGAAGGCTATGAGGAGGTATTGTGCTACATTAAGATTTGTACTACTTCTTGACTATGTAGCATTGCTTTCGGATCCATCCTTTTTGTCTCAATTTCTCTCTCTATGCAAGTCATTGACATGCATGGCCTCATCCAAGACTATGTTTAGGTTAGTCCTATCTCCTAGCATCAAATTACTGAAAAAAGCTTTGTAGATGCACTCGTCTCTAATTCCCTTCACAAATGCTTTTAAAACGGCCTTGGAATTCGGCCTATTTTCAAGAGGTATTGACTTGTACAAGCTCTATACATTAAAGATATATTCACACATACTCTCTTCCTCTTGTTGCTACAGGTTCATTAGTTGTACAATGAGATTGTCCCTAGAGATGGCTTTGTCCCTAGAGATGGATTTTGCAAACTACCTAATGAACAAGTACTTGAGGTTTGAGAAGAATTCTTTTTCATTAGCATCTAGCCCTGTAAACCACATTTTGCATTTGTTGCTCAAGCAAATTCCAAAGGTTTGAGCCTTCTTTTTATTGATGGTGAGGTTGTGCACCTCGCACATCCACTCAAATTTCCCTAAAAAGCTATAAGAATCATCCCCTATTTTGTACTTGTCTATTTTCCTAGAGACCAAAGGGATATTGCTTGGTCCTTGGACTTAGTGTGACATCAGATGTACCAACTTGGAGGGCATATGGATTATCTAATAGTCTCCACTATATCAAGTTGATGATTGAGTAAATAAAGAAACTTATGATATCTACATTGAACAACAACCTCCTTATATCGTCAATCGTTTGCTACATATTTTCCTTTTCATGGTGGGAGGCTATGTCAAGTCCATCAGCTTATATAATGTGTTCTTACTTTTTCCAACCAAAGTGCTATATTGGTCTTCCAATCCTATTAGTGATTCCTCACGAACATCCTTGTTGGATGGTAGCAATGGAAAAGCCTTCTAGTGCCACTTTCAACTCCTCGACTCTCGTTCCCCATTGTTTCATATCCTCATGAGGCTATTTGATTATGCTTTTGTAGGTGTGTTCCTCAATAGATGAAGTTGGTTTGACTACCATCTAGTTGTTGTTGCTTTTTAGAAGTCTCTATGTTTCGCCCCTAAGGTTTCATTTTAGTCTCTTACAAAGTGGTATTTTTTAGTCTCAAGGGTTTCCTTAGTTTTATCTATCTCAATTGCAAAGGTTTCATTTGATTTCAATTAGTAATCTTAAACAATCTTTCTTCCTTTTCAAAACAATGTGCTCAAACAGTCTTTCTTCCTTTTCAAAACAATGTGCTTAATATGATTTGCATTATTCAACTGTGTATTTGTGCTCAATCAATCTTTTTGTACTTTTGAAAACAAATAGTGATTATTTAAGCAAGTAATCCCAAGTTAGAGTTCACTTTTTGATTTAGACAAGGAAATGATCACATACAAAACTCTCTCTCCAACATCATAGGGTTCATACAACTATATTGGGATAGCAAGAGTCAATAGAAAAATTTCTAATTATAGTATGCCTAACGAGCAACTATGTGTGTGATCCTATTCTACACGAACTATTTCCCAAATCCAATTCTTCCTAGTCATTCTTTGCAACTGAGGCTTTAGAAGCGTTTAACTTGGTCACATTTTTTACTCTTGAGGACTACGATTGGAATTCGTCTCATGCTTCTAGGTGTTGAAAGAACTTAACTTTGGTGGAAAGAGTCAATGAATCTCCCTATCATGAAGAGGTGTTGGAATGACGTGTTAGGATCCCTATCACGATGACTGTAAGTGATTGTGAAGCATATCTTAGATTGTGCACCTAGTGCATATTTACGTCTATGCCTAGGGTGTTTTTTACATGATCATTTAGGTCAAGTTTCATGACTTGTGAGATGCTCTATGTGCCTAGTTGGTCAGGAAATCACTTACCATAGTTACCAATAGGTGTGTTCTAAGGAAAGATGGGTGGATCTAGGAAGTGGTTCTAGGTTATGCTTACATGTGCAATTGGTTATCCATGTTTTGTAGGTTGGGATGCCTACTTTTCTGAAGCTTGAAATGTTCACTCTCATGGCTATAAGAAGTTGGGAATAGTTAGAATGTTGATAATATGCCGTGTCACACAGACATTGGTATATAAGGAGAGAAGTTGTAAATTTTCACATCTTTTTGGACATATCAATACAATTACAATCTTTCTCTCCCTTCTTGCTCACAGCTTCTATGGCTTCATCATCTTTCCTGTCTTTCTCTCTCTAAATCTAGTATTTCTCTCTCCTCGTCACTCTTATTCTCTCTCTTTCTGCAGTCTTTCTCTCTCCTCTACAGTCTTTCTCTCTCCTCTTTCTCTCTCCCTGGTTCTCTCTCTGACAAGTGGTATCAGAGCTTCAGTCTTTGATCCATTATTTTCTTCCATTTTCACTCCTATTTTCCTATTTCAAAACCAATTTCAGACAAAAATGGTACAAGACAGTGACTAGTGGAGTGCTGCAGGACATCTACAGTTAGCAAGTGACTACATTTGGAGATATCCAAGGTCAGATATGGCGGATAAAGGCTTAAATGGCTGGACGTCATCAAATTTTATGCAAAATTGAAGGTACACAAGTACGAGGAGCAGTAGGGGAGTTTCCAAAGCATCTCTGGACCACAAGGACTGCATGCAGAAGCATTAATGGCAGCTTTCTTGGGAGTTTACACCTCTAGACCACAAGGACTGCATGCAGGAGCATTAATGGTAGCTTTCTTGGAGTCTTAAATGGAATTTGGACAAAAAATGAAGGCAGATAGACAAAGATGGCTTCCATTGCTGTGAGAACTTGACCAACAAGATCCCAAACAGCAGATTAGGGAGGGTTTCATCCAGATTCTTCTCCTGGGTTAAAGCCACCAGACCCTCAGGAGTTATCGTATAATCTTTCGGGCCGCTTTTGAGGACACTTTGGAAGCTTGATGGCTCGAACAGCATGTGTGCCTGTTCTGAGCCGCTGAAGCCACCTCAATCGTTCCACATCTGCTGTGTACTTGAACCTCCGTGTTGCATTCAGCACTAAAGTGGCTCTCTTCCAACCATCGTGTTCCTTTCCAACACCTGCTTCTTCCTCTTCGTCGTCTCTTAATTCACCTTCTTCAGAGAGGTTTGCCTCATTCACCTCAACAGATTCATCCAAGTGCAGCAACCTTCTTTCAAACAGTATCTCTGTAATCTCGCCTCGTTTCTCCTTGAATTCTTTGGGATAATCAATTGCTGCAAGGTTTATAGCCTCTTGGATGATGATCCAAATGTATGCATTTGCTTTTCCGAAAAATGCTCTCCAATGTTCCATTGTACAACTGAATCTCTGCGCCAAAGGCCCCTCCTCTCTATTGGATTGTAACTGCTATTCATGAATCCTCCGTTAATCGAATCACAATATCTCTTCATCCATTGTATAAACTCCAAGTTATCCAGAGGCGTGCCTTTCACGGCAATCTTCCAGAGATCATTCATAATTCTCCCAAGTAAGGTGACACAGAAAAACCAGGTGAGATAGGTTCAGCTCTGTGCTCATCTCTTCTCTGAGCTCCGAGTTCCAGGGCCTCTCTCTTCGGCCAGCAAAGGACGTGAGGTTCTGAAAGTAGCCTCCACCTTCTTCCTTTTGCACTTCGCAGTCAGTTCCTCATTGTTCATATCGGGTTTTATCTTCTTGCACGAGCCATCTGGATGCGTCATATTTGTGTCGTCAGGCCCTACAGATTTACCATCTACCAAGGCTGAATCCTCTGCTTGGCCCTGTGATGATTATATCATCTGTATCTGATTGGATTGCACAGACTGGTTCTCTGTCTTCTCGATTTTCATACTCGTTAACTTCTGTGATGCGTCCTCATGAGACTCCGCTTCATCACTACTTGATTGAACCGGCTCCACTGTATCATCATCTCTGAGATGAACTAAGACTGGCTTCTTGTTCATTCAATGCTCCCAAAATAGCATCGACATTTCCAATGTGCACTTTCATGTCATACAGAGGCATTTTATCGGAAGTCCTTGGAACTTCTCGTATAGCAAGATCTCTAACAGTGAGCCCATCAGAAGGTTTAACATCAAGCAGATTCTTTACAAGAATCACACCTATAATATTCTTGGGCTGTCCAATGTACACAGCGAAAACTGAGGAGAAAGGAGTCATAGCATGACCAGCATTCTTTTCAGTTAATTCCAGTGCCCCAGCGTGCAGGATTCTATGCTTCTTCTCACGAGTTTTAAGATCACCATGGCATGAAGAGAGGCTCCACTCTTCAAAGCTTTTTTTCCAAGTCCCTTTTAGCCAGCAGTTTCGGAGGAGGTTTTAGCAATATTTGCTTGCTTCTGCAAGTCTATGACCTCTGACTTAGCTTGTTGAAGATTGGCAAATGCTTCAGATAATGCTTTTGCCATCCTCCCCTCTTCTTCCTTTGCAACCACCAATTATTGATGCAGACTATGCAACTCTTCAGTCGCTGCTGCGAGTTTGAGCTCAAGCTCCTGGATGGCTGCAAGGTCTTGCCCTGAAAGATCAGAGGTTCTGTCAGCATTCTTGGCTGCGAGAAGAGCTGCTCTTTCTTTGCTTGCTTCTATGCAAGCTAGCTTCACCAAAACCAGAGACTCATTGGTTCCAGAAATTACAATGGGAAGCACAGAGAACTACGTGCTGAGGTAAGAAAATATTGAAAGAGTCAAAAATAGCATCTCCCCTCAGACAAGCTGAAGAAAGCACATTCCCAGCAGTTTCAATAGTTTCCTTAAAAAAATATGGTGACTCTGGGGAGATCAACATTAGCTTCGACAGTGTTAAAACTAATTCTAGCTCTATGTCACTTGGCAATGTTGGGGGTAGCTGACCCTGTGGACTAGCTGAAGCAGGCACATTTGAAAGAAATACTCCTAAAATTTGGAGAGCCTTTAGTCTGACATTTCAGAAGTATCCTGACCACGGGGAAGACGCTGCCATAGCAGGGAGTCAGAGTTTAGAAATGAAGAAGTTTTAGGAGGCTGTTCCACAAGTGGTTCAGCTTTTGCCAACACCCCTAAACTTCAGGTTGCAGAGCTTGAGGGAGCGTGGGAATGCAAGACTTTTGCAGCAGAGTCATAATCATTTGATGCAAGCATACTGTAAGGATCGCTTGTTCATTTCAGCAGCCTCCTTTTGCCTTCAGAAGTGCCTTCAGAAGGCTCTGACTGCATTGTACCACAGGCCTATCCAGAGAGAGCTGGCTTTCCTATCTCAGAAAGCTTGCTCTGCAACTCACCTTCTGTCATTCGGTTTCTGATACGCAGTGCTCAGAGTTTTAAGTGTGGCAATAGACATCCTGAAGAGAACTCATTTTCTGCAGCATGTGTCTGCTTAACTTTCAACTCATCTAGCTCTTCCAACATTTTGCTAAGAGCTGTAAGAGACGCCAACTCAGTAGACCCGACATGGTCCAACTCCACTTCAAGCTAGCAATGTTCTTTTGTGTCTCACTTTCAGCCAACACTGCCTGTCTTTCAGTTTCTTGTACATCAGAATACTCTTCCTTTAGTTGATTACCACAGACTATGATCTGACTTTAAAAGTTCAATATGCTCTTCTGTCTCTACAAGTGCAGCTTGAGCAGCAACCAAAGCCTCATTAACAGAGCCCTGTTCTTCAGTAAGTTCTTGAATTTTCTTGGAGGCAACATCCAAAGCATTATTGGCCTCTTGCCTTTCTTTTATTGCTGCTTGTTTCAAATTAGTGACAGAGAGGAGCACCCCCTTTGTGCTTTCAACCTCTGCTGAGACCTTTTGTAGTCCTGACATAATTTCTTCAACCTTCAGATCGCTGAACCTGTAGAACTTGTAGAATTCTGATCAACATGTTTTAGCTCTCTTGTGGAAAACATCCATGAACCAACCACCATCTGAGGATATATAGGCTTTGGGGATGCAAATCAGTATACTCACTGATACTTTGTGTGCCCATGAACTACGACATAGGGAACGACATGAGGCCATCTTGTCCTCATGGCACAAATTGCTAAATTTATGCAGTTGCAAATGGCATCAAAAGAAGTTAATGAGAAGGCTTGTTCAAACAGTGACCCTTCAGTCCCACTTCAGCCATCCGACCAAAATGGTCATGGAGATGGGATCGTTGGAAGAAGAGGCATTCCAAAAAATGGTTTTGATCATGGCCAGCATCAATATGCTGATGGTACACCTGAATCAAATGCTTATGCCTATGGACAACATGTATATGCTGATGAGTATCATCCCATTGAACCTTGGCAGTAGAATGGTTATTATGGTCAACATGCTTATGCTTATGAGCATCCATCTCTTCAGCAAAATAGTTCTTATGGATGTAACAGAAATGGTTATGCTTATCAGTACACTTCTAGCTTTGATCAACAGCAAGCAAGTGATTATGACCAATACAGTGGGATCAATGATCAAAGGCAACATGCTTATGTATATGAGCAGCAAACATCAGTAGAAGCAAATGTATATGCTCAACCAAACTGTTCCTCTGATGTGCAGCAGGGCTATTATCACCATATGCAGTATGAACAACATGAGCAATATGGTTATGAGTATGGATAGCCATCTGTTGTACATGATGAGCATGGACAGCCATCTGTTGTACATGATGAGCATGGACAGCTATCTGTTGTACATGATGAGCATGGACAGCCATCTATTGTACATGTTGAGCATGGACAGCCATCTGTTATGCATGAGCAGCAAGATGACTATGAGCAGCATGTCAAAACTATCATAGAGCTGACCAATGGTGATGAACAGGTGTGTAAATTGCTATCTAAAGCTAAACGTGTTAGACACCTTACTAGTGATACAATACGGGAACTGCATGCTGCGGGATTATGCTATCGTTGTGCTAAGCCACTATCTTGTAATCACCAAGCCACATGTAGAGCAAAGTTTGCCAAAATAATCTTGCTATTTGAATATTATGATGTAAATGATGAAGAACATCTTGTTGAGGACCATTCTGGTATGAGTCCACAACAAGAAGTTCAGTTCAAGAAGGCAGATTATGGATAGCATGTGGATTTGGAGGACCATCATGCAATGGAGACTTCATTAGTGAGTACCATCACGATGATCATATTTCCAGCAGTATTTGATTTCGATCTTATGAAAGTTGATCCAATGCATGGCAAAGATACAACTTTTCCTTTTGATCCGGGAGGCTACAGGTTGATTTTGACCGCGTGTATAGATTAGTACTACTATTGAGTATTAGGTAATCTTTTCCTTTATCCCTTGTAATGCTGTACAGAGTAGTACTCTGTTCTATCCATCTCCTCTTAGCTTGTTTCTAGGTTTGTTTTTTAGGACAAAAACTTTTGGGAAGGGATGGATTGTAAGAAGTTGGGAATAGTTAGAATGTTGATAATATGCCATGTCACACGGACATTGGTATATAAGGAGAGAAGTTGTAAATTTTCACATCTTTTTGGACATATCAATACAATTACAATCTTTCTCTCCCTTCTTGCTCATAGCTTCTATGGCTTCATCATCTTTCCTGTCTTTCTCTCTCTAAATCTAGTCTTTCTCTCTCCTCGTCACTCTTATTCTCTCTCTTTTTGCAGTCTTTCTCTCTCCTCTGCAGTGTTTCTCTCTCCTCTTTCTCTCTCCCTGGTTCTCTCTCTGACAATGGCTTGAGGTTTGTGGCCTTGATTGTTGTGAACTTCGAATGCATAGTTAAAATATCCTTGAGTGTAAAAGAGCCATTAAATATAAATTTCATTGCTTGATCAACTTAGTGGCTTGACAAGGTGAATTGAGTTAACAAAGTATTGTTGAAGCATAAATTTATGAGAGCATTAAAGTTGGACTTGATTAGAAGCAATAATGAAGAAGAGTAGACTTAGATGCTTTACATACCACTAGAGACAAAAATCATCTTCAACATGTCAAGGTCCAATGTTGATGTGATTTTCATTGCAACCTTGTGATGTTTTGCAAGGGTGATGTTTCACTCTTAGGTGCAGTTGTGTCTTTTATTGGACTAAGGTAGCCTAAGGATTCAATTGGGTCTTGAGAGAGTGTTTAGCCTCTTCTTAGGAGCTCTATCCACAATTTCTTGAGACTATAACTTCCTTGGCATCGTTACTAGTGGTACGTGTTCAAACCTTATAGGAGAGTTATGGTTATCTTTTAGGCTATATTGGACCTTCCCTCACAATAAAGGTGTAGCGCTTGTCAAAAGGATTTGAAATGCCCATGAAAGTGATTGTAATTGACTTCCAACGGTGAGAAACAAGAATAGTAGCCTTGTAAAGTATGCATGATACTAACACTTCTATTTGTGCAATTTAATCTATCGTGGTAGAGCAATTGCACACCTTATGATGAACTGTAGGGCTCTTTTAAGAGATCCATGCATATTGATGATGAATCCTTGTAATCCCTATTTCTTGATGCTACTAGAATGTTTAGTCATCCCATGAGTAGCATGGTTATGTGCAACACCCCATTTTTGTGCATACCATGCATTGCCTTGCACTACTATGCCTATGGATTAGTGTGAGTATGGAAAAGTGAATACAATGCCTATTGTGCTAATGTGGGTATAGTTAACTTGTGCACATGTGGCATGTGACTAGTGCTTTGTGCCTAAGTGTATGTCTTGGTTAGAGGCCCTATGTGAAGAAGGCTATGTGATAAACAATTATGAATGATTCTATGGTTAGTTCAAGTCATGTGGGTGAAGGATTCATATGTGAAGAAGGCTATGTGATAAACAATTATGAATGATTCTATGGTTAGTTCAAGTAATGTGGGTGAAGGATTCATATGTGCCGAATAGTTTTGTCTAACAAACAGTTTTAACGTGTTGTGACAAAGAGCTCAATCTTGAAATAACCAATTCCCATCACTAAGGATTAAGACGCGAAACATGGTAGTTTAGCCTTGTGATAATTAGTTTAGGGCTTGTGATGAGAGTTGAGAATCCACATATATGATGAGAGGCTTGAGTGCATATAATGAGCTACTAATTGGACAATTATATTCGACAAACTATGTATGTGATAAAGAGTCTATGTGGAAAAGAGTTGGTGAGTCGAAGGTTTCATGTGATGATGTGTCAAAGACTTGATGAGTTGAAGGGTTTATGTGATAATGAGAGGTGTAATAAAGCTAATAAATGCCCTTATAACCTTAATTTGGGGGGAAATATTCATGAGGACTTGGAATGGGTATAAAAGGCTAGAATTGTAAATGATGGGGATCTTTTTGCCATTAATCAAATTTCCCTATTGAAGGCTCGTGTTCTTGGACCTCCCACCATAGCTAAGGGGTGAGTACCTTGATCCATTGTTGCAAGAGGTGTGTATCTTGCTATCATCTCCATTTTCCTTGTAACATTTATGTAGCACATTAATCCAAGAATCAACCATGGCTACCTTGATCATGGCTTTTCTATATTTCATGAGTATTTCTTAGCTATGTGAAACTTTCTTTATTACATGGGTATCAGAGTAGTGGTTTAGATTCAAACGTATGTCATTTTCAAGGTTATATATGACTACATTAGTTTGTGCAAAGTAATTTTGGTTCAAATCTTGGTTATTGTGACAATACAAACTTCTTAGTTAACTGTGACTAGTTAGGGACTTCTACAACAAACCATGACTATTTTGGAGCTTCTTGGAAGAGATTTGGAGGAAGAAATGGCAGTGATTTTGAATCTTAATAGGTTGTGACCTTTCTTGAGTCCATTTTTGGTGGTTTCTAGACAAAATGGGGTTCATAGAGTTTGGAGAAGACTAAAAGTGTGGCTACTTTTCAAAGAAACCATGTTTCCCCTTTCTTCTTTAAGCATTCTTCAACTCCCATGGCATATTTTTCTCCTACATTCTCACATCACTTCTTTTTCCCTAAAGGCTATTAAATCTTGATTCTAGACATCATTTGAAGTCCAACAAGCACCACATTGGGGAGTTTTCATGCCACATGTGCTATTGATGACTCAATGCATTTTGTGTTGTCTAAGATATTGATGATCCAAGAATAAACAACTTTTTATACTCCTTGATATAAAGTTGTAGAAGGCATACCTCTTGCTCATGCTCATTTTAAGCCATTTCTTTAAGCTATGAAGGTTATATTCCATCTTGAAGGCTTCATTTCTTCATTCTTGATGCTAAAATACATAGTGCAATAGTAAAAAATCATTTATCTTCATCATTTAATCTTCAAGTTTTGCTCTCTACTCTTGAGCACAATTTCAAATTATTGTCATTAGCCATAGCAAGCTTTATTTATTTAAAAACATGTAATAATCTGATAGTTATGAAACCAATGCCAATGTGGAGTAACATCGAATGAAGCCCCATTATCAAGAAGCCAACACTGAGACTAAGTGGGCTGCATCAATCAACTGAGTAGCATTGAGAGATGAGGATGTAAAAATGTAGCCATTAGAAATATACTCCAAGGTATCTATCTTCACATTGGACTAAGATTAGAAGATGACACTCCAATGGATATCATTGGTATAGGTGATGTTACACTATAGTTTGGTACTATTTCTCCTTTTTCACTTCATGATGTACACCATGTATCATCTTTGATGAAAACCTTTATTTCAACTAAATAATTGGATGATAACAAGTCCCATGTATAGTTTAGTGATTCTTCATGGAAGATCACTTTTGGCATTCTTATTTTTGCCAGAGGTGCCAAGGTTGGTAGCCTCTATCCTTTGCTTGTTTCTAGGTTAGTTTACTATATTTTGGTTGTGATTGATCTTCCACATATATCTTTATGGCATCATCACCTTGGGCACATGTCTTTGAGAGGAGTGAAAGTATTGATCTGTTTGTAGTATCTCTTGTTCTTGGATTATTCTTGTTTTGATTCATATGAGCATTGTTTGTATGGTAAGCTAGGAGACTCATAATCCCCTCATAAAGAAGTTTGGTTTTCACACATGTGGGTGAGCCTTTTCCTCTTATGGATTCATATGTTTGTATCCCCATGCCCTATTCAGTCCTTGGGTGGCATGAATTATTTTATTACATTCACATATGATTATTCACATAAGGTTTGGGCCTATCCTATTAAGTAGAAATAAGAGGTTTTGCTACATTTCAACACTTTCTTGCCATGTTTGAGAACTAGTCTAGGTATAGGTTGAAATGCCTATGGTTTGATAATAGGGATGAATATGTTTCTAATGCTTTTGAGTAGCTATGTGATGAGAGGGGTATTAGGCATCAGTTAATTTCCCCATACATCCCACCACAAAATGGTGTTGCAGAGTGGATGAATATGACTATTCAAGAAAAAGTCGATAATATGCTTAGTCAGAAAAACTTACCATAGCACTTTTGGACTAAGGTAGTTATTACTTCCATGCATCTCATTAATAGATCCCCATACACTGCTCTTACTGCGATAGTTGAAAGGAGGTATAGTCTAGTAAACCTCCCTTGTATACATACTTGTGAGTCTTTAAATGTGAGGCTTTCTAACATATTTCCAAAAACAAGCACAATAAGTTGGATCCGAAGTCTGGAAAATGCATCTTTTTTGGATATGGGGATGCAAGTGAGGTGGACTATTATCTTTGGAATCCATAGGCTTGGAAGATTATTCGTACCCATTATAGTATTTTCCATGTAAAAAATATACATATGAGACCATAGCAAGTGATTGAGGTATGCAGGGTGATCTTTCAGGAGGAGCCTCTTGTCATAATACATCTATCCCTAGTGAGATAGACCGCTATAGTTGTTCATAATGTAGTGGCCCAGGATGCTCTATTAGAGCTTCATGTCCTCCTAATCACTATAAGCCCTCTATGGATTATGTCATGGTGATGGGCTCTACTAAGCCACTTACTTATAAGGAGGCTATGTGTAGAGGTGATTCTCATTCTTAGGAGAGGGCTATGCAATCTGAGTTTGATTTGCAAAAGAACCATACATGGGAATAAGTTTCCTTGGTTGATGGAAATCGTGCATTGCCATGCAAGTGGGTGTACAAGCTGAAGAGTATCCCTCCTTACCCTGAGCTAGCATATAAGGCCAGATTGGTTACTAAGGGCTTTAAGTAAGAAAATTGAGTTAATTTTAATGAGATCTTCTCTCATGTGGTCAAGATGACCACCCTATACTTGGTCTTGGCCTTGGTTGCTTAGTAGGATTTGGATTTTTATTACATGGATCTCAAGACAACTTTTCTACATGGGAACCTACATGAGGACATTTATATGTAGCAACCTAGGGGCTTTGTGAAAAGAGGCAAGGAACACCTAGTATGCAAATTGAAGAAGAGTCTGTATGGGCTTAAGCAAGCACATAGGGAATGGTACCATAAGTTTGATGCTTTCATAAATTCATAAGGATATTCCCACAGTAATATGGAACTATATCTATATCTATATACAAAGAAGGCCCATGATGGTAGCCTTATTGCTTGGTGTTTCATATTGATGATATGCTTATTGTTGGGAGTGCTCATGCTGACTTGGAGCCTTTAATAACTTGGCTTAAGAAAAGCTTTGAGATGCATGGGACAGGCCTCACATTCTTGGTGTGCATATTATATGTAATCACTCTAAGGGACTTCTCTACTTGTCCTAGAAGAAGTACATTCACAAAGTACTTTGAGGGATTTCATATGCAAGATGGTAAGTCTATTAGCTACCTTCTCATGTGAGAGTCAAATAGGCAGATTGATGATCAGAGCATTGAGATGGCCAAGGTTTGGTATACATCCGCAATGGGAAATTCGATATATGCATGCTATGATAGCCACTCACCCTAACATAGCATTTGCAATGGGAGTTGTGGCACATTATGGCAAGTGACATTGGGATGCTGTGAAGAGTATCATAAGTTATCTTAAAGGCATTGCGGATATATGCATTTTCTATGGTAGCCAAGATACAAGAGTTTTAAATTACACTAACTCAAACTATACAAGACATAAAGATAGTAGGAATTCCACCTCTAGGCATGCCTTTACCTTTGCTAATGTGCTATCTCTTCAGTAGGATGCTCAAACCCATGGCATTGTCCACTACCGAGTCTAAGTATATTACAGTCACATCACTGAGGCTTGCAAGGAGGCCCTATGGTTAGTCCATTTGGTTACAGATCTTGGTATGGCTATGACTCCTACATTGCATTTGGATTCAATGGGGTTCCATTCCGTTGGATCCACCCGTAATCCAATCTTCCATGCAAAGACAAAGCACATTGAGGTGCAATATTACTTCATTAGAGAGGTGGTAGAGGACAAGTCCATTGAGCTAATCAATATCCCTATGGATATGAATCCTAGAAATTTTCTCACTAAAAGTCTCCTAGTGGAATGATATGCCTTCCTTAGGAAGATAATGGGCATAGGATAAGATGGTATCTTTCCTCATCCTGTTGTAATTCTATGTACACTTTGTACTTTGTCACTATTTTCTTGTTTTCTCTACACTCAAACACATTCTCTTTTAAGTGGGAGATCATTGGGGGTTAAAGGCCACATGTTTCTAGCTGCCTATATTTACTTGTATATTGTACTCATACACTTATACACTACATACAGTGGGCATCCATCACTATCACTTTATTCTTTATTCTTTTAGTGTCAATAGAATAAGGAAAGGCAAGTCACACATTATGATTGTTGGAGTTTCCACATATTGGTCTCTCTCTTCTTGCTTGAACCTCTATAGCTCTTTCTCTCTTCTTGCTTTCGCTTGTGCTTCCACTTTTGCTCCACCTTTCATGGATGGTACACATGGATATTTTGAATTTGACAATTACTTTTGTGTTTACCAATTTGACCTTGGGGCTAATTTCTTTCATTGGTAACCCTTTTATCATATCTACAATGAAGATTTCATACTCATTTTACAATGCATTCTCTTGTCTCTCTCCAAAGAGGACAAAGACCTTCCAAATTGAGCACTTTATATAGTTATAGGACAGTGGATAGCTTAATGTAAGAAATTTTTTGTCATGGATTAAATTACCTTCTTAACAACAAAGATTGAATTTTATGTGATAGATAGGTTCTTTATGGTCTCTACTTCAAAATAATACTTCATTCAAGTCATTCAAACTTCTCTATCACAAGTTATGGGCAAATTTTGATAGCAACCATGTTTTTGAGAGTCCATAATAGTTTTGAGTTCTTTTGCTTGTCTTAACTCTTATTTGAAGGGATCTTGTTCGATATCAAGACTTTTATTTTACATGGAATTATACTTCAACATGGGTTTACTTGCCATCCTTGAAATATTCATTGTATATTTTCTAGCATTTTGCAAGCTTTGAGGACAAAGCTTCTTTAAGAGGGGATGGCTTGAAATAAAGCTAATAAATATCCTTGTCAACTTAGTTTAGGGAAAAATATTCATGAGGACTTCGCAAGGGCATAAAAGGTTGGAATTGTAAATAATGAGGATCTTTTTGCCATTAATCAAAATTTTCTATTGAGGACTCCTATTTTTAGATCTCCCGCCATAGTTAAGGGGTGAGTACCTTGCTCCACCATTGCAAGAGGTGTGTATCTTGCTATCATCTCTATTTTCCTTGTAAGATTCCTTCAACACATTAATTTGAGAATTAGTTATGGTTACCTTAATCATGGCTTTTCTATATTTCATGAGTATTTATTGGCTATGAGAAGCTATCTTTATTATAAGAGGTTTATGTAATTATGAGGTGATATATTGAGTTCATGTAACAACGAGTTTGTAAAATGAAGAGTTGAGTGTCAAAATCTTAATACCTTTCATGTGTTGATGAGTTTATGTGACGACACTTTTGTTTTATGAAAGATTCATGTGCCAAATGGTTCCTGTGACGATGAGCCCAAGTTTCCTATGTCAATAAGTTTCATGTGATGACAAGCTTATGCTGATATATTCTTATGATGAGAATCTCATGTATCGATGAGTTGGTATATCAAGGTGAGCTTATGAGATGATGATTTTATCTAGTGATGAGTTTTGTGTGACAATGGATTTATATGCCAATGAGCCTCATGTGACAATGATAATGTGTTGATGTGATTACAAGTTTCTTGTACTAATGAGTTGATGAGTTCATATGCTGACAATTTTATGTGATAAAAGGTGATACATATATGTGACGAAAGATTATGTGCCTATGGGTTTATGTGATGAATGATTCCTATGATAAAGGATTGATGTGGCAAAGGGTTCATTTTTTGACTAGATTTGTGGGACAATCAATTTCATGTGATAATGACCCTATGTGTCAATGAGTTTCATGTGTCAAGGGATTTTATGTGACAATGAGTTGGTGAGTTTATGTCTTGATTGGTTTCCTGTGACGATGAGTTGATGGGTTGAGAAGTTCATGTGCTAAAGAGTTGAGTGCCCTTGTGATGAGAATTTCAAGCATGTATTGAACAAGGAAAGTAGTGGGGTTTCACTATCAGAGATACCTCCAATATTCTAACGTGGAAAAAGGACAAACATACATTGTAACCAATTCTTATTAACTGATTGTTTTGAATGCACCATTACCCCCTCCCTCCATTGTCACTAACACAATCATTTCTCACTATCCACTCTTGCCAATGATCACAAAGGTATCAAAGGACTCTCTGTAGAAGAGACTAATGAAAACATAATTACATAGGGTATACCTTGAGTTGAATGATGGGTTACTTTTCTACAATTCGAGAAGTGCTCTCTAATCATGGTTCATGGTTTCCTTCTAAGCTCTCAATTGTAGAAAGTAGTTGATTGGGAGCCGCCTGCTATGGAAAACAATAATGCTGGTGGACTATCAATGATGTTGTGGGATGATGGCAACGCAACGCTCACAAGGGTGAAGGCATGGGGATAAGTAGGTGATTTTGGTTTCTCAGAGAATCAGCAACTCCCCAGTAGGCTATAAAGTCAAGAAAGCAGTTGTAGCCATGGCAGCATTGGCGGAAGGAGTCATAGATAGCAATGAAGGTAAGAGTGGGGTCACATGGAGACCTACTAGACCTTTTAGATGTCAAATAAGTCAAGTTTGTGTGGTGTGATGTGCATTTTTTCCTTCTTACATACTAAATTCAGAGTCACCTTTAGCTTGAAATGCAAGTAGAGACTATATGCGTGGCAACACTCTACGCTTACTTAATAGCAGATTCGACAAAAATGGGATAAGGGGTTTGACCCAAGATTTTTCATTTTTTACAAAATTATTTTTTATTTTTTTTCAAATTAAATTTAAACAAAATATCCATAAAAATAATAAAGGAAAAAATAATAAAGTAATAAGGAATCAGCCCCTAAAACCATGCAAGAAGAGATCTTCATCCCCCCTCTCTCTCAACTTATGGGATACCCCTCTTCTCACATGTCCAAATGTCACTTTTCCTTTTCCTCAATTATCCTTATTCACATGCAAGGAGGCCTCCTCAACACATTGTAAGGAATAAATATTTTCTTTCCCTAAACCTTCACATACTCATGCCCCAAGGTTTTCTTTTCGTTTTTCAACTCAACCTCATGCACACACTGTCAGCCTCACCTCTCAACATGAAAGGATATGTAATGTACCCAATTTTCATGTAATAAAATACCCTACATTTCTACCATTAGGTTTAACCATGTCTCAATGATGAAGATTAAAGTCACATTTGTATGCAAATTCATAAGTGGAAGGCACTTGAAAAGATCGTCCAAAACAAGTTTATAAAAACTATATTTATAATATAGGACAATAACAAGGACTAGCTTGGTGAATAGTCACTTGGTAGTTAAGCACGCTTGGGTTCAATACTTTCATGATGGGTAACCTCCCGAAAAGTTTCTCATACAAGCAAATAGCTTGATGGATAGTCACTTGGTAGTTAAGTGCGCTTGTTGGTGATAACACTACTAGGATGGGTGATCTCCCAGTAAGGTTTTCCTACAAGCAAATAATTGTACCTCACACACATCTGATGGCACAAACAAATCCTTCGTAGCCTCATTGCCAAGTATGTCAAGGTCTATACCTTGGTCATTGCCTTGATCATGAGCCAAAATAGGGACCATGCTTGTCTCATCTTGTCTATCGCAAATTCCCCTCAGTACATGGCCATTCCACTTGGGTGACTCCATTCACTTTTTTTTTACAATGATTTTTTTCTTCTTTTGGGCTTTTTTTCATGACAAATAACGTGCCTCCATGCTAATCATCTTGGTATCCCAAAAATAGACCCCTCCTAGCATCATCAATGATATAAGCCACAAATGTTAAACAAACCCTCATCCCTTCCAAAAAACTATAGATGCACGGACCATGGGGCACTCCAAGAACACACCCTTGTACTGAATTCTATTAGGCTCTTGCCACCCTTGCTAACACTCCTCGTCCCCCTTTACCCCCTCTCTACTAGTCGTGCATTTCAAAACCATGGCTGCAAAAAGACGTACTCCACTTGCTAGGTGTGTTGCAACAACCATAACTATGGGACCTTCTACTCAATTGAGCCACTTGGTGTAACATGCATGACATCCCAACACCTAGTGGAGAGTACGATTGCTTCATCCCTACTAGTATACTAGATGCACTATGGCCAATCTCTAGACTCTTAAACTACTTAGAATATCTCCTTCTCATCATCAATTGTACATTTAGGATTGCACTCCCCTTTCTTTTTCCATGTTATTCTTACATCACTTTCATGAAGTTGTTTATTGCTCACAAAGGTTCATAAATCAAGGAGTTATTACCTAAAGTGTGAAAGGTTTTAACTATATAATTAAATTCTAGTATTCCACTGAATAGATTAGAAAAGAGTAGTTAATCTTTGTATTTGCACAAAGACAGTTGTGCTAAGGTGAATTTGTAGTTTCTATTATGGTTTGTAAGATGAATTTTTACACTATCTTAGTCATTGTTTGCTATGGCTATGTTCCTATATACCTACTTAAGTTGAGAAAGGGGACATGGCACATCCTCTTTAAGAGACCATGGTATGGGTTATGCTAGCGATAACTAACAAAATAGGTTAAATCAACAATTTGGTGACATGCAAATCTTGGGAGGCCATGGTGATTCTAGAGATAGGGTGAGATCTAGAGGAAGATGTGGATGGCATAACAAAGGTTCTAGCAATTGTGGTCCTATCTATCATTACTGTAGGAGAACATGTCATATCGCAACCCATTGTTATAATAAGAAGGATAACACTCACAATGATAAATTACAACGATGAAATTATACATCATCCTCAAGATAGAGTGATAATAAAATAGTGTTTATTTGTCATGCAACATATGATAGATGTTATTACAAGAAAGGGACAAGTAATGATATATGGTATATTGATTCAAGTGCATCTATTCACATGACCAACCATGCTGAATGGTTTTGAGAGATGGAGGGTTTACATAGTCCATAATATGCAAAACCCTTGCATGATGGTTAAACAAAGTGTTTGTCAAATTTATCACATGTGCTATTTAGCACAAAGAATTTGGTATTTCTTGGCCAAATGGTAGAGCAAGGGCTACAAGTTAGATTTAATGAAAAGGGATGCTTTGTTGAAGACTTCAATTATAAGTGCAAATTGATTGTTTTGCAAAGGAAGCAAAGTTGGCTACATGTTTACTTTGGATGCTAATTTGGGAAACAAGCAAGATAGCCTTTTCATGTGACAAAGATATAAGCAAGAACATACTTGATATTATGTAAACAAATGCTCGTGGGCCTATGCAGAATGTATCGCATTGTGGTAGAAAGTATTTTGGTACGTTCATTGATGGCTCTAGAAAGATTTGGGTAAATTTCATGAAGGCAAAGAGTGAAGTATTTGACCACTTAAAGACTCTCATGGCTATTGTTGAATCAAAAATAGGCTTGAAAGTAAAGTGCTTGAGGTCAAATGGAGGGGGAGAAGATCTCTATAATGAGTTTAGAAATTTTTAAAGATATCGTGGAATAAAGCAACAATTTAAATGTAGGTATATCCCACAACAAAATGGAGTTATAAAAAGAAATAATAGACATATTGCAAAAGTTGCATAGGCATTACCGGCCGAGGTTGTTCATGATGCTATCTTTATTATGAATAGAATTCTTACAAATGCAACTCATGGTATGACCCCTCCAAATGTTTTATAGGAAAGAAGGTTGATGTATCATACCTAAAAGTGTTTGGTTGTATTGCATATATTCATGTACTCCAAAGGCTAAAAATATATCTTCATTGGATACTCTACTAAGTAGAAAGGGTATCTTGTTATAACCCTATTAGTGGTGAGTTTAAAGTGAGCATGGATGTTATTTTTTATTAGATGAATAGTTGGTATATATCTAGTGGAGATGCATTGGACAATATTAATAATCACAATAGTCATGTGCAAACATAAAAGTAGGAATCACAAACCCTTAGTGGACCAGAGTGATATATGGTCGTAGACCTATAATCAGTCCTTGGTTTGGGGGACTAGAGAGCAACTCAGCATCTTCACGTACATCTATTAGAATTGCACACAATGATAAAGGGAAGAAGAAAGTGTCAAATGGTAATGATGCATGTACTAGTCATTTAATTCTTGATGGAGATTGTAGTGAGTTAAAGAGTTTGGATGATGAGGTTGGTATAGAGACACATGGTAATGTAAAGGCTCTATTGAGTGATCTAATGGTACAAAACTCTAGCATGGTGACATACCTTATTATAGAACATTTGGTTTTGAGGATTATGTAGCTCACCATTATGCTTAATGGTGAAGGTAGTTGAGGATGTTGTGTGAGGACGCTATTGGTCGTGCTCATTGGGATGTGGCAATGGATGAGGAGATGGTTGCATTAGAGGCCAACATGGATTGGGATCTAGTATCATTGTCCAAGGGAAAGAAATATATTGGCTTCAAGTGGGTCCATAAAATAAATCATAATGAAAATGGTTCTATTAGCATGTATAAGACTAGATTGGTTGCAAAAGGCTATGCATAGACATATGGCATAGATTATGAAAGGATATTCAGTCTAGTTGCTAGGATAGCAATTGTTAGATGATGTGTGATTGTTTTGGCAGCAACCAAAAATTAGAGTTTGCAATAGATGGATCTGAAGAATTCCTTCTTACAGTGTGATTTTCAAGAAGATTCGTATACAGAGCAACAAATAGGTTATGAGGATTTAGAGCATCCCACATATGTGTACACATTAAAGAAGGCACTCTATGGATTGAAGCAAGCACCTAGAGCATGGTTTGATAAGACCGAAGAGTCAACATTGGCTTTTATGTTTTTGATGCACATCACTCACCTTATGTGAGGAAGGGTGATGGTTTAGTCGTACTAGTCATATATGTGGATGATTTGATTGTTATAGGTGATCATGGTAGTAGAATTGCATTATGCATAAAATCAGACTTGAAATTCAATTTTCAAGCAAAAATTAATGGTTGTGCAGAAAATAGGCTCGGAAGAATGAAATAAAGATAAAAATAAGTTGTCAAAAGGAGTTGTTTGAGATATGACTCTCCATCTACTCAAATGACCTAAGTGGAGCCTCCAAAAAACTCACACTTCTTATCTGTACTTGTATTTTGAGTGCTTAGTCTCTCTTTCTCTTCATTTAAACTATACACATCAAAACCTCTACTCTCTTGCTAATGTCTTGGTTTTTATTCCTACTATTATGGATACTGATGCTCAAATATTATAAGTGGTGATAAATATGTTTTCATAAAAAAGTATGGTAGTTATGCACAATAGGTTTGGCTCATTGAAGAATCATCTTCTCATTAGGAATATTTTGGCATCAAAGTGTTTTGGCAAATAAGGCTTGAAGGTAGAATAAAAATTTGAGAGGTGATCTTAATTTCCATTAAGCCCTTCATGAAATAGTGAAGTAAAGATTGAAGGTTTGAATTGCAAACCAAAGTTTCTTGATACTTTAAAGTTTTGGAAACTATGGTAAGTTCAAAAATAAGATATTCTGGTTGGAGTCAAACAAATACATCAAGTATTCATTAGTCCAACTTGAAGCCTTTCCTAGAAATTTTTATAGGGACCAATAGGTGTCAAGAGTGTATTCTCATGAGGGTACTAGAACCTTTGTTGGAGAGACGAAGAATTTTATGGGTGGTGTTTGTATAATAACGTTTTTATAGGAAGCTAGAAGTTTGGAAATATGCTTCTCTATTAAAGAGGTGAATTTTGCATTTAAAAGCAATAAGAAGGTGAGTAACCTAGTTTGGATAGTTTGACAAAGGAGAAACTTTCATGACATTGGGATGCCATTAAGGATGGAAAATGGCATGTGTACCTTATTTTGAAGCAAGTGATATTTATTAGATTCTTGCAAAAGGGTATCGATCTTATCGAGGTCTTTTTGTTCCCTAAAGTGAAAATTTGCACTTTTTTGTTGCCTAGTATTGATGATTATAAATTGTTGTTTAAGATGGTGGTTCATAGACCCACAGTAGCAAAACATTACATTGTTTACAATATCAATTTATAAATAGGAGAAATCCTAGTCCAATTAGATTTAGAAGATAGAGTATTCTTGCACTTTATTTTAAATCTATGCAAATATTAGGATTTGAGACTAGAAATTGTGGCATTCTTAGATTGCTTTGTAGAAATTCTTGAAATGTTGTGATTATCAATTGTCTATAATGCATTATTTTATTACTTTATTAGGGTTTGATACTAGAAATTGTGGCATTCCTAGATTGCTTTATAGAAATTCTCAAAATGTTGTGATTATCATTGGTCTACTGCATGTTGCATTAAATAGAATGGGGGCTGATCTTATAATTCCCTAAACAATTGAATTGCATTTCTTTGTCACATTGGACTAAAGAGTATAAATTGCTAGCTAAGATAGTGGCTTATAAATTCACAGAAAAGCATTACATCAATTTTGTTATGGGAAAATTCTAGTCCAATTTGATCTAGAAGGTAGAGTATTTGGGAACTTTTTACTTGATGTGGATATGAAGATGCTAGGATTTGGCAATAAAATTTGTGGCATTCGAAAGAGGATATGTGCATAAAAGTTTCTCGAAGTTGAGTGGGTCCGTGGCATGTCAGCTACGTTTTATTCACTTTTAATTCCACAAAATGTCGTGTCCTCCTTGCATGCAACTGAGTGTTTGAGACCTAGGCTCAGAGAGCCCTGATATGGTATGTTGATGGCGATGAGAAAATGGAGGATGTACTAGTGAAAGGGGAGAAATGAAGCAAATTTAGGAGCTCTACAATCACATAGAAGAAAGAGAGATGAGGAGCCCTTGTTTTTCATGGAGACGGGGTACATTCTATATGTTGATGAAAACAACAACTCTATGGGGCTCAATCAACAAAGTTTGCACCAAGATTATGAACTAGCCAACCCCCATGTGGTTTCAAATCTCTTGGAAAGATCCATGCACAAGAACATGGAAGAATGATACAAAGGCACTTCCAAAAGAATCACACTAAACACATGTAAGGTTTGCAACAATGTGTTGCACTTCAATACTCGTGGATTGCTTGTCTCTTTTACATGAAAGTCTCCTAGGGGCATGGAGGTGGTGGGAAAGCTTGACACCATTCTCAATGCCCTTGGGCAAGTGGAGTAGATCTTCTATAGAGGCAATGTATTTTACAAGGTCCTCTTCAATAATAGAGAGGCTACATGGAAAGTGCTAGAGTAGGGTGTCTACTTTTGGGGGATGGACTTGGTCTACATCACGGCTTCGAAGCTTGTGGAGCTAAGGAACATGGAAATGGGGATAAGCTGAGATTGAACCTCATGCCTTAGTCCCACCATACATCCACATACATGTTTATAATTTTTTGTAATTTTTGCATATGAAATCCATTTTTCTTGATTATATATATATATATATATATATATATATATATATATATATATATATATATATATATATATATATATAATATTTCTTAATTATTTTGGTGTAAAATGATTAGGAATACTAAGAGTTGTCATCAATCACCATTTCATATCATAGGAACACAATATGACTCAACAAAACCCGTAAAATTCATGATTTGCCATAAAATCGCACTTTGCAAGTTTTGTGTGTTTAGCATAAAATTATTAAATGATTAATACTTATTCTCTCTAATGTTTCTAATAAAGCAAATAATTTCTAAGTGTTAGAAATCATTTCCAATCATATGAAATCAAAATGTATAATAAAATAATGAAGAATCCTACTTACACATTAAACCGCATAAAAATCCATACGTATCTTGCATTCAGGAAGCCGACCGCTGACACTCATCCATGGGCATTTATGCCTATTTGACCATTGATCTATGCTTCATAATGCTTCAAAATTGTCCCACATTCAAAATATTTCATCTTGAGTCCACCCCTCTCTCATGTAGAATCAGCCATGAAAACAAGCACTAAGAGGAGAGAGAGAGAGAGAGAGAGAGAGAGAGAAAGAGAGGAGAGAGAAATATTGAAATAATATATTTTCATTCTTTACATCATATCATGAGTGCATACAGTTAGATTGAAGCCCTCAACTCATAGATCGGGGATATGCCTTCCATTTCTATCAATCAGCCCAATTGAAAAGCCATAATCATCCAAATTGAGGAGGCATTAAGAAAACTCCCCCCCCCCCCCCCCATGCTAAAAAATTGTTTTATAATAAATCCTTTAGCTTAATTCTTCACTTTAGAAGTTAATCGGTTCACTTTTTGCATGTTCACACTATCCGAAAGTGGTTTTGACCTGGACAGAAGGCCACCAAACAAGCTCGGAATCGTGAAGGAACTGGAGGGATGGCTTCATGGCATTGAAAACTATCGAGTTGGCCTCCATCGTGCTTGTTTCGGCTAACAAATCCAATAGCTTCTTTATAATGAAAAACCTTGCGGGGATTAAATGGGGGGGAGGGGGTAAAAAATAGAGGCTTGTGTTGGGTTCTTGGTGTCGAAATCTATCTAGGAAAACTCCAGCTCACATCGATCTACACTCCTTTCATTTTCTATGAAATTTTTCTCTTTTATGCCTCCCATGCCACTTTTACGCTATAAATTGAGCTCCAAAATCCACTCTCACAAAATTTGAGAGAATTTATTATGAATAGTTCAAGCATAGCTTGTTGGCACATTAAATCATTCTAAAATAGAAATCCACGCTAAAATAGCAAGGCAACTATGCATGTTGTCTTGCTACCTAAAAGGAGTTGCAAATGAGTCATTGATTTGTGATTCTACTTTGAAATTCTACAATAGATCTGCAATTTTGATGGGTCTCATATTATTGGCTCAAATGTGTCACATTGTCTATCTTGGATTATTGACTATGAGTTTGTGGGTGACTTGCTATTATAGGGTCCATGAATGCTAGGCACATCTTTTTCTCAGTTGTTGGATTAATGGATCTCTTGAACTATTTCAAGTGCTAGTTAATTTCATAATCTTCCTTCAAAGCATCAAATTATTGCAACTCAATTGGATTTAGCCTTTGACCATGCTTCTCTAGGAAAATTGTAGCATCTTTGTGCAATAAATCATCAAAGTGCAACTTCTTCTTAGAATCGGTTTAGGAATTCCCTCAACTGTGGAGGGAGAAAGGTAGGTGGAGGTTGGGATGCAAGGAGATTGCCACTGAGCTTGACATCATCCATGTTATCTCTAGAGTAGTGAATGAAAGAAAAAACCAGGCTTGTCTCTTTATGGAGTGCTAATCCCTTTGTTTGAGCTTCAGATTCTATTAGACTGAAGAATTTGGAGGTAATGATCGAAAGAAACTTGTTGATATGGTGGATCCTAGCTTGGAAGGGTAGTGCGCAATGAAAGAACTGATATTGGTGACTACCATAGTTGTAGACATCTCCCTTGGTGCTCATTTTGGCTCTAGGTTTCCTATATTCTAGAGGTGATTAACCCTTCATCACACTGTCTACACATAGCCCTACTAAGCTAATGTTAAGAATGATGCTATAGATCTATATACTTTATGAATGAGCTCCTAACATGTTACCATCTGTATTTGGCTTTAGTGTCAATAGTGAAAGGTGGCTAGTGAGTGGCTTTAAGGTTCACCTAGCCTAAGATTTTGATCCATGTTGAAGGCCACATTATGAGTCCTACCACTATTCTCCTACTACATTCATGCAATCTCACTAATGTTCTATTGGCATTCTCCTTGATGTTCTCAACCACACTGAGGTAGTTGCAAAAATCTCTTTGAAGAATTTTGCAGCACATGACTTGTTAACTAGTTCATGCCCATCTCAAGAATGTGGACAATATTAGAAGATAAGCCCTTATAGTAGCAAATGTTATGATTCCAACATAGATTGCTAGACTTGCAAAGACAATTGGGCAGCCTACCATTGTGATGTGGATTGCCTAATTGATCCCTTTGATATGCTCATTGTTGGGGCTTTGATTCAAAAATGCAAATGGCATACATTGAGTGGAGCATTTGAAGAGATGGAACACTATTTTAGAAACAGTTTTAGATTACAATTCAAGGTGTCCTAGAGTTGCAGATTTAAGTGGACATTCATATAGAGCTTTCATTCATCAAAGCCTGAGATATTGCAATTAGGACAAGCTTTGAAAGTGTAATAGTGTATGAACTATATAACACTACATATGCCATGCTAGACAAATTCAGTTATGGCTCATAATTCTACTTCCCTTTCTCAATGTTGGTTTCAAACTCAAGCCAAAATTGATAAACTTATAGCTTTAGCCGATCAACTAGTTAGTTGTGAATAAAAAGCTAGAGTTAGAAAACAACGCAAGACTTCCATTAGGTATGGATTGTTATAAACCATGAGTATTATTGGTAGCATGATCATTCTCATGGGCATTATGAATAGATGACATTTAATAAGTAAAGGTAGTAGTGTATTATGAATAGCAACATGCCTCTAATGATTATGCAAATTCTCATAGGTAGCATGGTCGTGAGTAGCAATGTGTAAATGGGCAACAATATGCAAATGTATATGAGTAGTATGCAAACGTATATGGAAAATATGTTGATGCTTATGGATATCACCCTCTTGAGACCATGAGTTTCTATTTGATTTGGTTGCTTATGATTTTGTGGGTCTAAAAATACATGCATATGATTCCATGGATGATGATACCTATGGCATGGTGGCCGAGAATTTAGTGCATGGATGGGATGACACTTTTCCTTTTCATCCTAGAGGATAGAGGATTGCATTTGAAAAGGAAACCTCTATTAAGACTAATGTTACAAGACCACCTAGGGGTCAAAATGGCCTAAGTAATTTAAAAACAAGCTGCCAAGTGGCAAACTTTCCCATAGAAGTTGGAAAAAAGGCTATTGGCATTGGGGGGGGGGGGGGGGGGGGGGGGTGGCTTAAGGTCATTCCGACACCCAAGGAGAGCATTGTGAAAGGCTCTGAGAGACTAGTAAGGAATTGTAGACTACTAGTAGGCACCCGCTAAGAGCAATTTCTAGCCACCAAGAGACCCTTTATTAGGTAGTGACTGCATCATAAGGCCGTTAGGCTATAGTTGTCTATTGTCCCCAGGCTATTGATGATAGGTTCCTAGAGATATGGAGTAGTTGACAACAACATTTTTGCTGTCAAAAGATCAAGCTATATCTGATTCTTGCATTTTCTCATGACAAAACTCAAAAATTTCTCTCCTCATTTTTTCTTCCTTTGTAAGAAATCCCTTGGTAGTTCTTAGGCATTTTTAGTCTTGGTAAAGAGTAGCTTGTTTTTGTTGATGTAATTCCTAATTTACAATAGAAATTTGGGCTTAAGTTACCATCCCTTGCTTGTTAAAGATTGCAAATAAAATCATACAACAAAGCATATGACTCTTTTATTAGTTTGTGCTTTATCATACAATTGTGTTTATTATTTGTAGACAAGCATTTCTTTACAAGGTATTAGAGCTAGACGCTCTCACCAAAGAAACCTACACTTTTGATTGAAGAGCTCATCATAAGAAACAATTTCTTAGAGGGAAGATGACTTTGAACACATCATCTCACTACTTTACTCTTTAGAGTAGCCTTGGCCAAGATTTGAGCAAGAATGGATCTCATAGCTTGCTCTACAAGGGTTTGACATTGGAGAGACATTAGACTACCATGGATCATACAAGATTTTGCACGTCGATTTCATCCTCATGCACAAAGCTCAACAACAAGTAGAAGGTAAATGTTGATTATCCCCCTTTAGGTTCAGTGCATAGACCAATTGAGAGAACCTCCACTTGGGACTAGCCATCCTATTGGAAAAACTAGCACAAAGTATAATCCTATCTTCTCTTCTCCTCCATCTACTCATGTGTCAGGTGTACCGACTTTTACTTCTATATCAACTCTAGTTGTTTCTACTTCTTCGTAGATTTTGTTGAAAACCAAGAGGAGGAAGGATTTCTTCAATATATTCATAATAGTTTAAGTCTTCAAGAGAACCGGTATCTTTATGTAAACACAAGAAGTGATGCATATAAGGGAAAAATCATTGAGCTCTTCTAGTTTTCCTTCTCCTTGTTTTCCTTCAAGTTTTATTTATTAAGGTCATTCTAGAGTTGGCACATCATCCTTTTTTTCATTTCCATCTTCTTTAACATTTCAATTTCAACAATGTTAGGATTAAATAATCAATTTAATGCATTCACATCCATTTCATTCGTGCCACAATTTCAAAACCCACCTTTTCCACCCACTTCTTCCATTGCATCCCCATTCACTTTTCCTTTTCCTACACCCAATGTGACATCTCACATCACATCATCAAGGGGTTCTTCAATCATAGATGCATCCTTTAGGACCTCTATCTTCCCACATCTAGATAGTGGAGATGCACCTATGGGGGAGACTCAATCTCCATCTCATACACTTTCAAAATTTTCCTTGTGTGGGATATTCCCTCAAGCATTCTGAAGTGTGGATCAGTTTGGTACCATAGTTTGCCCACATGGCTATTACCTAGTGGACCTTCTACTTATGCTCCAGTGTGCCAACTAATAATTGGTCCAAGTTATCAAGTATCAATGCCTTCTCCATTGGCACCTTATGGAAACCCTCATCCTACCTTTGCCTACCCATTCTACCTAGCCTTCTATTCTCCTTACCCTCTTACTAGACATCTCAAGGATCTTTGTTCTCATAAGAAAAGCATGGATTCACTTAACAAGGCTCATGTTAATGGATCTAACTATACGACCTGGACAAGTTTGATGAGGCATGTTTTAGACTCATAGACTTGTGGGACATTGTACATGGGTTGGAATCTCAACCAGCCCTCACCTTGTTCCACTTGAGTTTGTCACTTCTTGGAAGGCATGAAATGTCTCAATCATTGTTGGAAGGCATGAAATGTCACTTCTTGGAAGGCATGAAATGTCTCAATCATTGTTGAGTTAATGCAAGGGCTACTTCCAAAAATTCCACTCACAGCTACAACATTTTCAATTGCATTTGAGTAATGGAAAGACTTGATTGACCACTACATAGCTTGGGATAGGACCAATCCTATCAATCTTCGACTGTGAGCTCCAAGAATTTAGGATTATAGACTAGGATGATTTTAAGGTTAAGTTGGCTGAATATCTGTGACTTGCTCAATTCTCCACAATAAGGGCTCCTAATCCTTTGATAAGTAGGTCACATTGTTCCTAAACAAGCTTCCAAAGGAATTTTTTCACTTTGTTCAACAGCCATTTCTCATTTTCCCTCAACAATTTTAGCAATTACAACCATTAGAGGTGGAGAACTAGAAATTCTCAACTGTAAACCCTAATTTACAGTTAAAATTAGGGTTTGATAGCCACTTGGAAAGCATACTCAGAATTTTGGACCTAGGGCTTAAATTTCAGCAAAAACTAAAGTTAGAGAATTTCAGGGGGATTCAAGAGGTTAGTTAGCCAACATCGAATTAGGGGATAAATTTTTCACCCAAGGACAAACCAAGGGGCAATTTGATTTGAAGACTTTTTGGTCATTATTGACAGCCAAGGGCATTTGGAAAGCAAAGAACATTGAAGAAACCACAATGTATTTCAGACCATTTGCAATACAATCAAAGAAATACCACAAAAGGCATCAGTTTTGGGGCAACTGGGTGTCTATTGTCCAAGATTAAGTGGAAAGATTTCAAGTTTTAGTTTTGGTGAACTTAAGTTCTCTTTGAGTAGGTCTCGCAGGACCACTAGTTCTTCTTCTGGAAGATTGAGACCTACTTTCAGGTGACGTTCAGTACTGTCAATATCCAAGAACATCACTTGTCTTCCACTTCGTGGATAAATGTCCCACTAATTGCTTTTGGAAAGAGGTCTGACTCTTTCAAGAGAGTAGTGTCCTCGTCTGATGTTCCACTAGAACTAGTGTCCTCCTTCTGAAGAGATGACTCATTTGTCTGTTGAGGTTGCCGAAAGGGTATTAGAGCTTTGTTTACTTCTGTGTGAGTGATGATTTCTTCTAGACTTAGGGATTCATCTTCAGAGGATGTGTCTAGGAATGTCACATAGCACAAACCTTCTAGAGGCCATGGCTCTAAGGGCTTTGGCTTCTGTTGGCAAAGGGTATCATCATCATCTTTTCTTTGGACTGAACAGTCGTTGCATTATGTCTCTAAGGGTCCTATTAAGGGATTTAAAAGCATATATATGAATCATAAGACCCTCATCCCATATAGTTAGACTTATTTGCCACAACATCTTAGCAAGGTCACTGTAGACAGATATTGCAAGTTGATAATGCATCTAGATCAATAAGTTTTTTGAACTCAAAATGTGTTATGCAACCATTTGATAGTAGCAATAAACCAATACTTGATGAAGCAATGTGGCCAATGTAAAATTCAAATTAGTAGCATGTCTTTGTCCATCATTCAAGAGTGGATCCATAGCCATAGATGCATTCTCATGTTCAATACCAATGTTCCATGAAAAAGATAACGATGATGAAGACCAACCTAAAAAATGAAAATCTAGAGACCCATTAGTAGGGGCATCAAAAGACATGAAAATTTAAGGGGCAAGAACACTACTGAAGGTTGAGGAAAAGGAAGATAATTGCAAATGGTATAGTCGGTACTATGAGAAGTCTAATGGTTGGATTTTGTAGTGATGGCGATTAAGTTCTAGTTAAAATAAAAAACATGCTGTATCATTCCTTATCCTAACATGGTCCATAGGAACCAAGATATGAATCAAGATATTATACAAAACAGACTTTTCCTCTCTTTTTTAAAAATTTATATTTTTCTTACCTTGAAAGAATTAGTATACTTATTGATGCATGTGTATCTATAAACAATCAAGTATTTTCTATTTAATACCACAATGCCAATATTTAGGTTCTTGTAATTGTTGCTAAGAATGTTCTCCTCTTTCACATTACAATTGATAAACCAAATCATTTATCAAAAGCACATGAAATTTTTTCCCATAGCATTTCAATTTGAGTCAATTTGTAAAATATAGAAATCAAAACAAACTTCACCATATGGGCAACATGGCCTTCTTGTCCCATTTCACCAATGCTTCTACATTGAACTTAGTTGGTCTTAGTCTATCTATAGAAATTAGCTCCAAACACTCTTGAAAGAAGAGTGGTTCCATCTTTAATTCCCAAGTAATATAGTTTTTTCCATTGATATTTTTAGCTCCATATAAGTGTAGATTGTGCAAACTAGGTGCCATTTTCCATTTCACACATATAGTACAATGAATGGGGATTTTCACACATGCAAGGTCAACAATATGCAATATCTAAAATGCCTTTTCTAGTACCATGAGAAATTTTGGTGAGGAAGAGGAAGTGAGACATGATTGTAATCAACAAGACAATGACAATGCAATGGAGATGATAGTATCCTTTATTCAATAGAGAAGGGTGGATAGCTAGCAAAAGCATAGTGATAGGATAATCCCAAAACCCAAAACTAACATCAAGGAGATTATTAAGATCTAAAATTGTGCATATAGTGATAAGATTGTTTTGTACACTCAACACTCCCCTACACTCTCAATGCTATACATCCAAAGTGTCTTACTTTTTTGTCTATGTTATATCATGTAATTGTTCAGGATTGCAATCTAGTTATACAATAACAATTTATGTTTCTCAATAAGTTGAGTGAATTTCAAGGAATCTATTGATAGGTAGCTACTCCATGATGTACAAAATAACTCTTCTTCACATTTTGTTGTGAGATAATGGTTTTAAGTTTAGTTATTTAGCTTCCCTAGTAGATATGTATGTGCAACCTACTCTTTTTGAGTATAGCTTTTGCAAAAAATTGACTCTTACTCATTGCCTTGACTTCCTTAAATGCTTCTCTCATAAAAATTTTATGATATATCCTCTTGATTAATGTGCCCAACCATCCTATCTTCTCACGGTAAACTAATCCTTTTATATTTTCCATATGTCCTAGTGTCCCACTATAATTTGATTTCTTAGAAAATTCATCCTATATTTTTAAAAACACATTTTAGTTCCCTTTCCACCTTAAATTTTCAAGCTATCCTTAAATAGGGATGTTGTAGCATGATATGCTAGTTAGCTCAAGGGGTATCTTGAATCTTGACAATGCAGTGCTCCTTCCCCTCACAATCTTGCCAAAAGACAATTGTATAAGTATGTTTTCCCTAACCCTCCAAGGCCATCCAAGTAAAACCAAACTATCTGCAAGTTATTTACAATAGCAAGAACTTCAACAAATTCCCTCATTTGACAACCATTTAAATTGAACTCCATTGAACATGCCATGCTTTGCGGCTGCACAATATCTACATCTAATTCATCATGAATCAAAGGGTTACCAAAAGCCAAAACCAATGCTTTGTCTATCTTAGGCATCCCCACAAATTGATCAAGGCTTCATCAATGTTGGTGCAATATGTCTTCTATATGCATCAATCTAACATTGAAAACCATCTCCTAATTGAATTGCAAGAATATGACCATGGGAAAGAATCAAATTATTATGCAAAATGTCATCAGTCATGTCAACTTTAAATTGTTCCCACAATTTCCTTGGATCCACGAGGACACAAAAAACCAAGAGGCTAGCAAAAAGAGCCTACAACTATCTTCCTATTTGCACCACCATCACTTCCTCCATATAAACAGACCACTCATGATCACTTTCTAGCAAACCCCTAGCCATCCAAGATTCTTTAAGAGTAGGATACAAAACCCCATCCATAGTATGCACATCCTCAAAATATGTGCATCTCGCACATTCTGTTAGAAGCATGTTCTAGTAATAAAGCTCACTTGCACACAACATAACAAAATAAATGTGACAACAAGTATTTCCCTTTTTTTGTTTGTTCCATAGTTTCCTTGTTTTGTTCTAAACCCAACTTCTTGGGAATTCCTAATACAACAAACCATTTGCATATGGATTCCACTAATTGAAAACAAACCACTCAGTCAAGGTTGTGTTTTAAACATTGTTGCTAGCCACCAGTTCTTCAATGTCATCATTGTCATGAAAAGTGACAGTATTTTGCCCGAGCAAGTGTACTTGCAAGTGTTATAACATCAGGCTTCTCATTGTGCATCTTGTAATCGTAGATCCTCTAGCCCGCCTTAGAAGTAGAAACATTCCATGCATCAAGACACAGTTAGATCTCATCAACATTATCACCACATCCGTGACTATTTGGAACACTCCCTAAATTCTTTGAAACAGCTTGGAGTGTGACAATAGCACAATCATGCCCCTTGTAAAAATATTTGTAAAGATATTTCACAATAGATATGGTGGAGCAAACCTCCACATTGATATGGGCATTGTATTTTTGTGAAAGGTATGGATTGTAAGGCACTATGCATTGTTTTATCAAGGATTGCACCTCTATCTTGCCAGCATTGCTTCTCATGTAAACAAGGTAACCTTTCTCATAATCCATAGTGGCACTTGTGAAGCTTCGCAGATAATGCCTTGAGCACTTACCATCCACCATGCATGGGCTTGTCTTCAACTGCCACGTGGACCATGCATATTGCAAACAACAATAGTATCAAACAATTTAGGAAATTTTCCCTTGTCAAGAGACAGCACAAACCAACCTATCATATTGCTCCACATTAGTTGTCTTATAATCACCCTCCATGATTAGCAAAGTATGTAAGTGCAGCAAGCCATGCTTTTGAAACTCCACCACATTTATGTATCTTACAACCATTCCAAACAATTTTTTTCCAAAACAGAATGCATCACGTCTTTGTGTTTTTGATAGAAGACCTTTGTTGTCAAATCCAACTTGTCATGCCCTGTTTGGCTAGGCAATAGGGCATCATCAATCTCTATCCACCAGAATTGCATGTAAAGGTAGCAAAAGTATTAGGCTTATCTCTCCAATGAACAATGGCAATTGCATCTTGATACAACTAATACTACATGTAGCATGGTTTGCTAGTAAATGATGATGGAAGAATAATAAACTTACCAACAAACCTTCCAGAGATAGCACAATGTCCATCTTTTGCAATGACCATATTAGCAAGACTAGAATAGACCTCCACATGCAATTTGGATTGATTGAGACAATACCAAGTCAATCTAGATTGCTCTATACTGCAATAGGCATCAACTATGAATTACTACATCAATCATCCACCATGCATAAAATGCATGACAATATCTGGTTGATGACAATATCTGGCCAAACCTGTACATGCGAGGTATAATATTGCATCTATGTGACACGTTCCTTATTGGGCACTTGCTCCATGGGGATATCCAAGGGTATATTATTGTATAGAATTTTCATGTGCCATCCATCCTCACCATTGGGAAATAGAAGAACATAAAATAATGGCATGTAGGTTCTATGCAATTTGGATATAGAGACAAAGGCACCATTCCTTGTATGCACCTTTATATCAGGATGTTGCAAGGTATCATCATCACCTTGCCTAAGCATTATGGAAAAAACCTCATTACCAATAGGCATAGAGTATTGTCTTGAGGTGCTCAACCTTCTATAATTGTCATTCTTAACTCAATCGTAGGGTCTCTTTGCAAGATCTCAAACAAGGAACAAAATGCATGAGCATAAACATTGTGTGCACACATCATTGCTTGGAGCAATGCTCGAAGACTAGGTCCAATGTTTGACATAACATTCATCCTATTCTAAAGTTCATGCTCAATATCATAAATGTACAATTGTGCAAATCTTGGAGCTCCATGGTAGTGAGCATCGAGCACTAGAGAACGAATACAATGATAAATTGAACCATGGACATGAAATGTGTAACCATTTTGTCCAATAAGACTCATCTATGTTAGCACCCATGGACACAAAAGTAGGTGCAACATTGTATGCACGTATGTTTTTCTTAAATTGAGTGATATCTACATGCTCTCCAAGTAACAAACTTTGTAAGGGCTCTGGTGGTGCATGAAGAGGTGGTAAAGGAACTTTTCCATGCTGACAACAATACTTTCCCATTGTTGAACCATTTGTAGACTTGGACTTGCAACTCCAAATCTTTGCATGATAGTGAGAACACACTTTATTCATTTTGGAAATGCTATGTGCAATAGAATCACATAATTGAAGTGCACACAATGGTAGATGAGGTCCATTTGCTGGAAGATTATCTTGAAGTGAAGGGACTCTTACCATTAGAAGGTTCATACCTTGGAGATTCAAGCAAACATTGGGTATGAAATGGTCTTTCAAGAATGTGTGACATTGTGCCTCTTGCATTAAACATTGGGTGTAGTTGACTCATAGGCATGGATACCATATAGCCAGTCCTAAGTGAATCCTACTACGCATCTGAGTATGGAGTCCTCCATGATGTCTTCAACTAACTCTTGTGGAGTTTAACCAAAGTCTATATAGTTGTAGCATTGACTCCCTTGACAACATACACACATTTGGAGCCATTTGGGGAAAATGATATTAAGAACTGTCCACAAAAAGAAAAGAAAATACCACAAAGTTTTCAATGAGAATAACACAAAAGGGGAGAGAGAGAGAGAGAGAGAGAGACACACACACACAAAGAGAAAAAAAATGCATGTCTTTTCAATGCACTCTTAAGACCAACAAATTTGTAAAGGAAGAAAATATAATCGAGGGAGGTGTGTGTGTGTGTGTGTGTGTGTGTGTGTGTGTGTGTGTGTGTGTGTGTGTGTGTGTGTGTGTGTGTGTGTGTGTGTGTGTGTGTGTGTGTGTGTGTGTGTGTGTGTGTGTGTGTGTGTGTGTGTGTGTGTGTGTGTGTGTGTGTGTGTGTGTGTGTGTGTGTGTGTGTGTGTGTGTGTGTGTGTGTGTGTGTGTGTGTGTGTGTGTGTGTGTGTGTGTGTGTGTGTGTGTGTGTGTGTGTGTGTGTGTGTGTGTGTGTGTGTGTGTGTGTGTGTGTGTGTGGGTGTGGGTGTGGGTGTGGGTGTGGGTGTGCGTGTGCCTGTGCCTGTGCCTGTGCCTGTGCCTGTGCCTGTGCCTGTGCGTGTGCGTGCGTGCATGCGTGCGTGCGTGTGTGCGTGAACTAAACAAATGCATACATTTTTCAAAGCACTCTTAAAATCAACTAATTTTTTAAAGGAAGAAAATACATTACAAAAAGAGAGAGAGAGAGAGAGAGAGAGAGAGAGAGAGAGAGAGAGAGAGAGAAAACAATATAAATGCTAATTTTAAGAATATTTAAATGACGTATTTCGATGAAGATTTTCAAAGCAATCTTAAAACTAATTTGATGAAGAGGGGAAATATAATAGACAAAAAAATATCAAGCAAAACCGTTTGAGAAATAGTTCTACATAAAGGAGCAACATTTTCCAAAATCTAACAATTGTAGGTTGCCAAACCCTAATGCCTTACCCTAGAGGACCCATTATTTTCATTCACACCACCAAAGGGATGCAGACCACCCACCTTAACAAGTGAGAGATTTTTACTCATTCTTCTACACTTCATTGCTTAGCCTAATAGTCATTGCATTAAACAACCAAGTTGCATCCTAAAGTTCTCACCTTCAGCCTCAATCCTATTGATTTGAGACTTCAAGCTTTGTAATATTAATTTTTCCTCCCCACCCCACAATGTCCCCCACATCTCTCCATATAACTCAGTTGTGTCCCTGTGTATGCATGAAGCAATGCCTATCACTCCTACAAAGCTACAAACACTCCAGCCCTCCAAGTAATGCCTTGTTGTGTAGCTATTTGTATTTGTTGTTGTTGAAATTTTTGGAGCTATTTCTCACCCCTAACAGCCCCAACCTTCTCGGCAATATCTTGTTGCATTCAACATTCTAATTGTTGGCATAAGCTTTGTAGCTCTAACAAAAGATCATCTTTGAGACCATTGGTAGATGTTCGCTTGTTTTGTGTAGCTATTAGTGCTTACCTAATGGATTTACCCTTGGCCATTTGCTTTGCCTTCCTCACATTCATGTGCCTTTGTGTCGTGGATGCAACCACCTCTAGAATGTCACTAAACAGAGGTCTCAATTGTGGCATTTCAATTGTGCACATTCACACTTGTGAGATAACATCGGATCCAAAGTTCTTATAAAAATAGAAACAATGATATGTATACTTCAAAAGCTCTAAGGGAGAACTTAGAGGGAGATTGACCTATTCCCAAGGAAAATTTTCTAATTTACTAAATTAACAAATATATATCGCAACCTCTAGCAGTTTCTAGCAAGCACAAGTCTTATAATGTCATTCCATCATTTTGAATTGCTTCAAGCCAAATGTTTTTGTATCTAGTGCCAAAAACAATCTTCTTGAACATCGTTCAAAAGCTCATAGCCTTCTTGAAGGATAGCACCTTTTATTAAAGGCTGCTAAAAAATGTACCCTTAAAGATAAGAGGTTCTTGTAAGCAAACTCTCAAACTATCTTTATCAAGTTATCCTTTAAAAGCAAGAGTTATCCTTCCATATATAAACCAAAGGTTGTTGCAATTTCAAGAAGAGTGATGTTGATTATGAGGAGAGAGAAAGTCATGCTATTGAGTCCCAAGAACCTCATGTTCATGTATGATTTGTGCAAGTATTACCCTATTGGAGGAGTACTCAATTCACTCTTGAAAGTGGAAAATAATATTTGCCCATGAATTCTTCAACTTTAGCAAAAAGATTTCTCTATCTCTATATGTGCTTAAACACCCTAAATAGCACACATCATTTACTATACACGTAAATGTATAAAAGCTAAGAAACCCAACAGTCATAAATACAAAATTACATATTTTTACACATGTACACTCTTTGAAACACACGTTTCCACACCCTATTTACATTCTTAAATGTGAAAGCTATCAAACACCCACAGACCTACTACAATACTACACACACCCGATAATATATAAAACCACATGTATGTAAATACAATAGAAGACATTGTGTGCACTCTTAGAAACACCCATTGGCACTTCGTATTTACATTTCCTAAATGCTAAAGCTATCATGCACCACGCACCTAGACTATCACACACACTCAAAAAAAGATAAACCACATGCACATATATACAAACACACACGGCCATGCACCTATGCATGTACACAAAAAGCACAAGTTTAGGGTGAAGGTGTTTAAAGAGAAAAGGAGAGAAGCAATAGTGATAGAAGAGGAAGAGAGGAGGCTTCTAAAACATTGCTTTGTGGGTGCCCTAAAGACCTTCACTTGTGTGGGTCGTCCTAGTGGGAAGCATTATCACTTATAAGGAAAATTGTGCCAACATTGAATCACTAAACATTTGATATATGAAAAGCAAAGGTGTGCACATTTAATAGCCCAATCCAAATCTCTTCATCTACAATGTGCAACATGCTTTTATGCCAATCACATATGATTATATTGATAGTAACAATCATTGTATTGAGACTCTTAAGTAGCAACATCCAAAACACGATATATTTTATATTTAAGTCATATGCAAACATAAACATATGTCCTTAAGCCATATTCCAAATATAACAATGCACAAAAACGTTTACCCCAACTTTATGCATTTAGCTCCATAGTGGCATGTGACCTCTTTGATGCACACCAAATTTAGTGGAAGGAGTATTATACATTTGATTCAAGCATTGGTTCAATCACAAAGAAATGTACATAAATACAACATCTTCATTTATATAATATTTTCAAGCAATGCATCCCTTAATGTTACTCTAGTGGCCCCTCAACCTTAATTAAGCATTGCACATAAATATGTAATTATAAGGATGATACAAATATTTCAAAACCTTGTGGGATAAGGTTCTTTCAAAAAAAGAAATTGAAACAACAAGCCCAAGGAGGACACACTTGATAAGGGGGTATGGGGAAATACACATGCGTGTCAGTTGTTAATGTCACATCTATAAGATGGTATGATAGTAGAGCAATCACATGTGTGAGATGAAAAAGAGTGACATCTCACACATGTCACTACTCTCCTATCATGCCATCTCACACACATGTGAGAGTTAGAACTAACACATGTGTGTACCCCCCCTCTCTCTAAGTTTGTCAATTTTGGAGTATTCTTTTTCTCCTTACTACATCGATTAACATTGTTCCTCCTCCCCTTTTTCTCCTTCATGCATCATTTAACGTTGTTCCTCCTCCCATGATTGTAGGTCTCAACAATCGTGTCTCCCCCTCCTCCTCCTCCACTTTAGTCATAAGATGTGGGGGCGTTCGAGAAGGGCACCTCCCCCTACACATCCCATCAGCTCCACATGCAATGTGATGGTTAGCATATGCCCCCCTTAAGCATTATGTCTCCCTATTGTACTCAACATAGTTAAAAATAATCTTTACACAGTTACATGTATGAATTTAATTATGTGGAAGTTGTTAATTAAGTTGAGGAAAAACATAGATTAAGTTGGCACAACATGCTATGGATTTTGGGCTTGGCAAAGTGGGGGGAGGTGAGCAACTTGCCAGTTGTAGATGGTACCCATCAAAGGCCATTTAAGGCATCCACTGAAGGCTATGAAATTGTAGGGGATGCAAATCTCTCTCTCTCTCTCTCTCTCTCTCTCTCTCTCTCTCGCATTCCAAATGCTATCACACTAAGTGGCTTGACTGACTCCTTTATGTCCCTACTAGCAGAAATGGTGTTATGCAGGCAAAAAGTGTGCATGTATCATGTGGGACCAAATAATGGAGATTCCAAATATCCTCAAGCTATGTTATGTTCCATTTTTTAGATTCCAGTGGAAAAAATTCTCCCCTTTTTCTCCTTTATGTTCATTTTCATCTTCATAAGCAAGTTAATCGACTAGTTTTAATTATTTTTCTCTTGGACAGAGCATATTAGAGCTTCTTGCTACATAAGAGATATAGAAAGGGATTTACTGACATGATGATATTGCCAAAAAGGTCAACCATTGTTTGTATTTAGCCCAATGCCCATACTCAAGGGCGCATTAGAAGCACGCACAGTGAGAGATATATATTATTTTATTTATTTATTTGATATTTTTAAAACAATTCTAACATGTAAATATATTATGGTTCTTTGCATAGGAGATATTGGACGAAGAATCACTTCCTAAAATGGTTCACAAACTGGCTCAAGGCTTGTTGGAAAGATTGCGTAATAGCATGCAATCCAATATGCCATATGCATTCATTACATTACATCACAATCAATCAAAACAATCAATCAAATGCTAGTCAAGTGCTAGCACTTTGACAACCCAAACATGAAACTTGAAGCTTGAGAGTAAGGCACAAAGAAGCTCGAGCCTTGAGAGCAGAGCATGAACTTGGCAAGATAGGGATGAAGAGTGAAATCTTGAATGGGAGAAGTGTTGTAGTTTGTGCCACCCATGTTGTGAGCTACTTATCCACATGTTAAAGTTGATGTTACTCGTAATAGATGTGCCCTTGCCTATTGCTTTTGACATTTTTAGGTTGATGGCACTTTCTTTTTCTCTTAACATTTCTTGCTAATTGCTCTATTTTTTTGTCAACTCTCAACACCATTTTCTTTGTCAACATCTCTTTACTAATGTTATTTTTTATCAAGTCTAACAGCTTGAAAAGGAAGAGCTATAAAGTCTCTATTGATTCATTATCATGAGCATGATATTTTAGGATTTCCCTTTGTTTGAAGCATTACTTTTAATTTGGAAGACACTGTGTTTGTAAGTAATGGAAAAATGTGTATTGGAAATTAGAAAATGAACGAACATAACTATTTTGGGGTATGAAGGATTTTGAGTGCTCTTTGCCCCTGCCACATAGGATAGGTGACATGTTTGGTGTTTCTTTGTTTTCTAGAGTAGTATAATCACTGTACAGAATTTTCATGTGCCATCCATCCTCACCACTGGGAAATAGAAGAACATAAAGTAATGGTAGATAGCTTCTATGCAAGTTGGATATAGAGATAAATGCATCATTCCTTGTATATACCTTTATATCACCATGTTACAAGGTATCATCATCACATTGCCCATGTATAATGGCAACAAGCTCATTACTGGTAGGCATAGAGTACTATCTTGAGGTGCCTTGACCTTCTGCAATTGTCATTCTTAACTCAATCATAGGATCTCTTTGCAAGAGCTCGGACAATGAACAAAATGCATGAGCATAAACAATGTGTGCATGCATCATTGCTTGAAGCAATGCTAGGAGACCAAGCCCAAGATTTGTCATAACATTCATCCTATTTTGAAGTTCATGATGATTATCATACATGTACAATTGTGCAAAACTTGGAGCTCCATGGTACCGAGCATCACGCACCAAAGAACCAATACAATGATAAACTAAACCATGGACACGAAAGGTGTAACCATTTCATCTAGCAACTTAGTAGCAACTTTGCTATGTTAGCACCCATGGACACAAAAGTAGGTGCAACATTATATGCACGAATGCTTTTCTTAAAATGAGAGCTGTGCACATGATCTCTAAGCAAGAAATTTTGCAAGGGCTTTGGTGGCACATGAAGAGGTGGTAAATAAACTTTTCCATTCCAACAACAATACTTTCCCATTGTCGAATCAATACAATTTTTACTAAGATATTGGCTAGTGCTAATAGTACTACTTAGTACTAACACTATCCATACCAAATAGTACTAGTAGTGTTTAGTTATAACTAATTCCTAGTACTAAATACAAAAATTTGGTATTAATCGTGTCCATTTGTAATATACTAGGCCAAAAATGGTTAAATCTCCCTCTGTCGGTTTGCACTCCCTTCCATGCACACGAACAAGCCTTGAGGAGACTCTTTAAAAATGTTTTTTTTCTCTTTTTTTTAAAAAGAAAAAAAATTATCGCCTCCCCCTATCGACGCCAAACAGGTGGCGGGGGGGAGAAGAGAAGATAATGAAGAGGGGGGAGGCCATGTGGCCTACCACCCCCTGGCCACCTCGTCTAGTCCGCGGCCACCTGGGGGGTTGAGGACTCCCCTGCCGCCATGCACACCCTGACAAGTGGTGGGCGGGGTGAGACATCACCACCACCACCACCCCATACCACCTCCGCCATTATAGAACCTCCTCCCTTCTCCCCCCATCGAGAAGGGAAGGAGGCTGCCATGGCACGTTGCTGACAAGAGAGAGAGAGAGAGAGAGAGAGAGAGAGAGAGAGAGAGAGAGAGAGAGAGAGAGAGAGAGAGAGAGAGAGAGAGAGAGAGAGAGAGAAGGTTCTAGAAGGTTCTTTTTTCCCCCCTCCTTAGAGGGAGAACACACACACCTTCCCTTTGCTTCTACCCTACAAGTGTGTTTCCCCCATTTGTCCCTCTATTTGAGCAAAAGGCTGCTAAAATTCCAGCAAGGGTTGCACCTAAAAGAGAAGAAGATAGAGAATGGCCCTCAAGCGAAGAATGTTGTGTGTGGGTGGAAATCCCTCAACCAACAACGAAGCTTCGGGTGAGGGTATCACTATTAATACACCTACTATATCGGATATAAGTAATACATTTCCAATTTGTTAGATGCTTATTTTGATTTCCAAATACATTGGGTCCCGTACTATGTCACATGAGAATATGTCATTGAAAGGGATAAATTTCATCACTATAATTGTAGGATGCATATTCGAGTGCAAGAGTTAAAATTATGAAAACGATGTGCACCCATCCATGTATGATAAACGCACCTACACCTAAGTGTAACTAGCGATGCAAAATCTATACTTGGCTGTGATTAATTAGAAAGGTCACCGAGATGACAATCTCCAAGATCGTTTTCATAGGAAAACATGCAATTACCTATAGGAAATGGATGTCCACTATTGCGCAAGTTAGGATTCTTCACAGTTATCTAGCCTCCGATAGAGTTACTATTGTTGGGCGCGAGGATTGCATAACGATTTCCATCATGAAATCAGGAGACAAGAAATTCTAGAAAGTTACTTAGAAACTTGATAGATTTGGATCAAGATATGAGTGCACGCGAGAAGCAAGCTTTTTGAGTGAGCTTTTGAGCGAGCTTCTCTGGGCAACCTCCATTTCTTGTTCCACATAGTCCACTTATTCCACCCCTTGATTTTTTTGACCTCCACCGCCATTACCACAACAACTTCACCACCACTACCACGGCCATTGCCACCACTATTGCCACTGCTACCACCACCACCATGGGTACCACCACCACCACTACCACCATCTCTGCTGCCAATACTGTTGCCATCTCCACCACCACTACCATTATCCCCACCACCTGCATGATTGCCACCACTACCATTATCCCCACCACCTACATGATTGCCACCACTACCTTCACTCACACACACATACTCTCTCTCTCTCTCTCTCTCTCTCTCTCTCTCTCTCTCTCTCTCTCTCTCTCTCTCTCTCTCTCTCTCTCTCTCTCTCTCTCTCTCTCTCTCTCTCTCTCTCTCTCTCTCTCTCTCTCTCTCTCTCTCTCTCTCTCTCTCTCTCTGTGTATAATCTCTTTTTCTCTTTCTAGCACACTCGATCAAATAGCACTCCATCTCATGTAAATGATTTCTCTCTCTCCCTAGCACGTAACGTGGATTCATTCATGCGATCACCTCGGAAGAATGGAACACCACAGCTCACACCTCTCTCTCTCTCTCTCTCTCTCTCTCTCTCTCTCTCTCTCTCTCTCTCTCTCTCTCTCTCTCTCTCTCTCTCTCTCTCTCTCATGAATTACTCCATGTCTTTACTCTCTCTTAGTTTAGGGTTGTACATGCAATTTCTCCCTCTCACTCTATATTCTCTATCTCTCCCTCTTACCTCTATATATATATATATATATATATATATATATATATATATATATATATTCACACACATACATACATATATGTACGTATATGAATCTTAGTCACTCACTCACTCTCCATGTTTATCTCCCTCCCTCTCTCAATTTCTCGCTCTCATGCATTCGATTAGTCCACATTGTATCATAATGCCTCACATCAGATTATGACATGTGTTGTAACAATCGCTTCTCTTAAATCCTAAACATCTCTCTCTCTCTCTCTCTCTCTCTCTCTCTCTCTCTCTCTCTCTCTCTCTCTCTCTCTCTCTCTCTCTCATATAATGTGAATGCTTGGATAGCCACTCGGTGTTTTTAGAACTTTAAGTTCAATGCATTGATAGCTCCCTCGCCTCCCCCTCTCTCTCCCAATATGATACAAGACAATTCATACAAGCAATCCAAATGTACATTTATATTTATATTGTGTTAACTCTAGGAAACGTGCTTTTGCTTGTCAAATTAAGAGAGACAAGTTCACCAAAGGCTTGCCATCCAAATGGATTCTATAACAGTGACTTCTCAACAAAATAAAATGTGGTTGTGCTAAGAGGTAGTGTTGGCATTGCATTGTTGGTTACTATATAGGTGGTGTTGGAAAAGTTCTTCTACTTCCAAATACAATGTGCATGTTTTCTTCAGTGAGTGTGGGTTGGTGTATAAACATGTTGGCATTTGCATCCATCCCAAAGACTCGGAGGTACACATAGTATAGGTGCTTGCATGCCAAATACACTTTTCCTTCTGCCACATGGTCCATGAAATCCCGACAATTACATGTTGGATTCTTTGCAATGTGCACATCATAACACTCATGCATGACACGAGTTAGTTGTCTCTAGTTTGAAAACCTCATGCTTCAAGGCCTTCACCACTGTGTGGCCCTTCACAGTTGCATCTAGAGCCAAAGCTAAGTCTATCCTTTTCCCTGTAGCTTGTGAAACACCTCTTTGATATCTACACGAGTCCTTGTTAACATTCGCCTCTTGTGCCGTCTTTTGTAAAAAAAACCCACCACTCTCCAATATGTGGATTTTTTTTACGGTCAAATTAGTGCCTCATGCCACTAGCCATACTTGTGGAACCTTGGGCGGTGCATGTTGAATGGAAGAACAAATGTTCCATGTATGGTCCACACTATCATTACAAAACCACATGAGCTGGCGCCACATTCCATGTTGATTGCTAGCTACTCCTCTTGAGCTAGACCACTCCATGATGCCCCAAAATGAAGGTGCAAGCACCCCATGTGATATATTTTTTATAGATTTTTTGCATTTTCCCTCTCTAGCTCCCAACCATCCTTGACATTGTACACAGCTGCGAGCTGGAATCCTTCTTATAGTCCAAATGGTGTCATGAAGGACTGTCTCCACTACCGTTTCCTCCGCACAATTTGGTGATACTGCCCTTGATTGGTCAGAAGGCAAAGGGTCCTCAAAGTTTAGTTTTCTTGTATCCTTTCTTCTAGGTATGTTTTCGGTCACATACTCAAGCCTATGAGAGGCGTTGGCTTCCTCCAACCCCACTTTCCCATCAACCTTTTATTTTCTTACTATAGTCACATTGTCCCCTAAAAAATCGGGACGTTATGCAATTCAGTTCCTCTTGCCACCTCCTTAACCATCCTTACCATTGCTCAAGGTATGGGGCTAATTCCTTGTTGTAGTCGACTCAAAAGCTTCTCTGCACTGGGTCCTCCACCAATGAATGCATGTCGTTTGTGCTCTATAATAGAGCATTGGCCAAATCACTGACACATGCATCGTACAAGCGGATAGATCCCTTGAATCCCTCCCCTGCCAACCAACTTGCATGCATTGGCTCTGCCAAGTTTGTGGTTGGCATATGAGCAATGTCCTCCACCACCTGGACAAAAATATAGCATGAGAAGGTATGGAGCGTGAGAAAACAAATGCACCACATGTCACATCCTACTATTACGAACTAGTCTTACCCTTCGACAAAGTGCCACCTCCAACATGGATATTTGATATGCCACCAACTAAGCCAACAATCCATTGTTGGTATATTGCAATCCACAACTTTCCCTGAGGCCCACCAAGCCCAAATGAATCGATATTGCATTGTTGCATCATCTTCTGTGACTGCACACCTCCACATGCGGCACAAGCGCTTATGCTCATCTTGAAAACGCTTGTGCACATACTGTGATGTGTGTATTTGGAGACTTTGTTCCCAATGAAATAAGTAAGATCTCTCCCTTCCTTGCATTACGCTTTTTGGACCACCATTGAACGCTGTGTGGATGGTCCTCCAATTGGCAGCTGCCTCGTCTGCCATGAATCCTTGAAAATCAATGCTTGGGTGTCCACAATTCTCCATCACCTCATTCATCTTTGTCCAAAAAAGAGCTTGTGCATCTGTATCCTCTTTTTTCATCTCACATATTGCCAGAGTCATCAACTCTTGTACACTATAGAAACACAAAGGAATGGGAAAGTAAGGAAAACTATGTTGCTTAAGTTTGTGTTGTGATGGTAGAATTAGATAAGAGAAACTACCTTGGATCATACACGTGTGCTACTATGGTGGTCCAATCATTAATGCAATGCACGTGGTCAAAGCATACCCAACTATTGCGTAGGTCCTCGGTGCCATTCCTTCGAATATGATTCACTAAGTCAACCCCTGAGGCTAGCCTAGTTGTTGACATTTTGAATATAAAGCACCTACTATCATTGTCAATGGCTTGACTAGGAAATAGACTACCATGGAAAAATCTGTATGCACAACGTTGCTTTAACTTTAGAAGACGAGATTCCATTCCCTGATCACTCTCAGCGCGTGCTGCACGGACCATGTGTTTGAACCTGCATGCACAAAATATTGATCTTCATATGCATGGCCTTTTAAAGATATTTTGAAATGTGTTGTGAATGGAATAATATGTTACCTGCTTCTCTGAATGAGTGGTTGGAGTTCCTCGAGCATCGTCGAGAGTTCAGTGTCGGACATGGGGATACCTTGCTCACGAAACAAGGCACCCATCACTAGCCTTCTAGCCGCAGTCATTTGTAGTTGTCGAGGTCTAGCTGCACTAAAGTCTCTTACCATTTCCTCTATAGTCTTTCGCACCTCTTTGACATTAGCTCTACATGTGCCTCTTTGCACCTCATGGTTATGTGTGCCTTGATGAATAAATAATCTTGACATTGGCTTTGCTGACATCACATAATACACTACACACTTGCACTTGGAGAGCAGGATGGGGGGGTTCTTACAATAGAAGCATCCAAGGCTTCCAAGACCAATAGCTGACATTCCAACAAACATATGGTGGTACTGAGTTTACCTGCATGGCATGCATTTGGACTTGATTAGTGTGATTTACTTGCGATAGGGTACTAGAACCATGTCATGCGACTTTGCAATCACTTTAATGATAGTGGAGTGAATGAAGAATCTTGCACTTGTCCATGCCACCCTGTTTGGGGAGCTAAAAATTGACCTACCAGTACAATATCTATTGGGACACTCTAGCTCTCCAATACATTTGCTTCAGCAAACAGTACCAAGGAATACCATTGATGTTGATGTGGGCTTTGTTCAGCCATGGCCATCGTACTTTTGCTCCATACTCTCCATTGGATGCATATTGTGTGCTACTAGTGGAAGCTCACATGCCACATTGTCATCATAGAAAACTGGGATCTCCTCCACTCTCTCTATAGTGCTCGTATTCTGAAGCAAATGACGTAAGACTCGGTTCGGTGTCAGCCCCCGGAAGACATTATGTACTCAACCACACTTACAACATAAGAGGACTGCAGCATTCCCTTCTCTTCCACATCAAGCGTGATAGGGATGGTTTTGTTTTTCTCAATGTCCAAGGGGGATGGTGAGGCTTCCATGGTGATTGTTGTTTTCTCAATGCTACAAGGGCTCCGGTTGAGGTCTATGGTGGGGGAAGGCTGTAATGTAGGCCCATTTCCTTTTTCGATAAGATAGTCTTGCGAGACCAAGTATTCAGAACATATACTTAGATAGCCTCATGGTCATTGTTACAATGGACCGGTGTGCTTTGTATTCGGCCATTTGCATGGGTGATAGCAAGAACATGGGAGCCATTGCCATTGCAAATGTCTTCCTTCTTCAACATCAGGAACCGACTACTTGTGTAGTGCATAATAGGTTTGGCAAAGAGGGACGATACATATATGTGGACCTCGGTATTTGGTGTAGCACTAGATGTTGAATCTATTTCCAAAGCTATCTACACGTACAAATACTCATGTCAGATATGGGTGTCATTGAAAGACTTAGTGTGGGGGTGTATGTCATATACAAGAGAGGGAGAGAGAGAGGAGGATATATAAAGTGTGTGCATGAGAGAGAGAGAGGGAGGGAGGGAGGGAGATAGAGAGTGTACATACATGTGTGTGCGTGTGAATGCTATATATATAAAGTATTTGGTATGAGAGAGAGAGAGAGAGAGTGTGTGTGTGTGTGTGTGTGTGTGTGTGTGTATGTGTGTGTGTGTGTGTGTGTGTGTGTGTGTGTGTGTGTGTGTGCTAGATATGAGAGAGAGAGAGAGAGAGAGAGAGAGAGAGAGAGAGAGAGAGAGAGAGAGAGAGAGAGAGTGTGTGTGTGTGTGTGTGTGTGTGTGTGTGTGTGTGTGTGTGGGGGGGGGGGGGAGAGGGGGAGAGAGAGATAGAGAGAGGATATAAAGATTTGTGTGGGGGGAAGAGAGCAAAAGAGGGAGATAGAGAGTGTGTGTGTGTGTGTGTGTGTGTGTGTGTGTGTGTGTGTGTGTGTGTGAATGTGGGTACCACGGAGAGAAAGAGAGAGAGGAGGGGGTTGGAGAGCACCAAGAGGGAGCTTGGGAGAGAGATCGGGGGTGATGGATAGAGTGAGGAGGAGGAGGAGGAGGAGGAGGAGGAGGAGGAGGGGGAGGGAGGGAGGGAGGGAGGGAGGGAGGGAGGGAGGGAGGGAGGGAGGGGTGTACATACCTGCAAGATTAAGAAAATAATCTACAACTTGAGGGAGGGGGAGGTGTTGTGTCATAGGGGGTGTGTGGCCTTATAACCACTTTGACATAGTGGGGCATTAAATGCATGTCAAAGAGAGAGAGAGAGAGAGATGGAGAAAGGGAGACTGGGAGACATGTGCCATATGAAGAGAGAGATGTGAGAAAGGGGTAGAGGGGGGGTACTAGTCATATTTTTCTACACCACAAATATTGGTCTATCAACGACCCCTAATTCTTTGGCAACAAAATGATCCCAATCCACATGCACTCTCTCTCATCAGCAGTCCTCTCCCACACGCACTCTCTCTCTCATACCTTGGACCCTAAACCCAAATAACTAAGATAGATGATGTAGGCACGCCGAGGACCCCTTTCTCAATGGGCAGAATGATCCTAATCCACATGCACTTGCACTCTTCATTCTCTCAAAAAAAAATCCCATACAACTAACGTATTAATGTACAATTATACTACTGATTAATTAGTATTACTATTACAATACATTGATATATATGAAATGATTAATAGTAATATATAAATTAATAAACAAGTTAAGTAATATTAATATACCAATGGTTCACTTTATACTAATTGATTACTATGATAGCTAATTAATTAATAGATTTATATTAATTAATTGAGTAATAAATATTTTTAATTACTAAATAATTATGTGATAAAATAAATTTAATATTTTTAAATAAAATAAATATATAATATTACAATCAACAATTACTACTTGAACAAAAGATATTTATTGGTTATTAAAAACTAATTTATAACTAACTAAAGATATTTAAGTAATTCATAACTAATTAATAAATAAGAAATTATTATTTATTAGTTATTACTTTTAATAAATTATTTCTTAATTTTAAGTAACTATTTATTGGTTATTATTAATTGTTTTTTAGTTTGTAGTTATTAATTTTAAACAAAGAGTTACTAATTTCAACTAATCGATCAATATATAATTTTATTGGCTAAGTAATTAATTAATAACTAATATATAAATTATTTATTTATTAATTATTAATATTAAGTAATTAATTATTTAACTAAGTAACTAATATAAAATATAACGTTATTTGTTCATTAATAAGTAATTTTTTAATTGGTTAAATGGTTACTTAATTAGTTAATTGGTTTTTAATCAGATAATTAATTATGAGTTGACTATTAATTTATTGGTTGATTAGTTGCTTAATTAATTACTTACTTATTAAATAATTAAATACAAATTTTTATTTACTAATTAATTACTTTAAAAATCTATTACTTTATTTTTGTTAGTTACTTAATTAATCAATAATAAATTAACTAATTTGTTAATAGTTAGTTAATTAGTCATAGTTATTTAATTAATTATTTAATTATTAATCACTATTAATTAGTTAATTACTTAATTTCTAAATTTAAGAAAAATTAAATAATGCTTTTTTTATTTTTTAGTTAACCTGCTAAAATAAGAAATTAACTAATTTATTAATAGTTAATTAATTAGTTCATGATTAATTATTTATTTACTTAATTATTATTGATTAGTTAGTTAATTAATTTTTCAATCTAGGAAAAATTAAATAACACTTTTTGCTCTTTTTTTGTCTTTATATGAGAGAGAGATTCCCCCCACCTAGAGAGAGAGTGCGCGCGAAGGACGGACGTCAACGAGGACGGACGCAGTGCGACAAGCGAGCGGACATAGGTAAGCACCAAAAACCTTTCCCCCATCTACTCCCCCTAACCTGCGCTAGGAAGGGGGCACCTGCACCCCCTTAACCAATCCACAAGTCCCCCTGCCCCCCCCCCCCCCCCCCCCCCCAAAACAAATTCCCCCTCTGATGTCATCGGGTGGGTGTCACTCCAAGGCGTCAGCGGGGACGGACGCAGGTAAGCACCAGAAACCTTCCCCCCATCCGCTCCCCCCAACCAACCCACAAACTCGCACTAGGAAGGGGGTGCCGGACAAACATCGACGGGGACGGATGTAGTGCTACAAGTGAGTGGACACAGGTAAGCGCCAAAAACCTTCCCCCAATCCGCTCCCCCCAGCTTGCGCTAGGAAGGGGGCATCGGTGCCCCCTTAACCAACCCACAAGTCCCCCTGCCCCCCCCAAACAAATCCCCTTCGATGTCGTTAGGTGGGTGTCACTCCAAGGCCAATGGGGACGGATGCAAGTAAGCACCAAAAACCTTCCCCCCATCCTCCCCCCCTAACCAACCCAAAAACATGCGCTAGGAAGGGGGCGCTAACCCCCCCCTAACCAATCCACAAGTCCCCTTGTCCCCCCCCCCCCCCAAAACAAATCCCCTCCGATGTTGTCGAGCGGGTGTCACTCCAAGGCGCACAAGTCCCCCGATGTTGTCATGTGCGCGTCACTCCAAGGCGTGCAACCAAGGCGGTGACCAAGGCATAGACCTTGGTATACTTGGCAGCGGGCAACGAAGGCTTTGTTGGTGCCGTTGGCTACGTGTGAGGAGCTCTCACTAGTTTGTAGGAAAATCTTCCCGAGAGGTCACCCATCCTGGCACTGTCGTCACCCAACTGCATTTAACTGCCGAGTGACTATCCACTAGGCTAGTTCTTTTTGTTATTCTATACTACAAGCATAGTTTTAATAAGCTAGTCTTGGGAGGGTTTCCCAAGTCTTTTTTCCATGAACTGGTATATAATATGTAATTAATAATAATAATTATCTTCATAAGTAGAGCAAGTTTCATAATTAGAGCTAGTTTTAAAAAATGTGCAACATAAATCAATTTTCTTTGGAATGTATATGCATATTGTTTATTAAAATAAACTAAGTAATGGGGGCCCATTCATTGCGAGAGTAACTTTTTTCCCAACAGATTTGTGGGTTTTCTTCGCCTAATAAGGGATTGCCGGCAACCCCTTTTTGGCGAAAAAAACAAACTACAAATCCGAGAATATACAACATGGGGAGAATAGGGATCAATAGGGTACAAGTTTTTCTTCACCTAATAAGGGGTTGTTGGCGACCTCTTTTTGGTGAGAAAACAAACCACATAACCGAGAATATACAGCATGGGGAGAATAGGGACCAATAGGGTACATGTTTTTTTTTCTATTCTCCCCATGTTGTATATTCTTGGACCTGTGGTTAGTTTTTTTGCCAAAAAGGGGTCACCGACAGCCCCTTAATTGGTGAAATAAAAACCACAAATCTAGTTGGGCAAGGGAAGCGAGAGTAACAAAGTGATGGGGGAAGAGAGAGTAACAAAGTGTTGGAAGAGGGATGAGAGAGAGAGACAACATGAATAAAGCAATGTTTGAACGAGTGTGTATAAGCTTCTACTTTGTATAACTATCTCATATTATGCTTCTAGGAGTGTAAAGATCTACTATTTGGAAAATTATATCTCTCTCTTTCGCTCGTAAAGATAATTAAGTAAATATTTGTTAATTAGTTGAGAAAATGGGGGGAGAGAGAAAGGGTGATGACAGAGAGGGCATGTGATGTGTGCAATTTTTTCTTACCGAAAAGGAGTCGGTGGCAACCCCTTATCAAACAAAAAAAAAATTTGCGACCCATTCCTTGCAAGAGTAACTTTTCACCCAACTGGATTTGTGGGTTTTCTTCACCTAATAAGGGGCTGCTAGCAACTCCTTTTTGGCGAAAAAACAAATCAAAGATCCAAGAATATACCGCATGAGGAGAATAGGGACCAATAGGTACATGTTTTTTTTTTCACCCAAGAATGAAAAAAACCCATATACTACTGGTCCCTATTCTCCCCATGCTATATATTCTCGGATCTGTGGTTTGTTTTTTCGCCAAAAAGGAGTCACCAGCAGCCCCTTAATGGGCAAAAAAAAAAACCACAAATCTTGTTGGGCCAAAATTTACTATCCAAGAATGGGTCATCGAAAAAATAAATCGTCCAACAAGGGGTTGCTAGCGACCCCTTTCTGGTGAGAAAAATTTACACATATCACATGCTCTATCTCTTTCCCCTCTCTTTTATCACTATTTCTCTCTCCCCCTATTTTCTCTCTCCTTCATCTATAAAAAGACCCATCTCCCCCTCTCTTCACATTGCAAATCGTTCCACTCTCGGTATGTGACTCTCTCTCTCTCTCTCTCTCTCTCTCTCTCTCTCTCTCTCTCTCTCTCTCTCTCTCTCCTTTTTGTATTTAAAAGAAACCCCCTCCCCCTTGCAATTTAACTTCTTATTTTTTGTTCCCTACCCTTAGTACGGTTCTCTCTCTCCACACCTCTCTCTCTAACACAGTCACATATACTCTATCTCACCATTCTATCCCAGGCTTTTTCCCTCTCTCTCTCTCCCCTTCCCACTCTCTCTCTCTCTTTCACTCACTCATTCACACACACACACACACACACACACACTCTCTCTCTCTCTCTCTCTCTCTCTCTCTCTCTCTCTCTCTCTCTCTCTCTCTCTCTCTCTCTCTCTCTCTCTCTCTCTCTCTCTCTCTCAATCTATCCCCACCTTTCTCCCTCTCTCTATCTCCTCCTTCCTCCCCCCTCTCTGTGTCTCTCTCCCTCTCCCTCTCCCTCGCTCACACACTCTCTCTCTTTATCTCTCACTCTCTTATCCCAATCTCTCTCTCTCTCTCTCTCTCTCTCTCTCTCTCTCTCTCTCTCTCTCTCTCTCTCTCTCTCTCTCTCTCTCTCTCTCTCTCTCTCTCTCTCTCTCTCTCTCTCTCTCTCTCTCTCTCTCTCGTGTACAACAAGGCCGTGGCCATATGCAAACTAAGAAGAATCGAACACAAAGAACCGAAAAGAAGCGCATGCCAGATGCCAAGTGAAACGACTGGCAAGACCAGTCTCACAATCACTTGCGATAAACGTATTGTGCAAGCATGCATAGAAGATCAATTGGAAACATTGACGGTGAGTGCTTGTAAGAGATGGCAGCATGATTTAGATTATGATTTTTATTTATTTACTTTGGTTGGACATTAATCACTTCATCATCTCATTCAGATGCAGACATCCACCCCTTTGCCACCCATCCCATTATGTCATTTGGTTTCCATGCCTACAATTAGACAAGTCACATCGAGGTACAAGAAACTCTCGGAAACCTTTTTTAGCAATAGGTGTGTTAGAGGGATGGGTATATTTATAGTATCATTAGAGACTCCAAGACACCAGTGCAAGGAGGTTGACGATGTGATTAGAACTAAGTGGGGTCCCCATTGGCTAAAGAAGCATGAGGACTTTGAGGTAGAAATTAGCGGCACCGATTGGGCCTTTTTGTCAAATTGCATGTTTTATATTTGGGATGGTAACCATCGTCTCACAGCATGGATGAATGAGATATGCACATGTGAGTGGCCCTAAACCGTAGGGCCTTAACATTCTACAATGTGTTTGTTTCTTACATCATTCTTAACATAATTGGTTGTTTGCAACAGCCTTTCCAGATAATGCGAGGCAACATGTGCGCATTGACTGTTGCCTTGTGAAAGTGACAAGTGTGGTAGAGGGGGAGATTTTGTTAGCTATTTCTCGTGGTACAAGGCACCATTGATTGCACTGGCCCATGTTATGTGGAAGGTAGGTAGTTCTTCAAGCTATCTTAACAATGTTTTTCCTAATGCATTTTTTCCTAATGCAATGATATTGTCCCTAATTACCAATGCAGGACGAGTATGATATGGCAATGCGACCAATCGAACAAAAACAGACACAACTCTCCGACTCTAAGCTTAGAATCAAGTGGGGTGAGGCATACTATAGTGCCAATGAAAAACTCATCAAGAAAACTCGACGTTTTCTAAGAGTTGCAGACCCCAGTCTCGGAGAGAAGTGGTATCAGTAAGTTGCTACCTCTTTGTATCTGCCATCTATATGTACTTATACTACGTTTGTCCAAAGTAACAATATTTTTGTCAATGCAGAACTGTCTCATGCTTGGAGTGGGGCTCCAAGACAGGGGGTGTATTGAACGAGAAGAGAGTATACACATTGGCATCCTCAAAGCTAAACGAGGTAGATCGCGTAAGGATACTGAAGGCCATGGAGAGTTCTGACAGGAAAATTTGAACGTTGATAGGCATGCCTAAATGTAGGTTATTCTTGTTCATCTAAATTATGTGCATCATAAGTTTGAAAAATTGGTATTAGACAACATATCTTTGATTTGAGCAAATGGAAATGCACCATTTCGAAGTTGGGTAAGACAAGAGACCTTTTGGGCCATGTTGCAAGACAGTGGAAAGAGATTGCTTTTAAGTTGGGAGGACTACTATAACATTCGAGTGAAACACGATTTTTTCTTCCAATACACCAAGAGATAAAGAGAAATCATAGAGAGAAAATGTTTCACACTGTCTTCCATGATTTCAAGCCAGACAAAGATATAGAGTCACAGAAGTCAATGAAGTTGGCAGCATGGAGGCTTCTATACATGTAGTTCATAATATCCTTCTTTAGTAGCATGTCTACAATGCTATCTTGCCAACCCATTCAAGATTTTTAATGGTGACTTTGCAAGTCAAATTCATGTATGGGCAGATGGAGAGGAGGGCTATACAAACTCTTCCAAGAGAGTGTGAGGACTGGGCAAACGTGCAGGAGGATCAGTGCATGTATGAGGATTACCAGATAGAGCAACAGTGGGATAAGGAGGTATATCAAAGATGCCCTATTTTCCTTAACTATCCAGAAGGTGAATACCCCTCCAATGAAAAAAGTTTGTACCAAAAATACTCAAGGAAAAAACAAACACAAGAGACACAAGGATCCAAAGGCATGGTAAGTGAAATGAGTTACATTCTTAGGAGTATATTGCACTTTGTTGTCTCCTAATGAAGAGACTATGATGGGTTCATAAGAAACTGATACTAGTAGTGTGGTTACTATAAAAAGAAAACACCAGAGTAAGCGCATATCCAATATCATCGAAGAGAGGCCAAGCAAAGATCGGCCCTCATCGCCAATTAATTTGGTTTCTCCACACCTAAAAGGTTTGATGTTTTGAAGTACTGTAGCCAATACATCTCTTGTGTCCCTCTAGTAAAATATTTTCTTGAATATGAATCGTAACCACCAATCCATGTAGGCCCCTTCATTGATACCACTGAAGAGCAGATCGCAATGGAAGGCATCACCGAGGAGGTCCGTGAGATTGGCATGGATAGAAGGATACAAAAAGTTCTTCGAGATCTTGCGATGGAGAGTGTTACCTTACACACCACTATAGAGAGATGCACAACAATGACGAGAAGCTGTGAGGCATTACATGGAACTGACACACGTATTATAGAGCACCAAGATGGTAAGCTTGCTTTTGTACAAAACTCATGATGTGAAGCACGTAATTCTTGTTCACCAGCAAAGTAACATCAACAATATTTTTTAACATATAGAGGGTAGAAGAATTGAGTGTCTTGGATTTGAGGTCACATCGGACGTGACGCGTGCACAGAGAGGTAAAGAAACAATGCTTGTAAATTCTACACATGTCAAGATTGGATGATGTCAGAGTTTTAAAATATTCTATCATTATATGATGTTAATAGTTATGTGTGTCCTTGTGTAGGGAAGGAAATAATGCAAGAACATGAACTAGCCGTGCTAGGGGACGTGGCAGCTACCTGTAAACAATCATGAATCATGGTTTTTTTTCCCCCACAATACAATGAAAATAAGAATGGTCTATATTTTTGCAGAGGGGGATACAATTTTTTATTTTCAACCTATAATGCTGGAGGATGTGCCAACCACAAACACTGGTGAACTAACGTGTCTCAATAATACTATCTACAATAACATTTTGAACAAAAAATATGTTGCTAATTATGAATTTATCATATAGAGGGCCATATTGAAAGCCATGTGGAATTCCACTTGCAAGACATCATCTCCCACGAAGCTACAATGGTGCAAGATGTTCCAACCACACTTGCAGTAAACAAACATGTAAGAAGAATATTATCTATCGTTAACATTCAATAAGAAAAATATGTTACTAATCAAGGAGTCAATGTGCAGAGGTCCACAACATTGAAAGCCCTATGGAAGATCCCTTGCAAGTCACTGTCTCCCATGCCGCTATGATGGCGAAGGTGGAGTGGCATACTATTCTCTGCGACCCATTCGAGATCGGACATGCATTGCGAAATGATCAGCCAAGTGAGGCATTCTCTCGATTGGTAGAGGCATTAGAGGATGTCAACCAAATTAAGATTGTCAAGGTTGATGAAGAAACCACAAATACAGCATGTGATATCATGGTGGTTCGTCTCCCTAAAGATAGTGTTGTGCATGGATTGGGGGATGGAATTCTGTCATGGAACTCCCATACTGAGGCAGATTCAATCAATGCCATGTATTTGGTTGATCGTGTTCTCAAGGACGCAAGGATGTTACTGTTCCTTGCCACACAACACACTCCATGGTAGAGCTTATCGAGCAGGTTGTGGAGGATGGACATCGACGGAAGGAATCAAGGCAAAAGTGTTGGGCCTTACGCATGGCATAGGTTATTCATTGTGAGACACATGTATGTGTCATTAGAGGTAGAGAGGTGAGAGTTTTAAAGTCATGATATGCTCATGCTAGATATTGTTTATATATCACACTTGTTGGCTTCATTTAGTGATTATAATTACTAAAATTAGTATTTCAATATTTTGCAAGTACATGTGCTATATATTCTAGCGTACATGCATTCAGATATCGCTTACAATGGAATCATCCCTCCGGATTTCACAAGAGATGACATTACTACGAATGAGTGGGTGCGAGATACATCACGATCCCCAATGAGAGGTCAATATGAGATCCAATGTTGTTAAACTATTGTTGATATGTTTTGTAAACATTTAGTAGATTCCTAATACATTATATGACTACCAAATACTGTAGGTGGCATGCAACGTGGTAGGGCTTTTTGGAGCTCGTTCTTGCAAACGTACACAAAAGAAGGGGACACCATTTTAGATTGCAATACAGGATGTGGTGACTTTGCATTGGTAGCACTACTTGCATGTCTGTATCGCTTCGCTGAAGATGGAAGATATCTAAGAGCAAAGGTAACATTTTTACGTAAACTTGTACAATATCTGATTGTAATGTAGTGTTCTTTTTCGTCATACCAATACATGGGTGCTCACCCTTCCACGTGGGCATGTACAACTATCTCCCACAACCCGAAAATTAATTGTGTTCGATATGAATGGGGTGCTTCTACATAGGCGGCCAAAGCAAAAGGGATCATTACTAGTGAAGCCCCTAGAAGTGGGCAAGTATTGGGTGATTTTGTAGCCAGGGCTCACCATGTTTTTGAAGGAAATATCTACATTGTTTGACATTGCCATCTAGAGCTCCATGAAGGAAGACAACTTAAGTGAGTTGCTCCAATTGGTTAGAAGTGAATGTGTGAAATTATCAAAGCAAGCACCAACCTTTGTGTTCCAATATGGACAAGGAAAGTGCAGAGCAACTCCCACAACAACTTTTGCCAGAAAGAGTTACACAAAGCCCCTTTTCATGAAATGTTTTGACGACATTGATTGGCCACACTTTAGCCCAACAACAACACTATTTGTGGATGATAGCATGGAGAAGATGCAGATGAACCCACCCAACAACTTTATATGCTCACCCCCATTTGAGGGAAACCCCATGGATACAATCCTTCTGGAGCACATGCTTTGCTACTTGACCGAGCTAGCATGCTTCCGTGGTTTAGCCCTAGACTTTGTTAGGGATCACCAATTCTACCCCCTAACAATGGAACTCGATTGATATTTGATGTGCATGATAAATATATACTTTCAAAATTATTAAATTCTTTTTATTTACAAGTGCAATAAAATGAGGATGAGAGGGAAGAGGAGAAAGAGAGAGGAATGTGCAAGTGAAAGAGATTCTATATAGGCATTTGCTCAATTGCAATACTATAAGATGTGTAAACAAAGCATGTGCAAAATATATAGGGAAGGGTGGAGTGTAGAAACATGAATGCATGTGAATGTATTTGTGCATAGTGGATTGAGTAACAATGAGGTAATATTTACTGCAGTGAGTGTAACAAACTATTTGATACCCTATCCTCTTGTAGTAAGTCCACACAATAATGCTCAATTGAAAGTAGCAAAAACATGTGCAATGTAGTTTTGCCTATGTGTGCACAATGGAAGTGATATATTAGGATATAATATCAAATCATGCACATAAAAGTGAGAGGTACATAAATGTATATATGCATGTGGGATAACAATGTGATATTCTTTTCGTCTTGATATTAACAGCTAAAAGTGTTTAAGATAATTTACCTCATGCAAACCCTTGACCCTTGTAATAATAAGAGGGTTGTGAAAAATGGATGGATGACCCTTGCAAAATTAAGAGGGGGGAGATAGAGAGAAGTTGCTAATTTAGAGTGTGTATGAGAGAGAGGGGGGGAGAGAGACAGGTTGCCATTTGAGAGAGAGACTGTGTGTGTGTGTGTGTGTGTGTGTGTGTGTGTGTGTGTGTGTGTGTTCGTGAGCGCACAAGAGAGAGAGAGAGAGAGAGAGAGAGAGAGAGAGAGAGAGAGTGTGTGTGTGTGTGTGTGTGTGTGTGTGTGTGTGTGTGTGTGTGTGTGTAAGAGGGGGACAAAGAGAGGAGTTGCTTATTTGGTCTAGTGCTCTCTGATCTAATATTCATTAGTTGCTTTATTTAGTTTCTATATTTGTGAGAGAGAGAGAGGGGGGGAAAGGAGACACAGCACAGAGAGAGAGAGAGAGAGAGAGTGAGTGAGTGAGTGAGTGAGTGAGTGAGTGAGTGAGTGAGTGAGTGAGTGAGAGTGAGTGAGTGAATGAGAGAGGGAAAGGAAATAGGGATAGAGAGAGAGTGGATGTATATGTATTTGTGAGCGACACAAGGAGAGAGAGCAAGCGAGAGAGATAGTGAGTGTAAGAGAGGGAGAAACGAGTTGAGAGAGAGAGAGAGAGAGAGAGAGAGAGAGAGAGAGAGAGAGAGAGAGAGAGAGTGTGTGTGTGTGTGTGTGTGTGTGTGTGTGTGTGTGTGAGGAGATGGGGAGGAGAGAAAATAGAGAGAGAATAATTGGTGGAAGATGGGGGATAGAGAGAGAGACCTTAATTAACATAGGGGGAGAAACATGGGAGGGGATGGTGGTGGTGAAAGCAGTGGAGGTGGTAATGACAACAGCAGTGGTGGTGGTGGTGGTGGTGGTGGTGGTGATGGTGGTGGTGGTGGTGGTGGTGGTGGTGGTGGTGGTGGAGGAGATGGTGGTGGCAGTAGGGGTGGTAGTGGTGCTTGATATGAGTAAGTGGTAGATGTGGAACAAGAAATGGAGGTTGCCCAGAAAAGCTCGCTTAAATGCTCGCTCGAAAAGCTCGCTTCTTGCCCTTCCCCCAAGATATGAACGGCCAATTAGAAACTTAGGTTGACTTACCTAAGCTTCGTACAAAACTTCAATCTGGGAGGCTAGGTAAAATTTTGGTAGATGTCGAAATTTGATCCTAAGTTCAATAGTTTGGATGCTCAATCGAAAAATAGAGATAATTATCCTCTAGTACTGGCTTGATTGTATCTTACAAGGTAATTCTTGTATGAAGCCTTGACATGCACCCTAGGCAAAAGAAGGGAGTAGAAAAACTCACTCTTAGATCCCAAGGGGGAGAGCAAACATGCGGATGAAAATGTTATCGCATCTATTCTTGCATTGTTTGGAAAAATGCAATTGGTTTTGTTGGTTGATCAAGCAACATTTTAAATGCTTTTACATTCAACTGATTGTTGTATTGTCGTTTGAATGATTATTCCAAGTGCTTGTGATTGATGGTAAATTCTTTTGGGGGGGGGGAGGGAGAGGGGAGGGATCTGTGATAACAAATTTGCCATGGGGATAAAAGGATGCTTTTTCTGAAAGAATATATTAGGGATGAACGCCTTGATTGTGCTTGATTCTTAACTGGATTAATTAAGGAAGGATATTTTGCACAGGTGGATCACCTCCATGATCGCACCACAAATAAACTCGAAAAGGGCACTACTCGATTCATGGGCCGAAGGTCGAATGGTGAAAAGACCAACCACGGGAATGATGTTTCACTCCTAGGCAGCTTGTGGGTCAGGGAGGCTTTGGACATCCCCAACTAGACCGGTATGGATTTGAAGACCTTCATGGCCCAACATTTGTGCACATTGGAAGATCTTATTCTAGATAAAGGATGGAATTTGTGGTGCCATGTGATTTGGACCAGTTACTTCTGCAAGGTAGAAGGGATATATAATTTCTCCTGTATGGGCAAGAGACAAGGATTAACTTGAAGATAAGTTAAGGAGCTTGTTTGTCAAAAGGATTGCTTGCTCTATATTCGTGTCCGTGCAATAAATTACAAGAACGAACCCTGTTCCCTAAAAGGCTTAATTAAAGAAGCTGATTTTAAATGTCACACATAATTGTGGTAGGACCTAATTAAATAACTAAAGAACGCCGATTGAGGGAAGCGGGTGGGCGAAACCCCCGACAGGTTTGCCCTATGGCAGGGTGGTCCCAGAGAACTAGGAGGCTTCTCACAAGGATTTATTGATGTTTGACCCTTAGAAATTGTTGGGTTAGAACCCCGATTCATGTAGTTTTAGGGGACCGAATTGGGACTATGCCCTATGGGTAGAGAGGTTGAGCGACGCATCCCTCTCGTTTCCCATTCTCTTTGAACCAAGTGTGGCATGGATCTGCTTCGGCTTGGGTACCTCTACACAAGTAGGACATCCAAGACCCGCGATACTAGAATGCCGTTAGGAAACCTTGTCCACTAGGAACCCAAATTTCAAGTCGATCCCAGTGGGTTTGGCCGCAACGTTCCATTGCGAGGCGAACTCCAAAAACCTTAAGACACAAACCTCGTAACATTCTATGGGAGTGCTAAGCAGCATCGCTTAGATTCATCTCTCAATGGATCACTAAAAAAGCGTGCCTGGACAGTCGCTAGATAGGCATGTTACACCATTATATTGAATAATATTATTAGTAGTGCTTTATTGTTAGGTAATGATACTATTAGTATAAATATAAGTGGTTATGGGTATCAATTTAACTTTCTAACAATGAATATAAATTTTTATCCATTTTGTGTTGATTCAGCTATATGATGGGACTACTCAACATGGTGCTACTAATAATATTCTTTTTTAAGACGATATAGCATTAACTATATCATAAGTTATTTGTACCACTTGTATTCCTATAGTGATGTTATTTCTTTTTAAAACTATGTACTAAAATTAATAGATACCATATATCGTATAGCTATATAATATTGAATATTCAAAGTCCAAAAGTTAGTTTTGTGAGCTCTAAGAGATGGGTTGGATGCTCTTCATATTATTTTTAGCCAACTTATGTCCTACAACTATCCTTCTTATTTGAGGGAGACACCTTTATCAAAAATCCACCACATTGGATAACCTCCTTGCTCTAAAATCATGTTTACGCTTTTGATCTCTGACGGTCCATTTGAAATATTTTTCCTTGAAGTCAACACTATTTTTTACTACATTTTAAGGATGAATATTGAGCCCTTTTGCTACTTTTTATCACTCTATTGTGTTATATTGGCACCATTAGAAATTATATGAAGTACAACCCTCTTCGCATCTAACTTATTTATAGGTTGCACATCTTTGACAACATTTATTGAATTATTCAAGTTCTTCACGAATATAATAGAACATTCTTGATTTGGAAATTTAGTTATATCCACAACATGCTTTATTTGTGGATATCTTGAAATTTTGTCCAAAGCCTCTTCCTTAGTCCCCTAAAGCAAGGTTGTTAGTCATTTGCTTGAATTGCCAAACAATAAGTAATGTGTGTTGTCACATCTTCCTTTCTAATTGCCAAGCAATGAGCAATGTACAGTGTCACATCTTCCTTTCCACCTTTTCCTTCTATGATTCAATGTCTACACTTGATTTTGAGAAATGTGAGATTGTTCAAATGACCTTGATATATTAAGATTGATACCATTAGATCTCACATTGATGCCATGCGATCCCACAAGCACTAACATTGTATAAATAGGAAACATATAAACTAAAATTTTCATGTTCGTATATGGCATGTGAATTTACATTCACATCTACTAATGGCATTGAAAACTAGTAGTACAATAAGAGCATACATATGTCTACAATAAGGGAGCAAGAACAATCCAGACTACTAGAGAGGAGTACTAGGATAAACCCATAGCTGTTTGTTTTTTTTTTTGGGGGGGGACTCTGTGTGTGTGCGTGTGCGTGTGCGCGCGTGTACACACACAAAAAAAGAGGGAGGATACTTCAATTCTTATTAGGCAAAGGATTCATTAAGCAATTGATTCACCCCAATATATTTTTCATTGTAATATTCTATACAAAAAAGATAGCCTAGTACCTATAGTATATTTTTTGGAAGTCTGTACTATTTTACACACACTTTCATGTTCTTCCTTAGGGGTTAGGCCCCTTAAGTTTTAGGATAAGCACACTAAAGGTTTAGGTGTGTTAGGCCCTAAAATCCCGAGCAAATGACTAACAATGCACATTGTAAAATCCCAAGCATGATTAGGATGCACTTGCTAATCTTTATCGGGTGTAACAAGGCACAAATTGCCTATACATATAAATTATTGGATTCTAAGCATATGACAAGGTAACTCTATGCATGTCTCCCAAAAATTAAGGATCTCAAGGAGAAACTTGCTATAGTTGACAAGATCATTCTAGATGATACCCTAGTCGTCGTTGTTGTAAATGTCTCACCAAGCTCTTATTGAAATTTTGCATCTACACTTCAACTTGTGATGATGTTGTTGCAAGAAGAATGATGCACATAAAATCATTCTCTCACACATACAATTGACTAAGCATTTTCTCTATAGGTCTTAGGGTAAGGGAAAGCACCCTTAAGTTGGTAACTCAAAGCCTAAGTCAATTTCTACATGAAATTTTGGCAAACAAAGTGATCTAGATAAAGAACTTTTTCTTGCTATTGAAAACATAAAGGTCACATTATTGAGCACTATGAAACTTTGAAGGCTGGCAAGAAGAAAAAAGTGTGGGGTTTAGGAATTCCTAATCTATTTGATTTTGGTATTGAAGAAGAACTTTCTTCAAGAAGGCTCATGTGTTTCTCACATATAGCAAATATGATCCATTTATGCACAGTTGACAATCATTTCTTTTGATTTTCCATATAGCAAGCATATTACTCTTCATAAGAAGTTATTTTGTTCCTTTAAAATACCTTCATAAAAAGGCTTTGCTTTGTATGCCAAACACCTCTTATATCTTGTTCAAGGTGTTGGTAAAGTAGAGCTTCCAATAACATGTGAAGGTATACTTAAGTCACTTATTAGTGCTTTACATAATGGGCATCAAGAGAACCTATTGTCTATTTTTATCATTACTAAAGAATAAGTTGTGGCATGCACATTTTGGACACTTGAATTATGCGTCCTAGTTGGGTCTTGCTAGATAAGACATGGTGTCTTACCATATTTGTAGGCTCTTGCAAGACGTGTATTGTGTTTCATTCTCTAAGGATGGTGCAAATACGGAAACTAAGAAATCACAATTTGTACGTGACGATGTTTGGGATCCTATGATGACACTTTCGATTGGTTGAATATTTGTAGTATGTAACATTCATTGTTAACTCTAGTGGGGTAACATTCATTGATGATTATAGTAGATTTACATGAGTTCAGCCTCGGAAGTTAGAAGTGTTTATACTCATCAGATTTATTTGTGGCTGAGAACGAGATACATATTATACATTTGGTGCATTACATACATAAGGGGAAGTACATCTCTGAAGAAAAGTTTCATGGGTTTATAGTAGAAAATGCAATTATGGGAGAAGAAGGCATGAACCATCAATGTAGAGTGCCTTATACATATCTTCCAAAATAGAGTGGCTAACCAGACAAATAGGACCTTCGGGAGATGACACGATTCATGGTGAAAGCTAGTTCCTGCTCGGTAGCTCTTGTGCAATTCTAATTACATAATGTAGAGTCGTCCAACTAAGGCTTTGCAATCAGTGACGCCTTATCAGGTTTGGCATGCTAGAAAGCCTTTCAATCCCATCTATGTGTTTTTCCAACTAAGGCTTTGCAAACAGTGACGCCTTATCAGGTTTGGCATGCTAGAAACTTTCAATGCCCATCTATGTGCTTTTGGACCCTTGGCTGAGGCTCTTGTGCTTGAGAAACAACCTACAATGCTGGATGGCAATGCATGCTCCGACTATAGATTCTTTACCATCTATGCAGTCTCATATACAACCAGAGATGTTCACCATTAATCGATCGATTGATAGAACGAATACGGTATGTGATTGGAGAAGGCTCTTCACGATCTGCATAACAAAATCTTGTAGTCAGGGTTAACAATATAATCCTTCACAAATACTGTCATTTCAAAGTACATGCTAGTTGACCTTTACTAAAACATTTTCAAAGTATACATATGGTTCTCCATTTATGACAAGTTGTAGTGTCCCGTCTATTAACTGAGGTTTATGCTTTGTTTATGACATGATGCAGTGTCCCATCCATTATCTGAGGTTTATGGGTCCTTGGTTCTCGAAGATGCAACCACTCTTTTGCAATGACAAGATGGGGCTTCTTTCAACGTGAAGTGGTTAGATAATATCTCTTCAACCTTGAGCTCAACTCTTGGAATCATTTCAATTTTGACTCACCACAACAGACCAGACACATTCCCACTATCCTGAGGTTGGAATCATTTCAATTTTGACTCTAAGCACCTCATCACAACAGACCAGACATTCCCACTATCCCAATCATGTAGTCTACTTATTGAATAATGATCTAGGCAGGTAGAAAAAGGGTAAATTGATTTCAGGGCTAGATGTATGGCAGGGCAGCTATGTCTCTAAACCGGTTTGTTCCTTTGTAATGCACTCTGCAATTTCATCTCTTCCTCGTGTAATTCTCTATTGGAAGGAATTTTGCTGATCCTGCCTCATTTGAGGCAACTTTAGATCTTCTAAGTAATCATCTGGCTCAGATCTTCTAAGTAATCATCTGGCTCTACCTCAGTTGACTCTTGTCCTGAGGTTGCATAATCATATATTGACCTTAGTTCAAGAATGGGTGATGTCAGTACTATCATTTTCAACAAGACTGTCTTTTAGCATATCTTTGTTGCTACCACAGGGTTGAAGTATTCTCCCTGAAATTGTTTGCCCACCCAAACCTCATACCCATGATTGTTCACTATTGGAGAGGAGGGATTTGTACAGATGACGTGTTCTTTATTTGATGTCTGCTATTGTATATTTTTTATTTGCTTTTATAAACGAGTGCTATTGTACACCACTCCTTGTTTGTAATCAATGTATGTTGCACTGCTTAATGACATGCCAAAGCTTTCAAGAACCATGTCAAGAAAGCACGTATGGGATAAATAGCATAGACTAGTTTTCAGCATGCGACATCATAAAAACATTATTCTCGCAACCACATACTAGTCTCTGCTTCTGTCTGTGGCTTCAAGGGTCCTGCTTTTGCAAGTAGGGGACTTCACAAGCTGATGGCTGAGGTAAAGGGGGTTAAGATGAGGCTTAACCACAATAAAAAGACAAGGTTAAGAGGGTCCAATAAAATCACTGACAGCATCAAAGAATTTGGAGAACGGGAGAAAGGTAAAAAGCTAGGCACATAAGAGTTTCGTTAGGCGAAAATATATTTCACAAGGATTGTCCAAATCCATATGCCCCCCCACCAATTTTCATTCATCCACTGTGATGACTAAACATGTCCTCATCTTATCTTGCTGGACTAGTTCTCATCAGTCGACCAGATTGATCTTTGCCATAGCAGGATCATGCTACAAGCACTTTTGCAATCTGTGGCTGCCCACCCTATTATCCAAATCTGTAATGCTCATATAACTTGTTTTCTGAATATGAACTGATTGGACTTGTCCAATCTCGCTCAGGAGTAAGTACATCAGGCCATCTGTCTCTGTTGCAAAACTCACCACCCATTGACGCAGGAGCACTTTCCAGACTTGAAAACATGAAAACAACTGCCATCTCTGCATATAATAGTTCGTTGCTCTACAGTTGAAATAAAAGACATAAGTGAATGGCAATCAGCACAAAGGCGGTTGTCTGTTATGACATTTATACATGTCCCCTCAGAAGTACTGATAAGTCCATAGGCAATGGCAAGCATCTCACTATGTACATCAAACAAGCCGGTGCTTGCTTTGTTAAGAAAGTCAAATGCATGTTTTTCCCCATTCACCAGCATTAACTGCTCTAATTTGCCATATATCTTCTTGCTTTCAGGATGTTTTCTATCCCCTGGCGTAAATGAATGCACATGTCCACCTATTTCGATCCAACTCTTTCCCACCTCTTTACCAGATAGCATCCTTGCTCTCATTGCATCAATCTTCTTTGCATCTTCCCACATTTGTGCATCAACATACATATTGGACATCACAATATATATGATAGCTTGTTCTTTATCCAAACTCACTGCACGATCAAAAGCCTGTCTGGCAAGCTCTATGTTATTCCATTTCTGGCAAGCACCTAACAAAGTACTCCATGTCACAAAATCAGGTATAAATGGCATCTTTTCCAAGATCTTCAATGCCTCGTTGAGTTGTCCTGCACGACCAAGTAGATCTACCATGCAGTTATGGTGCTCGAGTGTCAAAGTGATGCCTTGCTCTTGACCCATAGCTTCAAAGTACTCTTGGCCTTTCTCAACCAGACCTGCATGACTGCAAGAGCTTAGAACAGTAAGAAAGGCAACACCATCTGGTCGGACACCTTCTTTCAGCATTTGTTCAAACAATAAGCAGACAAGTTGAACTTCCCCATGGCGAGCATGTCCTGCAAGTAGGGAACTCCAGGAAACTACATCTCTAACTGGCATCTTGTTGAAAACATCATATGCTTCCATGAGTAAGCCACACTTGGTGTACATATCCACCAATGCATTTCCAATAAGAAGGTCCCTCTCAGAACCAGCTTTCATAATTTCAGTGTGGATGTCTTGACCAATATCTATGACTCCTGCATTACCACAAGCTTTCAAACTGCAAATGTGTGTGATGTCATTCGGAAACACACCCTCACTTTGCATTTGCTCCAAACAGTGCAGTGCTTCTCTAGCATGCCCATGTTCAGTATAGCCTGTGATTAATGCTGTCCAAGAGATTACATCTCGAACCGACAGTGAATTGAAGACTGCCCATGCTTCCCTCAGTGAGCCACATTTGGAATACATATCCACCAAAGCATTGCCAATAACAAGGCCTTTTTCCAAGCCTTCCTTAACAATCTCGCAATGTACTTCATGGCCTCTGTCACTGGTTCCCAAGCTGCAACAACCCTTCAAGCTGCAAACAAATGTCACAGTATTAGGAGAAAAACCATCGAATTTCATTGACCATAAACAGTTCAATGCTTCTACATTAAATCCATGCTCAACATAGCCTGCAATCAATGATGTCCATAAAACAACATCCCTAATTGGTAACTCATCAAACACATCACGTGCTTCTATAAGGGAACCACATTTTGCATACATATCTAATAAGGTACTGGCAACAAAGGGGTCTTTTTCGAAACCTTCCCTAACAATTTCACAGTGTAATTCCTGTCCCCTCTTCAAGCATTTCAGAGTAATACAACCTTTCACAAGGACTTGAAATATGTAGCTGTTTGGACATATGCAATCATCTTGCATTTGGTGGTACAAAGCAAGGGCATGTTTGTAGTTCCCGCTCTCAACATATCCATGAATAAGTGCAGACCACGAATACTCGCTTTGGTAGAGGAGCTTGTAAAAGACCTGCTCAGCATCATACAGGCTTCCACATTCCACAAACATGGTCACAAGGAAGCTTCCGAGCACTCGATGTGTATCAAGTCCATGGTTCCGAATATGAGCATGTGCTTGCTTTGCATACGGCAGATGCTTGTTCCTCTTGCACATCTGCAGGATACTGACAAGATCATTCAGGCAGGGCAGTCGGGAGCTGCATTCGAGAGAAGCAAGTGCAATCTCGAGGTTTTCCATCTGCGAGCGCAATTTCAGATATACATGAGATGCATATGGGCCAGGCGACCGGATCTGCAATGTCTGATTCATCGTACTCCAGTTGTGTGAGATGAAAACATCATGGTCTATGATGGGAAAGGGTCTGTGTCTGCCCGCTAGAGCCATCTCCACGATACCTTGGCAGCCTGTTGGCGGACAGACGAGAAGCGCAGACGCTTGAGACATGCTTCCTCGCACCTCTCGGATTGTTTGCATTGGACGGTGTACAAATAAATATAGCTCCCTTGAAAAGTGGGGAGCAAAGGGCCACTTTAGTACAACAAACATAGGGAAATTTGAAAATAGTATGCTCATAATGAATTAAGTGAGATTTTACAATTCTTCCTTTGCAAGCGGTCAGACTTGACCAAAAATGAAGTCATTAACAAGATGTTCTCAAAGAAAATGGTGGTGAGAGTTGGCCAAAACTAGAGCTATTAGGTAGAGATGTTAAGAGGAAAAAAAATGGAGCCATCAACTTGAAAACATTAGAAGCAATAGACATGGGCACATCTATTACGAGTAATGTCAACTTCAACACATGGATAGGTGGCTCATAGCATGGGTGGTACAAAATTGCAACACTTCTCCCATTTAAGATTTGGTCTTTGTCCCCATCTTGCCAAGTTTGTGCTTTACTCTCAAGCTTTGAGCTTCTTAGTGCCTTACTCTCAAGCTTCAAGTGTCATGTCTAGGTTGTCGAAGTGCTCGCATTTGATTGGTTGTGATGTAAAGTAATGCATCCAGGTGGCATATTGGATTGCATGCTACACAATATTTCCAACAAACATTGAGTCAATCTGTCAACCATTTATAGCTAGTGAGTCTTCATTCAATATCTCCTATTTGAAAAACCATAGTGTATTTACATGTTAGAATTGTTTAAAAATAGATTAAATAATATAAATAAAATCAGATCAATAAAACAATGTGTGTGTGTTGTGCCCCTCAGCCTCTACATTGGCCTAAGTACAAACAATGGTTGACCTTTTTGGCAACATCATCGTGTTGATTACGCCCTTTCTGTAGCTGTTATGCAACCAAAAGCTCTGATATACTCTGTCCAATTTAGATAAGAGAAACATAAGTTGCCTATCTTGCCATTTTACAATAAGATAAACATAATCAAAACCAATTGGCTAACAAGTTCATGAAGATGAAAATGAACATAAAGGAGAAAGAGGGGAAAAGCTTTTCCCTTTTGGAATCTCAAAATAAGAATATAAAATAGCTCAATGATATTTTGAATCTCCATTCTTTGAGCCCACACAATACATGCACGCTTTTGTACCTACATAACATCATTTCTTCGTATTGACATAGAGGAGTTGGTTGAGAAACTCAATGATAGCATTTGGAATGCTTGAGTAGGCAACTAGGGGGGGGGGGAGAGAGAGAGAGAGAGAGAGAGAGAGAGAGAGAGAGAGAGAGAATAGAGAAATTTGCATCCCTTGCAATTCTGTAGCCTTCAACATGTGCCTTTTCAACAACCTTTGACGAGCACCATCCACAACTAGCACACCGCTCACCTTGTGCTACTTCACAAGGGCCAACCTTCACAACACGTGGTGCGCCAACTTAATTTATGTTTTTCCTCAAAATAATCAACACACACATAATTATCTTCATACATGTAATTGTATGAAGATGCGGAGTACAATACGGATATATAATGCTAAGGGGGCACAAGTTGGCCATCACATCACACGTGGAACTCTATGGGGGGTGCAAGCGGAGGTGCCCTTCTCGGGTGCCCCCACATCTTATAACTGAAGCAGAGGAGGAGGAGGAGGAGGGGGAGAGGGGGTTGCTAAGGGGGCCACGGGCTTGCCATCACCATGGCCGTGTAATTGATGTAGGGGCATAAGTACCACTCAAATGGAGGAGGAGGAGGAGGAGGAGGAGAGGGAGAGGGGATTCCCAAGTTGTGACAAGGGGAGGAGGAACAATGTTAAATGATGCATGAAGGAGAAAAAGGGGAGGAGAAGCAAAGTTAAGGGATGCAATAAGGAGCAAAAAAAGTCTAGAACAAACAAATTGGGAGAGAGAGAGGGGAGGGATACACATATGTGTTACTTTTAACTCTCACATGTGTGTGAGATGGCATGAATGTAGAGTAGTGACATGTGTAAGATGTCATTATCTATCATCTCACACATGTCATTGCTCTACTATCATGCCATCTCACACACATGTGACAGTTACAACTAACACATGTGTATCCCCCCCTTTGTTAAGCATGCTCTCCTCGGACTTTTTGTTTCAATTCCTTTTTATAAAAGAACCTTATTCCACTTAAGAGCTTTTGAAATATTTATATTATCCTTATAATTACATATTTATGTGCAATGCTTAATTAAGTTTAAGGGGTCACTAAAGTAACATTAAGGGATGCATTTCTTGAATATATTATATAAATGAAGATGTTATATTTATGTGCATTTCTTTGTAACAAATCCAATGCTTGAATCGTGTATAGTACTTCTTTCACTAAATTTGGTGTGCGTCAAAGAGGTCACATGCCACTATGGAGCTTTTATACATTGACATGTATGGTAAACGATGTGTGTTATTTATGGTGTTTAAGCACACATAGAGATAGAGATTGTTTTTTGCTGAACTTGAAGAATTCAAGGGTGAATACTATTTCCTACTTTCAAGAGTGAATTGAGTACTCCTCTAGTAGGGTAATACTTGCACAATCATAAATACACATGAGGTTCTTGAGACTCAATAGAATGACTTTCTCTCCTCACAATCACCATCACTCTCCTCTCAAAGTTGCAACAACCCCTGGTTTAGATATGAAAGGGCAACTCTTGCATTCAAAGGATAACTTGATAAAGATAGCTTGAGAGTTTTCTTACAATCAACTCTTGTCTTTAAGGGTACCTTTTTTAGCACCCTTCAATAAAAGGTGCTATCCTTCAAGAAGGATTCTATAAGCTTCTAAACGATGTTCAAGAAAATTGTTTCTGGGAGCAGATCCAAAAACATTTGGCCTAAAGCAATTCAAGATGATTGAATGACATTGCAAGACATGCACTTGCTAGAAACTACTAGAGGTTGTGATATATATTTGTCAATTCAATAAATTAAATTTTTTGCCTTGGGAATAGCTAGACCTCCCTATAAGTTCTCCCTTGGAGCCCATAAAGCATATATGTCATTGTTTCTACTTTTATTAAGAACTTTGGATCCAATGTTATCTCACACATATGAAGATGCTCAATCATAATGCCACGGTTGACACTTACAATAGTGACATTCCAGAGGTGGTTGCATCCAGGCCACAAAGGCACATGAATGTGAAGAAGGCAAAGCAAATGTCTAGGGGTAAAGCCATTAGGCGAGCACTAATAGCTACACAAAACAAGCGAACCTCTACTAATAGTCGCAAAGTTGTTGGAGCTATAGTGCTTGGCAACAATTAGAATTTTCAATGCAATAAGATATTGCCTCAAAGTTCGAGGTTGAGCAATAGCTCCAAAACTTTTAGCAACAACAAATATAAACAGTTGCATAGCAACGCATTGCTTGGATGGTTGGAGTTGATGTAGCTTTGTATGGACTGCTAAACATTGCTTTTGGCATACATAGGGACACAAGTGAGTTATATCGAGAGATGTGGGGGATGTTGTGGGTGGGGAGGAAGGATCAATGTTACAAAGCTTAAGTCTCAAATCGATAGGATTGAGGTTGAAGGTATGAACTTCAGGATGCAACTTGGTTGTCTTAATGCAATGACTATTAGGCTAAGCAATGGAGTGAGTGGTAGAACAAGTAGCAATGTTTCACCTATTATGGTGGGTGATGTGCAAGCACTATTATTTTGTAATGTAAATCTGAGAGTTAGGTTCACTCCCATACTATTTGTATTAATAGCAATAGACTTCCAAGAAAAAGAGAATAATCTCTATTTTATTTTTACCTTGGAATGGCTCATAGACCCTAGGAAATCATGCAATGAAGTAATATCAATCATGTGGCCACAAAAGTGGGCTAGATGCCCAAGGGGAAGGTGAAATTTTTAACCCTAGAAAACTTGTATACAAAGGATGAATAATAATAGAAGAGACTATTCATGTCTGTGCAAACTTTTGCTCCTTATCTTCTTGCTACTCTATTATCTATGTGTCAGAGTGCTAGAGAGAGAGTGTGAGAGAGAAAGTGGAGTGAGGGGCATGGCATTTTGAAGCTCTTTGCATTCTCTCTCTTCTTCTCCATCCCATCTTCTTGGTGATTAAGTGTGTGAGTGAGAGCATGTGAAGTTGAGAGTGTGAGGGACATGGCTACGTGAATTTCTCTCCTTCTCTTCATCTCCTCAATCTCATTATTGACAACTCCTCTCTATGTGGCTAGAGAGAAAAGGTAAGCAAAGGGCTATATATGTGGATCATGATGTGATGCTTATCAACACATTGCAACTACAATGTGGTAAGCATTGATAAGCGCACTCAATACATTTTCCTTGAATTGAACAGTCATTTAGTAGGTTGGTTGGTTATGCATGTAGTGTGAGTAGACTAGGTGAGAGATAGTCATACACTTCATACATCGAGCTTTTGAAATAATAAGGGTGGACCATTGGACATATCACCCATGTAGTCTCTTGCACACCTTGCGTAGTGGAATACAAGAAGGTACTTGTATATCAACTTCAAAATGCATGCAAATAATTAGATTTCATTTTTGTTCCTGATCAAATTTCATTTTATTTTTGTTGGATCAGATGAGATTTTCAATTACGATTTATTTAAAACCATTAAGTCAGGAATAAATTGTACATTTTTAGAATGAAAAATGAAAAGAAAAGCTTGTGAACATTATGGTGAGTGTGTTAAAATGAAAATATCAATTATTTGAGCCATCTTTTGTTACATTGGTCACAAGGCACCTTTCCACATCAAAAGAAATGTGGTTAGTTGTGGATTTGAAAGGGAAAAAGTTAAAGATACCATCACGTGTACAATGTTAGACATGAAAGTTTTGAGGAGAGAGAAGGAGATACATCCCTATAGGAAGAAGGGCTAGTTACTACTCATTGGGGGGCAAGCTAATGGTAAGTACACACACACACACACACACACACACACACACACACACACACACACACACACACACACACACACACACACACACACACACACACACACACACACACACACACACACACACACACACACACACACACACACACACACACACACACACACACACACACACACACACACACACACACACACACACACACACACACACACACACACACACACACACACACACACACACACACACACATAATGCTTCAAAAGAAAAATGATTCTTGCTTTTTACTTTGGGGGGGAACCCTTATATTAGCACCCTACCCCTATTGTGATGCTATAGGTGCTCTGCTGCCTTCTTACATCGATTGCCATAGCTTGGAGGAAGCTAATGTATAGTAGGCATTTGTGTGTTGTACCAACACGAAAAACATTGTTGCATTGTTGATGGTGTGATCTTCATGATCAGCAAGCATGCATACACGTTAAATCAATGCATGTTCAATCATCCTAGCAACAATAAGGATTAGGTTGTTGGCTATCCACAAGCATCAAATTGCCAATAGCAAGCATGATTATTGGTGTTACCATAGTAGGCAAGACCTCATGGAAAACATTTGTTGTTTGGAGCAATAGAGTCGAATCTTCTAGTAACAATCATTTTAAGTATCACCATGTCACCTTCAATAATAGACATTGTTAATTGTTGCAAGGAGAAAAAGGATCTACAATTTCTGAAAAGAAAATGGTTTTGTAAAATTTGTTCTATTATTTTGTTGAGAGTAGGCTCCCCTTGTGGAAATTATATTAATCAGATGGCACTTTGAAGTTACAGCTTGCATTAATCAAATTTCAGATTGAAGCATATAATAGGAGGCATGACTAGTCAAAAGGCCACAAAGAGGGGTAGAATGCCCAAGGCATGGGGAAACCATAACCCTAAATTTTATGTATGAATAGGATGAAAACTAATGGAAGAAGCTATTCATGTGTATGCAAATTTTGCTTTCTTGATTCTTTGCACCCTTTTTGCCTTGAGGGAGGAGTGCCTTCGTGAGTGAGAGTGCAAGAGAGTGAAGGGGCGTGGAATGAGAAGCCTTATTCTTCTCTTCATCTCTTTGAGCTCATCATGGGTGTCTCCTCTCCATTGTAGCAATGAGGAGGTGAGATCGAAGCTAAAGGATGGCGCAGTTGGATTGGGAATGAGGCAAGAGCCAATACAATGACCACAACAAGATAAATATAGGTAAGCATATTCTCCCATCATTACTGTGGATTTATCATATGAGTAGACTAGGTGAGAGCTAGTTGTGTATATCAAGTGCTACTTCGACTACAAAGTTGCTCATGTGCATCACATCATGAAATAGGATATGGGAATTGTGTGCTAAGTTTGAAACATGGGAAGTAGTTAGATCATAGTCTTAGGTTTTTTAATAATGCTATTCATGCTATTTATAATAAGCAAGGAGTAAGGTAGAAGACTAGGTACACATGTTCATCAAGAACATTAATATTCTTGGAGAAGGTAATAGCAAAGAAAATTGAAAGAAATAAATATATTGAATTTATTAGGAAATTACAACTATAATGGGTGCTTCTATCATGAGCCACACACGCACACACACAGAGTCCTTTCCATATCACTACATTTACATTTGTTGAGGAAGGAAAATTTAGAAGAGAAAACATGATGAGAAAAAGAATGTAGATGCTTTTTTGAGAAACTCCTCCCATCATCATCATCATCATCCTGTGTATCTTCAAGGCCCATGTTGTCAAAAATTGCATTGTCCTATCATCGTCATCATCTTTGTGATCATCATGAGTAACACAACACTCATAATCTTTGTCATTATGAGTAATAGCACCACCATCATAATCTTCATCATCATCAAGATCATCATTGTGATCATCATCATCACGTGCTTCATGCCACCCATTGTACCATGCTTTGTTGCTCCATAATACCTTGCTATAGGCCACGCCGGTTGTACCATGCCACCTGTTGTACCATGCTTCCTTGCTCCATAATACCTTGTTATAGGCCACGCCGGTTGTGTGCACACTGCTCTAGCATCTTTATCATCACTTTCATCATCATTAACTTCAATAGCAGCCCAACAATCATCATCATCATCGATCTTCATTAGTAACATGTTGGCTACTAGATCATGCGCACCCATAGAGACCATATTGCCTTGCTTCATGCTACGTGCTTGTATGCTACCTTCTTGTCTATGCACACGACATGAAAATCATACTTCTTAGCATTGATATTGTCATAATCATCATATTCATCAATTGCAATAGCACAATAATCATCATAATTACCATAATCAGGAGTACAAGTGATATAAGCATCATCATCATTAGCATAAGGAGTAACAACATCATAATCATCAACTTCATCAGCATTGGGATTGTCTTATACACATCTCTATCATCATTGGAATCATCATCTGAACCATAACCCTATTCTTCACCACTGGTTTAAAGGTGGAGCTTGAGTGGACACACATAAGCGAAAGCAAGAGCTATGGCTGATGAAGCACGAGAGAGAGAGAGAGAGAGAGAGAGAGAGAGAGAGAGAGAGAGAGAGAGAGAGAGAGAGAGAGAGAGAGAGAGAGAGAGAGAGATTGAGTGTGGGAACTCTAATAGTCACAATGTGTGACTAGGCTTCCCTTATTCAATAGTCATTGAAAGAATAAAGAATAAAGTGACAATGATGGGCGCCTACCACTTGCAATGTACAAGTGTGCGGTCATGGAGTGTGGAGTAAATATAGGGCGATATAGGCATATGTGCCTTTACCCCCAACAACCTCCCACTTGAAGACAAATGTGCCTCTAATTAAGGAGAGGACAAGAAAAAGTGACAAAGTACAAATGTATATAAAGTACAATAGGATGAAGTTGCCTTATTTGCAAGGGGGGGACTAAGGAGAAGTAGGAGGAGGGAGGAAGGTGGTACCTCATAGTACCTAATAGTTGTGCATAGTGCACAGTCCCCGTGGACTAGTGCACAGTACACAATGCACAAATGCATAGTATCCCACATTAGGACACTTCCACTAAGTCTTGCATTATATATATCCTTTTAGCAATGTACACCTCACATCAATCCACCTAGGCATACATGCATGTACACACAAAAACCCACACACATACACTAGTATGCACATAGTGTCTCCTTTTTTTCTTTTCCTCTAAACTCACACCTCCTAGGGGTGTTGCATGGGTAGGAGAAAGAGAGAATGAGGCACTTATAGTGCCCTATATACCATCCTACCACATCTAGAACCCTACACTTAGCCACTTTGCACAAGGAATCAACCCACATTAGTGTATTGCATCCTTGTACATCCACATGCACTATGCATTGAACTAGCATACAAGTGCACCATGACCCAACACATTGCACTTCACTCTCGTACACTATACATAAGGCACTACACATAATTCATTGAAAGTAGACACTACATTCCCTACACACAATCTAATGCACAAATCCATTGTTTCATTCCATCTAATCATTCACCTAGATGTACTAGTGTATATGTGCACTAGTGTACCCACATACAAGTAGCCCATTAGTGTACTTTCCTACCCCCAGCATGGCTCACTCATATCACGATGCACCCACCCTCTAGCCTATTAGGAAATTAGCTTCCTTACATCATCCCCCTATGCACTAGCCCCTACTCTCAGTACACATTGCATACACACATGCACTAGGTCACACCACTCTAATGCACAAAAAGTAGACACATGCTTATGAGTCGGTGACTTGACTCTTTTTTCTCTCACTCAATTGACACTTTCCCTATTTGCAAGGGGGCTCTAAGGGGAGAGAGGAAGGAAGAAATGGACACCTTGTAGTGCATTAGTGTATGCTCCCATAACACATAGGTAACCCACTGTCTTAATTCTTGCATCTAACTTAGAATACCCCCCCACTTTCCACCTATACCTCACTATTACACCTCCTTAGACTCTCGCTAGTGCACTACATAGCGCAATAGTCTATGACCTAGTGCATAGCACATAGTGCACACATGCACACGTACACATAGTGTAGATACCTACTCATATTGCAACTATTTACCCTACCTAGTATACAGACTGTGCACCACACCCTACACTACAAGCTTTTTAGCATCCTAAACCCAACCTCACACACCACCTAGTGCACATATGCACTTGCACTGTGTGCACATGTGCACATTGCATAATGCATAGCGCATGGCGCACATGTGCACACTGCACTGGCACCCATCCACCTTATATTCAACCCACCTAGTGCATATACACACTTTGTCACCCATCCACACACACATAGAACATCCTACTACATAACTCATCACCTTAGTGCACAATGCATAGTGTATGACACACAAGTATACATGGACCGATGCATAGTGCATGGTGCACAGCACATGGTGCATACAGACACCACACCTAGCCCCATGCAATCAACAAATTCTAGCCTAGACAATCCTAGGGGATCTTTAGACCTTAGTCACATGTAGAACTTTGCATTGAAACCCCAATACTCAAACATAAGAACAACTAAGTCAATCAAAGTGATGTTATGAGTTAAAAACACCTCCCCCAAATTTGTTTGGAAATCTTGTTTGCACACAATGCACTAAGAACTAATAAAACTTAAAACAAGAACTTATAAAACAAGAAGATAATACTTTTTGGATATTCAAAACATTGTTCAAACAATTGTTGAAAATGAGCAGACAACAAAACAATACAAACATGGAAAACTAAGCCAATAGTAGCAAGCCTGGGACTTGCAATCATAGCATAGGTGCATGTGCCTATGAAGTGGACGTTATCTTTTGACTCCCATTGCTAGTCATGACCCTAGTCCTGTTTGATCCTTTGGATATAGGAAACACACATATCCTTGAGTTGATCAACCATGTAATTCAACTAGTCAACGAAGAGACCACCTATCCTTGACTTGATCAACCATGTAATTCAGCTAGTCAACTAAGAGACCACCTATCCTTGACTTGATCAACCATGTAATTCAACTAGTCAACCAAGTGACCATGGAGAGAGTTGATGGAGAGAGTTGATACTTCTAGCTTCCAAGAGGTTGCAAACTTTGATGTCTTAGCCATGACCCTTGAAGCTATGGGAAAAACCTTGTGGAGTTGCAGAGGCAAGGGACACCATCAATTGGTATTGGACATCAACAATGATACTAAACAATAGCTTGCAATTATGCAAGTAGAAATGGATAGCATCTGCAGGGTGTTGTTGAATGTCGGAGCTTCAAGATCCTTGCAAGATTCATTATGAGATCTTGTATAATGATGTTTCTTCTGTCATATTAATATGCTACAAGTAGGCACACACATAGCTCCAGGCACTATTAACATGGATGGGGAATACTCTAGGAAAAAAGGATTGACCTAAAATTTCATTAAGAGCCAAATAACTAAAAACCATGTTGGGGATGATCGTTACAACTTTGTAGAATAGTCCGAACAAGTTTGTGGGTTGAAAAACCTTACAAGTGATGCTAAGCAAGCACAAATGTTTAAACTATGTCTTTGAGAGAAGGTGCAAACTTAGTTAACTAGACTTGATGCCATAGAGAAAGCCTCATTTATAGTACTCAAGGGTCTATATATAAACCATTTTGCAAAGACTAACTATGGGGATAACCTCATCATGTGACTGATGAACACTAACCAGCAAGAGAAAGAGAGCATGCAATACTATGTCTCAAAAGTAAGGAGCCTATTCAAGCATATCCCAAATCTTGAGAGACCCACTTCCAAGGGTGTAACTAAAGATTTCAGTAAGGGTATCTGGGATGGAAGAGTTTATGAAACAATGGTAGGGAACTCAAATCTCAACTGCTCAAGCATCAATGACGTGCTTGACAAAGCAATTTGTATTAATGACCTTCATTGAGAGAGAAAGCCAATAAGAAAGGTTCATACAAGAAAGTAGCCACAACAAAGAAGCCAGCTACAATCAAGAAGCAACAAAGCCAAATACACCTAGGAAACCAACTGCAACCAAGAAGCCAGCCACAGCCAAGAAGCAACTTGCCAAGAAGGCAACAATAGCTAAGAAGGCAACGATAGCCAAGAAACCACATGTTTCCAAGAAGGCACCTACCAAGAATCTTACATCTACAACAAAAAATAAGGAGTCTCCCTTTGGCAAGCATAAGAGAACAATCGAGGAAATGGTTGGAGCAACTAAGGAGATAACCAACAAGAAATAGAATCTTGGTGTTGACAAAGGCCCCATGCCACCACAAATTTCCCCAAAAGCATCACCACAAAGGCAAAGTGGAGCTCAAGATTCCCAAACTGCAACTAAAACCCCCCAACATGTCATACTGAAGTCTCCACAAAGGAAAGGTGCATATCAAATATTCTCTAGATGATCCCCTGGTTCAATAAGCAAGTAGCTAGAGTCTACGTCATCTCTTTAGGAAAATTGTAGTGCCCTAGTTGGGGGATGTATCAAACAAGGCAATTGTAAATATCTACTGGATGAATTTGGTACTTTTTTTAGTTTCTCTTATTCCCTTTAGAAATATTAGTCTACAATTCTCTCTAACTCATTACAAGCATACTAGTCTACTGAAAACTAATTCACTAAAAAGGAAAAGGGAAAATGTTCTATAAAAGAAATGAGGTTAACTCTTTGTAGATCTTACAATGCCCTCATGGGGTAGCTAAAAACATGCATGAAGAGCCTCACTATTGAGCACTTTGCCTTCCTGAGGAGATTGATGGACATTGGATGAGCTGACATCTTTTTCCTCATCGTGTTGTACATGTGTACATGTTGTACTATCTTTTCTTTTTTCTCTCTCTCACTGGGGCAGATTCGCCTTTAAGTGGGAGGTTGTTGGGGATAAAGGTATTTCCACCTAGCCGCCAGTGTATTACTACACTGACAATGCACGCCAGTGCACACTGCAGGTGGCGGGTGCCCATCACAGTCACTTATTCTTTATTCTTTTAGTGACAGTTTGAATAAAGGAAGGCCCGGCCACACATTGTGGTTGTTGGAGTTCCCATTTTTGAGTCTCTCTCTCTTGGCTCTTGCTCTCCATCTGCCATAGCTCTCACTGCCAAGCTTCTTCCTCTTGGGTTCCACTTCCCTTTCAGAAATCATATTTGAATCTGGACTAATATCAAAAACATATATTGTTGCTCCATACCTGACAATGATTGCTATTAGTTTGATTGTTGGAGAGTCGAGCCTCATGAATTGAAGGAGCTTGCAGCCTAAGGTTGATCACTAATTTAAGGGCAAGCTAGCATAATGAACTTGATCTTGGAATGTTAGAGCAATGATGAGTTGAAGGCTAAAGCATCAAGCTTGAAGCCTAAAGGTTGAAGTTTGAGGCAATGAGATGTGAGGGGATATGGATGTCCAATCACCCACAGCCATGCAATCACTATCAACACTCACCTCACAAATCTTATCAAAATTAGGGCTTCAAAGTTGAGACTTGAGAGTCCAAATTCTAGAGTCCATACCTCAAGCTATTACACTAGCCACTTCAAAGTTGGAAGTTGGGCTGCCCAATGATCAATGACCAGTGCCCACTTGCCTCATGGCCAATGCTTGCCTAGTGCCCAATTTCCAAATCTCAAGGCGTGTTGTGGCCACACATTGCTCGCATCATGTCTTAGAAGACTTATTAATAAGTTATCAAAATTACAATTTGTTTATATATATATATATATATATCTCCATTCATTCTATATCAATGTTAAAAAAACTTGCCCTTCATCAATAAGGGAAATTTTTTAAATTTGCCCTTCAATACCAAGGTTGACAAAATATTTGCCTTCTCTTGAAGGTCAAAATGCTCCGAGAAGGGCTATGCAACCCTTTTAAAAAAACCCTGATTGATTTGGGGTCTTGAGAGGAAGGCCCCATAAATTTAGGAAAAGGGACTCGAGTGGTAAACACCATAGTGTTGCCAAAATGTGGGATAAAGTGAAGCACCACTAGGAATAGAACCTTTGAAGTTGTAGCCCACACTTACGAACACCGTCCACACATAAGAGTAAGTAGACGTGTCAATGGCCTCAAGAACATGTGTACATGCAAACTCACCAATCGAGGGAAAGTTTATCATGGTCAAACAAGTGTTATCATGTAAGGATATAATCATTACACAATACATCACCACATATCTAGACCCGACACATGAAATGTTATATGCATTCATGATAAACTATATAGCACAATACAATATAGAATAAACACAACCATTTGAATATAGAAATAAGACGAAACAAGAATTCCCATCTTCATTAGAACTCAAAGTACATCACTCAATATTTCATACATATGGCATGACAATTGCGAATAAATACAAGTATACTTGTAGTTAGAGATGCATTGCCCAATCAACAAATCTCAAAAGGTATGTTCTTTGATACATAAATTTTGTGAATACTCATGACCCTTTTATATCATGCAAGCATACTATTTAGCACCCATCACTTCCCTAGGGACCTTCATTGTGTGACTAAAGGGCAATCTATACTTCTATTTTTCCTCTTGTTTCCATAAGTACGTAGTGTAACGTAGCAACAATGGAGTTCTTATGGTAATTACAAAATCAATCCATTGCATTTTTGGGCTGATAAAACATAAGTGATAATGCACATGCACATAGATGTGAGCATGTGTGCACAAACATACACACACATGCACGTATGCACACACGTGAATGCACACACACACACACACACACACATCCACACGTAAGATACCCCATACAAGGAGAGTGGAGGGAGTTGTCTTGATTTGGAATGTGCTAATACAATTTGCTTAAAACAAAATAGATGTGTCGAGAAATACCTACAATAATAGTCAAACAAAGACACATGATAAATTTAGAATGTGGCACCTCGATTCCCACAAAAACCTTCAATTCAGAAAGATTAGAGAGGTGTTCATCCATGAGTTTGAGAGGCCAAAATATGGTTAAAGGATAATAGTCAAACAAATGTCCTCCACACATTATGGATTTGAGAAGGATTCCCATAGAAATTGGAAACTCCATTTCTTCTATGAAACTTTTGATATGGTCTAGCACATTCAAAGACATCTCACATAATGTGAAGCTCTCACAACACATTTAATCCAATAGTCTTAAAGAGTGCAATGCTAACTACAATCCAAAATAAGGTGATTTGGATTTTTAGTCAAATCCACCATGTGGGCCTCTTACATTATTGTGCAACATGGTGACCAAAAAAGTGGAATCAATGGGTGGTATTGCCATGGTGCAAGCTTAACTACAATCCAAATTAAGGGTGATTTGGATTTTTACTCAAATCCACCATGTGGGGCCTCTTACACTATTACACAACATGGTGACCAACAAAGTGGAATCAATGGGTGGTATTGCCATGGTGCAAGGTCAAGAGGGTGTGATAGGATGCATCTCTTCCTATTGCATTGAGTTTTGTGGTAGTCTAGCTTCTTTCCACGGTCTACTGGTGCTCCTTTTGTAGAGGTATGTTCCTTCTATACAAGAGGTCACTCTCATCTTTCTTGGTTGGATTAGTTGTTTTTGGCCTCATCTAACAAAATATAATGTTGGTTCTCATCTTTTCTTTATCTCATCTCACTGATGTGTTGGGAGACTACCTTGAAAGACACATGCTAGAGTTGCTATGATATGTCAACCATGTTGCTAGTCCTCCAATGAAGTATATGGAAGGAACATGTAGGTTAAACATTTGTAAGTGAAGGTTATATGTAGTCTTAGTGTACGGTAAGTTTTGGTTGGGTCATGATACAATGTCACTCAACTTGGAATAAGCCCCATGCAAAAGTGTAGATTGTATTGAAGAGATGTATAATCATAGAAGATGAGGTGTAACAACTAGAAATGAGAGGTAGATAAGCACATCTAAGGTCATGGCCTAGTCAATTAGCAACATGCAACTCTTCTTGTGGTATGAGGTGGTTGAGCAGAGGATGTTGTGATGGTTTTTTACTGAATGGAAAGTCATGCATGGGTTCTAACACTCGTAGAAATGTTGAAGGTACACATGCATGATCAAATAGAAATCTTTCTAGTTCTTCTTTATTCCTACCATCCTTTGTTCATCTTTCTTTTGATAAAGGTTGTAGAGTCTCTAAATTTATAAATGCACCAAACTGTAAAATAAGTTATTAAATCCTTGGTGTTTTAGGATTGAGAAATTTATTTAGGAAACTTCCTATCTAACACATGTTTCAACCAAAGTTTAGAGACACTATCAAGGTTAGCATCTCTAAAATCTAAACGACTCACATTTGCATCCAATCAGATGAAGGAGAGTGATTTACTTAAAACATCTCATAACAACAATGCAACAACATAGAGTAGTATGCTTATGAGAATCTAGATCCTAAGCCAATGCGTATTGCTATCACTGATAAACTAACCCACTAATTAGATAAACTAAGTAGGTTGAAATCCAAAATAAGCTTAAGGAGGTTTCCTTGACTCATCTTCAGGTTAGCACGTCACCACCTATTGGCCTCAAGCATAGATATCTGTCATTTTATCACTACAAGACTAAGCAAAAAATGTTGCTAGAACAAGGGTGCTTCCTCCAACTAGATTTGATACTCTGAACATTTTTCAAGTGTTTGCAATGATAAATATGAGACTTTCTAGTGATGACATGATTGAACAATTTTTAAATGGCATCCCACAAGGGAAGGGAATGAGCATCTCTTTTGTAAGAGCATCCCCATCTAGGAAGATTTTTCAAAGACTTTGTTTAAGAAGAAACTACTAGCATATTGACATGTTCCTTCATATGCTTTAGTTACAAAAAGCAAAGATCTGTCAAGTTAAGGAGAAATGCAATTCATTGAGTTCATTCTTAAAGAAGAGTATTCCCATTGACTTACACTCACCTATAAGGGTAGTCATCTTACGACAATACCTAAGCAATGATGCATAATAAATCACCTTTAATATGATCCAATTTATTATGAGAACACTTCACTTCATTCTATAATTCTTGCTCACGAATTTAATTCCCTACAAAAATTGTAGCTTCACCCATTGTTTGAAAAAATCCTAATTAAAGAGAAGTTACACATTGCCAATCACTTTGGAATACCTTCCCTACTTTGTGACTTGACTACTTAGCTTTATGGTCTACTAGTCAAACAATTGATTTATACACTTTTTTTGAACTAGAGTACAATCCAAATTTCTGCAATGTTTCACTCAAACTATAATATCATTAAACATTGTGATCATGCAATGATTATATTTATGCTATTTTTGATAAAATCAAAGGTTGAGCGCTATGAAATTTGTTGAAGAGCATATTTGGCAATTTGAACTACAATTTCTACATCTATAGTGTTTGTAGGGGTGCTAGTGGGAGTCAAGGTCTCATGGAATTGGAAGCTAGGTTGAAGTTACTCACTTGCATCTATGTCCATGCTGACATGGGTATGTTGCCTAGTGAACATTCACAAATCTACTAGTGATTATATAAGAGTTTGTGAACTCTTGTTTGGCATTGACAACTAATATGGAAAGCTATTGGACTCCACAATTAGAAATTTGGAAGCCCTTAAGGAAATTTTTGGAAAGTTGAAATATAAGGGAAATATCATCACAAGAATATTGGATCACCAATTCCAACTCAATGCATTATAACTGATGATGATGCTTGTTTTGATTAGGAAATAATGAAAAACACTGCATGACAAGTAGGAGCAACAAGTTGAGAACACTAGCACTTTGATGCTTGAAACGAGTCAAGGAGGATGAGACTATAGATTGATTGATAACAAAAGTAATAAACCAAAGGCTATATATAATAGCCTTAGAACCTTAATTTTGAAGGTCTTCTCCTCTTACTTTCTATTTTTTTACAACTAGCTAATCAATCCATTTCAATGTGTGTGTGAGAGAGAGAGAGAGAGAGAGAGAGAGAGAGAGAGAGAGAGAGAGAGAGAGAGAGAGAGAGAGAGAGAGAGAGAGAGAGAGAGAGAGAGAGAGAGAGAGAGAGAGAGAGAGAGAGAGAGAGAGAGAGAGAGAGAGAGAGAGAGAGAGAGAGAGAGAGAGAGGGAGAGAGGCAAGGAGATAATAAGTTAATAAAGAGAGAGAAAGAAGAGGAAGGGGTAGAGAGAAAGAGAGGGTGAGAGAAAGGAAGATGCTGATACACAAATGAGGATTTGAATCTTGAATCACCCACTTTGGAGACCTCCATCTTTGTTGTTGCAACCCCCAATCTATGCAGAATGCATAATAGGATTGCAATGCCTCATATAGGAATACAACAAACTGTTGAAAGCAATGCAAAAAATGAATCATATTGTATCGAGAAAATAACCTAAAACTCAGAAATAATGACATAGAGACATAGAACCACATTCTACAATACTAATAATGAAAAATCAGATATAGAAATTAGAGTGTGTGTTGGAAATGGAAAAGAAACAAAGAGATGAACCATGGTGCATGTTGTCAGATTGCATTGATTATCTAGGAATTCCATCATACAACATGTTGTCATCATTAAGAATGAGCAAAAACATGAGAGACATTCATAATATCCCTTCAAGTCACACTTGAAAATTGCCCACCTAACTACACTTCATGAGGCATATAACCTCATGAGGCATCTAAAGATTGCTTCACATAAGAAATAGTAAAGCCATTTCAATCTTCTCATCATCTTACTAGGGACAATTTGCCCTGATTGACCTTCATATGAGAAGGTAATGGGCAACCAATCGACTTACCACCCTCCTGCATATGGAATCACTCAAGTACTTTGTGTATGTACTCTTTATGGGACAAGTAGAGAAGTCCCATAGTACAATTGTGTGTAATACACATATCAATTATGTGAGAGACATACCCCATGTCCTTCATCTCAAAGTTCTTCTTGAGCTAAGTCTTCAAATCATCCAATTTAGCATGAGTGCTCCCAACAATCAACATATCATCAAAACATATAGTATCAAATTGATAAGGCTACCATCATGGGCCTTCTTTGTGTAAAGACACGAATCCATAACACTGTTCGGGATAACCTTGAGAATGTATAAAAGCATCAAACTTGTGGTACTATTCCTTAGGTGCTTGCTTCAGGCCATAGAGACTCCTTCTCAAATTGCACACTAGGTATTACTTACCCTTTTCTACAAAGCCCTTTGGCTACTATATATGAATGTCCTCATGCAGGTCCCCATGTAAGAAAGTTGTTTTCATATCCATTTGATAAAGCTCTAGACCTAACTATGTAATCAAGGCTAAAGCCAAGTGCAAGATTGTCATCTTGACCATAAGGGAAAATATCTCATCAAAGTTAACTCCTTTGTTCTATTTAATACCCTTTGCAACCAAACTTGCCTTATATGCTGGGTTAGGGTGACCAAGGGTGCTCTTTAACTTATACACCCACTTGCATGGCAATGCATATTTACCATTTGGTAAGGAAACTAAGTCCCACATATGATTTTCTATAGCAAATTAAACCTAGACATGGCCCTCTCCCAATAATGACTATTATATTTGTGTATAGCCTCCTCATCATAAGTAAGGGGCTCATCAGAATCTATCACTAAGACATAAGGCTCAAAACGATTAGGAGGACATGAGCTTCTAGTAGAGCATCTCAAAATTAGATGTGGGCATGTATTGTCGATCCTCTCTATCTAACATCATGATCATGCACAACAAGTGGATCTTGGGACACTACATCATTAACAATTGTTGTAGCCTATGGGGCTAGCTATACTATGATAGGAGGCCATTGAGAGGAGGCTATATGTTATAAGATCCGAGATACATGCTCGACTTTCTTATATACTTAAAATATATATATTGAATATTATGCTGGCGCAGAGAGAGAACATATGAGAGAAAAGAAAGATGTATATATATATATATATATAGAAATTGACAACACACTAGGGACTGGAAGATGGGCTAGTCCCCCCCTTGTGGAGTTATATTACAAGGAGCAAGCTCCTCCATTACACATAAACCAGTCCTTACTTGTAGATCTTGGAAACAAGATCACGGTTCCTTGCAAGTTATACACCTGCTAACACTTGCACAACTTGGAAGTTGGCACCTTTTGATCCTTCTTGAGTCTCCTTCTCTCCTACACAATATGTGTAGGGCTCTCCTCTTGGCGCTTGATTTCAACAGAGCTTCTGCAGCACTTGCACCTTCTCTTCTCCTCTTGGAACTTGATTTCAGCACAGAGCTTTCGCAACACTTGATTTCAGCAGGGCTTCCGCAGCACTTTCACCTTCTCTTATCCTCTTGGATGCATGCAAAGTGATGCTTTCTTCACCTCCCTCACACCCAGGGAGAGCCTCCTCTTTTATAGGCTTTCAAGAGCTTCTCTTCTTGGAGAGAGACTTGAGTTGATCTTCATGTAAGATGTGGCTGTTCTAGGACCTACTTATGTAGCACCAATTTCGAGATATCTCTCTGTGTGTTGCTTGGATGAAAAAATGTCCAACACAAAAGTTGTAGATCTTGTTGTTTTTGATAACTCAAGTGGGCCGTTTTTAGAGATCGTCTTTCTATCGCGAGATATTTTAAAAATGGATTCACCATGTCTTTTTAAGAAAAAAAATACAGCTTTTTAAACTGTACTCTTAACTTGTGGTCCATGCAACCACCTTAAGGAGAGTTCATTAGATTGCCTTGAGTCTCAACCTTAAGATTGAATTTCACATAAAAGCTTGTGTCATTTTAGACCTTAGAAATAGAAAATCACTTCTCTTCTCACTTTTAGAGGATCATGTCTTTCATCTTTCTTAGTGAGAGAATTACCTCTCTCGTCTTTCTTAATGAAAGAAAAGACCTTAAACCTTGATTTGTAAGGGAGAGGATGACCCCAAATGAATGCAATGTTCATTACACACAAGTAAATGTTCTGAGGTATCCTCAGATGCACACATAAATACATAAACACAATGCTAATGCACTTCCTCTTCTTAGAACTTAATCCATCTTGATTTATGTGTAACTCCTTGTTTCTTGTATACACTCTTACACTTGGCAGACAATTATTTTCCCCTTCATAACTTGTACTACATGTACCAGATATTCCTGTCACAGTGCTCTGATCACCCATTAAGTGATGCGCTAGGAATACTGGTCTCTAGATGGTCTCATGGCCATGCTAGATCATCATCAACACTTAAAGAAAAGCGAGTCATTAATTTATTGACATAAATGTATTGAATAGAGAATGCGTAATAAGCAATCAATTTAGTGACACTATACTATAATAGGAGGCTCTTTCTGAAAGATCACCCTGTGAGCCTCAACCATCTGCTCTAGTCTAATACACATCTTATCTTCATGAAACACAACCATAAAAGGTGATAGGCCATCTCACTTGTATATAATCATATCCTAAAAAGATGCATTTGATGGATTTTGGATCTAACTTGTTGTTGTTTGTCTTTGGGAATATGGTAGAAAGCCTCACATACAAAGACTCTCAAGTGTGCATATGAGGGAGGTTTATTAGACCATATCTCCTCTGTAACTCTACCACCACGAGTGATATATGGGGATCTATTAAACAAATGAACTATAATAGTAACTACTTCAGCTCAAAATTATGTGATAAGCTTACTTGACTAAGCATACTATAGACTCTTTCTTGAATAATCTTATTCATGTGTTCTACAACACCATTCTGGGGTGGGGTGTAAGGGGTGGTCAACTGACGCTTAATACCCCTCTCATTACAAAAGTGCTAACAACTTGAATTTAGCAATCAGAAAACACCAACTTGAAAACCTAATGGCAACAGTAAGTGCTACATAAACTGGAATAACAAAAATTATAAGAAGTTAAAAATAAGAGCTAAAGGTAGATAGATTTAGAAAATTCTAAATTATTTGAAAGGAAAGTCGAAAGTAAAACTCTTATATTGAGCATAAGTTCAAATTACATTAATTTGGATTGATGTAGAGAAAGATTTTGGAGGTAATATGGTGCAAATTGTGAACTTACATGATTATGATGTACATGTAGATACAATGATGTATTGTTTCCTTTTGTAGGTTCTCTGATATTATTTGCGTTATTTTTCGATGATGTAATGTTTTTTTTAATATCAAGATTGTGCGATTCATCGCAACACATTTATTATGTTGCAAATACTAGAGCATCATCAAATATTTTTTGATTGGTGTTTTTACTCCTTGATTTTGGAGTATCGATATACTTATTCAATCATGGTTTTGTGTCTTTATTCTTTATGGGTTTTTATGGATATCATTATACATTAGGGGTTCCCAACCTTAGCATGTTACCTTAAAGTGGTTACACTATATTTCATTTTGTGTTCTTTTGAGATATACATGTAGTGTGGATCTATCTTTAAATCTCATGGGATAGTAGTAATTTCCTTGATGTTTGCGAAATTCTCTTGTATTCTCATTAGTCTCTCATGTCTATGTGCTAGTCAGCTCTAATACTATTAACAGGGGTTTGGTTCATGTTATGTTTATTCCTCCAGGTGCTTTATCTATTGTTTTTCTTGGTGGCAAACAGGGCAAAAAACAACAATAAAACTTAAATGATAATCTTAGCTTTTACATGATAAATCTTATACTAAAGCTTAAATGATGAGCTTAGCTTTTAGGCAATAAATCTTACACTAAAACTTAAATGATGAGCTTAAGGTTTAGGTGACAAATCTTAAATGTAAGTGATAAGCTTTTTTAAAAAGTTTAAATGATGCATTATGTGTAGCTTTATCTTTTGATAATATTGAACAATAAGCTTCAAGTGATGTGATAAGCTCTTGATGAGGTTAAACGTTGATGGGAAAGATAAAACAAGCAACTTGAGGTGTCACTTTAGGCAATGAGCTTAAATGATGACGGTTAGGAGATAAGCTTATTGTTAGCTTGGGGCAATAAGGTAAATGATAAGTTGTGGATGATAAGGTTAAAGCTGTAAGCTTAAAATGATAAGATTGATAAGCTTAAACTTTTTCTAAAACCCTTTCTAATGCATTAACATGCAAAATAGGCACGAGAGCTTAGTAATGCTTGTCATGTTTTCTATGAACTTTACTAGGCCTATCAATATTGACAAATGTACTCAAAGTAAACATTATGAAGATACGAAAGGTAAGGAGTCTTTTGAGTTTAGATTTGAGTCTCGTGAATTGGTGAAGTCGATTTTAATGGACTAGTATCATTTTTAGGTATCAAACTCATGTAAGCCTTTTAGAATGATAAGCTTAAAACAAAAAATGTTTCGAAAGAAGTCTTAGCTTTGATAGGCTTAAAACAAAAAGCATATAAGGACATGCTGGGATAAAAAGCTTAACCTTACATGATAAGCCCTAGTTTTAAAATGAAAAGCCTTAACATTATCCATTTTTCAAAGAAAGAAGAAGCTTAATCTAAAGGTGATGGCATGCACTTTGCACATTCCACTTAGTAAGCCCTTCATCAGTACTAATTGTTCCTTCTTATCCTTGAGCTTGAAGGAGTTTCTTATTGCTTTTTATCATTCTAGTCTCCTTAGATACCTTTGCTTTAACAACCCTTCACAGTATCCTCCAATCGACAACAAATCCAATAGCCACATTGGTAGACATTCTAGAATGCATTGCTACACCTTGAGAGCTAGTAAAGTAGTGGTGTCTTTTGCATTAACATCAAGGGAGTTTTTCATTACTCTTGGTAGCTCATCTCCTAGTGTTGTACTCCCTTGACTTGGCATTCCTTTAACAACTCTTCACAATCTCCTTGAACTTACAACAAATCCAACAACTACATTACTAGAAAATGTAGCACGAAATGGCATTTTTTGCACTAACATCAAAGGAGTTTTGCATCATTGTTGGTAACTTGTCTTCTACCTTTGTAATCTCCTTAGTTGGCACTCTCACAACAGCACAAGTCATCATTGCCTTCAGTGGCTTACAACAAATCAAGCCCCTTTGCTTGCCAAAATAGTGGCATAAACAGGTGCCACTCTTGAAAGCCAATGTACAACATAAATTGTTGTGAGACTCAGATAATGAATTATCAGCGTTGCATGATATATCTTCATATGTGCTAATGGAGTGAAACAGCTTCTTGCAATAGGGGAGAAAGAAGTCCATCATCATTATTGACGCTGCATACGGAGAAGAAAGGGGAGCTCCATTGGCTCGGACAGACCCCTCATGCTTCTTCGTCTTCCTGCGTCGGCCGAAGTCCTAGGGTTTAACTGCAGGTTTGTGCGAATCGTGCTGTTATCTGGTTGCTACAATGGCTTTAACTTAGGGTTTCTCCCTTCGATATATGTGCCCCATCCTTCTGATGAGGAGGCAGGGCTTCTTAAGGTCGCTGGAAGAAGCTTCCGAGCATGCTGTCTCAAGCGACGGCTCCGCACACTTACAGAGAGGCAGGAGATCCCCGCATTGGTCATGCCGGAAGATAGTTTTCTGAATCAGGTCTGAAAGAAAGGTGCAGGGATGCGTTTTTCATACAAAAGATTGTACCTGTCTGCAAAACACTCACATGTTTTTTGTTTCCTTCCATAATATCTTTGATTTGACGAAGGTTAACTTCATGATTATGTGGCAGGTTAGGGGTACTGCTTTTCGAAGTGTAGCTTCCATGGAGCTAAAAGATCTCCTTTTAATTTTTTCTCTTTTGTTGTCAATTTGATTATCCCGCTGAGTATGACTGTGATTTGATACAGTTTTGGTTATCTAGAAGCATGATCTTTAATGGTGCAACGTCTTTTTTTGTTATGGCACTTCGTCATCTGTACCAGCACCATAATAATCAGTTTTTCTTTTTGCTTATATCACAATTTATGTGATGCACTTATTGTAGCCGTGGAGTTGGCCATTAGGAGGGCTCAAGACAAATTCGTTTGACCTGCGCATTGCAGGTTCTAGAAAATGATGAACCGGTATAGCCTGGATAGGTTCAAGAAAGCCCAGTCAGCAGAGCCATTTTCTGTGAATACAGGAGCTGTTGTACAGTCTGCAGCCGCCCCAGCGCAGGCACGTCCTTCGCTTGTAGCCAGTCAAGTGAGGACTCAACCACCAGCCCCTGTTAAATCCGCACAGACAGAACCTGCAGCCCAGGCGTCATCATCGATTGGAGGTGGCCAATCAACTTGGCAGCCTCCAGATTGGGCTGTGGAGCCTCGGTCAGGGCTGTATTGGCTAGATGTCTTCAAGGATGGAGAAGTTGTTGATAAAATTAACCTTGAAAAAAAACGTCACTTGTTTGGGCGCCAAGCAGTGATGTGCGATTTTGTGTTGGATCATCCATCAGTTTCGAGGCAACATGCTGCAGTGGTGCAGCACAAGAATGGGGGGTATGTCCTATTTTCCTACGATGGTTAAATTCTGAAGTTCATTATAGGCTTAACAGCAGAGCCACTGTTGCCCACACAAAAGTTATTGTGTACTTGTGTTCTATTTTTGATGCACCGCTCTTGTGCAGTGTCTATGTCATTGATCTAGGATCAGCTCATGGTACATTTGTGGCAAACGAGCGCCTCAGTAAAGACAGCCCCATCGAACTTGAAGTTGGGCAATCTCTAAAATTTGCTGCATCGACTCGAAGTTATGTGCTGCGAAAAGGGGTTCCTCAAGTTCCACTCCTATCTCAGCCTCCTGTGGATTTTGTGTTGCCCCCTCCACCTGACCCATCAAATGAGGATGCAGTAGTTTCTTATAATACACTTCTGAACAAACTGGGTATACTTGGGTCAAATGGGACTTCTGGCCTTAAGGAACGAAATGCTTCACAGAAGATGCCAACAATCTCCAGTGATGAGAGGGTTGCCAAGAAACCTAGAAAATCGAAGGTGACTTTCAGAGACCAGTATGGTGGAATCTTAGTAGAAGTAGTAGGCATATCAGATGGTGCAGGTGTGAACACGGAGCCTGGACCGCTAGTTAAAGAAGGTTCCCTGGTTGGGAGATTCGACAGCCTTGTTGAGATAACTGTCATTCCTAGAGACAAAGACAGTAGCTCTGTAAAAGTTTCCAATAGTAGCACATCAAAGGGTGTGACAGAGAAGCTTCAACAGTACCTTGAAAAAGTGAAGTCTCCCGGCAAAGGTGGGCTATATGGGGATTTGTATGGTGATGCGCTTGGAGTATCAGTGGGCTCTTCTTGGGCAAAAGGGTCAAGCGGTTCATCAGGTGGTGCTGAGAAAGACAAAGTTGAAACTGCTGATAGAAAAATTGAGGCAGCTGGAAAGGCTACAGATTTTGATGATGATCTTGATGACTTGTTTGGTGATGCTGGCTGACTTGTTTGGTGACGCTGGCAGCTGAATTGCTTTTTGGTTTATCTACATTTAGGAGGTGTATGACTACGGATTTTGTTCAATGGTGGAGTTAACAGTGTTCTGTTGTATACTAGTGGCTATGAGGCTCTACTTGTTAAAGACTGGCTGCATGCTCTTTTTCTAATCCCGTCATAAACCCTGACGTTTGTACTTGATTTGCAAGATATCTTCATTTGGGTCTGTCAGCCCTTATTTGCCATAATGCTAGCAAGGAAACAGCTTTGAACTTAGTCCCTCCAACGAGGTTGACATTTACTGTAAAGCAATGAATAGTACATTGAGCTATTGACTTCAGGACTCTGTTGGGGATGAATGTTTTTGTCTCTTTGGCTTTGGTTTCAGCTGTCAAGGGAAAGGAAGGTTGAATTTTTGGATGAGTATGTGTGGAATTCCTTTTATCATGCCATGCTCAGGTCAGCTTGTAATAGCTTTGGGGAAACTAAGCACTTTGATATGGAAGTATAGACCTAATGTTGGATTTGTGGATGTTACAAAGGGAAGGCCTGTACATATGATTTGGAGGGTCTGTGAAATTTACAGTGTTGGTTCAGGGTAATAAAAGGCTGATCTGTCATATCCATCACTTAGCCTAAGGTTTTTACAGTGTTGGTTCAGGGTAATAAAAAGGCTGATCTGTTATATTATATCACTTAGCCTAAGGTCTGGAACTGTCAAAAAAAGAAAGAGGAATATGGGACATTTTTCTTTTCCAAAGTCTAATATTGGTGGGTTTTAACGTGTGCAGTTTATTATGACTTTTTGGCTAGTAGTTTTCTCCCTTTTATGACAAGAGATGGATTTCTTAATTTCCTGAGTTATACATATGAATTTTGTGTCTTCTCTTTAGTAGTCAGTTGTTTTTGGTGCATTGGCTTGTGTAGTGTTGATGTATCCTGTTGCGGCAATTGTTGCTTGCTTTTAGCTTTGTGTGAAATTGACGAGACGAGAGTAATTTTACTCTCATTGTTAATGATGCCCCTCTCATCACGGACTCATCACCATTGACTTGGTTTCCTCTTGCTGGTTTAATGATGATGTGGACTGTGTGAGAAGAGAAGATGAACATACTAATCAAAAGCTTACTAAGACTATGAAACTTAGATTTAAAAAAAGGGTGCGTGCTTGCAACATATAAAAGGATTGAAATCAGTTTCCTTAATTTGTGTTCACAGCCACTTTATTGTTTATATAGAATTGTGTTAATGATACTAGCCAACCTCACTAAATTGGGCCAAGGCAGCAAGACAATAGTTTTCATAGATGTCTTGCAAGTCCATTATGTCAGGTAGCGACATGTAAAGTGTCTCAGAGGGTATCTCTTTCACTTAATCATCCCCTGGTTCTAGTGGGGCCTTCATTTTACTTGATGTTCCTACAAGAGAATTACACCTTTCAACTCACTGTGTAAAGTTCTCCAAGCCCGCTTAACAAAGCATGAGGGTCACCATTGAGTGATAAGATCTCTCTCCCCACCTTGGAGTAGTTGTTCTTGGTTGTGTGTGAACAGGGGACATGAGTAGCCTTGTCTTAAAGGCTAAAATAAGAACATTTGGTGCTATTCACGGGGAAGAAAGAATAAGAGGGTGGTGGAAGGAATGAGGTGGATGGAGCGAGAGAGTTGAGGCTATCACAGAGATCTAGGTTCAACAGTGCTTTGTCTATGGGATGGTGCTTGGCCTTCTCTAGAATAGCATAGCTCAAGAAGGGAATGTGGAGGATGATCTTATAAATGGGATGGGAAATCCAAACATGGGGCTAGTTGTTGGTGAAGACCAAGAGTACTTGCTAGAAGTTCGGAAGCCAACATTAGGTTTCATGACTATATAACACTTTCCAAATCATGCTAACAAAGCAATACAAATTGGAGATTTTGTTAGTGATCCCCTTGGGTTACCATGCATGAGGGTCACCATTGAGTGATAAGAGGCATCTCCCCATCTCAAAGGGGCTATTCTTGCTCATTAGTGATGCTAATTGGGGGTTACCTTGCATGAGGGTCACCATTAAGTGAAAGGAGGCTTCTCTTGACCTGAAAGGGTTCACTCATTGGCAATGACTTTCATTCACTTGGCCAATACTTCTCCCAATATCAAATGTTACTTCTCACTCATTGGCAATGACTCGTTCACTTAGCCAATATTTGTAAACATACGTCTAGCCAACATATATCTAAATTTCTTTTTAGAAAAGCCAAAAAAGATGTCTTACATGAGACTAGGACTCCAGAGCTAGCCTAAAGATTTTATCGATAAACAAGTTTTTAGGCATCATGACACAACTACAAGGCTCTTCCTTATAAAGGGCCATACATAAAAGGCAATTGTTAACCCTTTTTTTAGGTTTAGTAGTTGAAGGGAGTGAGGCTTGAAGTGGAAGCACAGAGTGAAAGCAAGAGCTATGGTGGAAGGAGCAAGAGCAAGAGAGAGAAAGACACAAGATGTGGAAACTCCAACAGTCAATGTGTGACCGACTTTCCCTTTATTCAAATGTAACTGAAAGAATAAAGAATGAAGTGACAATGATGGGCACTCGCCACACTTGTAGTGTATAGGTGTGCGTGTATGTGGGTACTGTTAGTGTAACTAATACACAAAACCGCTAGGTAGAAGTGCCTTTACCCCTAACAACGTTTCACTTAAAGGCGAATGTGCTCCTAGTGAGGAGAGAGAAAAAAAGTGATAGTACAAATGTACATAAGTACAATAGGATGAGGAAAGACATCATCTCATCCAACATCCATCAACCTCCTTAGGAAGGCAAAATGCTCCACTGAGAAACTTTTAGTGAGCAGATTTGTAAGATTTTGGTCAGTTGAGATCTTAATAAGCTAAATGGACTTGTTCTCAATGACCTCTTGAATAAATTGGTAACACATATCAATGTGCTTTGTTTTTGCATGGAAGACTGGATTCTTGGCCAACTAAATAGCACTCATGGAATCCAAATGCAGTGTAAGGACCACATTAGTAATGCCAAGGTTTGTCCACCAGATGGCCTAACTAGAGAGCCTCCTTGCAAGCCTCAGTGGTTGCATTATACTCTACCTCTATAGTAGATAGGGCCATGTATTTATGCACCCTAGACATCCAAGAAACAACACCTCTAGTAAAGGTGAAGACATAGATAGAGGTGGAATTTCTATTGTCTACATGTCCTGCACAATCAGAGTCAGTGTATCCCATAACTCCTGTATCTTGGCCACCACAATAGATGCACATAGTTGTTGTGTCCTTCAGGTATTTCATGATATCCTCGATGACATCCCATTGTTGTCGACTAGGTGTAGCCATATAGTGTGCCACAACTCCTAGTGCAAATGCTATGTCAGGACGAGTGGCTATCAAGGCATACATTAGGTTGCCCACTACGGATGCATAAGGGATCTTGGCCATCTTGGCCTTTTGCTCATCAGACTGCGGATAATTGGCCTAATTAACCTTCATGTGAGAAGATAAAGGATAGCAATAGGCTTAACATCCCTATAGATAAAACTGCTCAATGACCTTTTGGATGTACTTTTTCTGTGACAAGTAGAGAATCCCCTTAGAGCAATCACGCGTAGTGTGCACCCCAAGAATATGTGAGGCCTATCCTATGTCCACTTCAAAGCTCTTCTTGAGCTGATCTTTCAAGGTATCCAACTCATCATGAGTACTCCCAGTAATCAACATATCATTCACATAGAGGATCAAAATCGTAAGGCTGCCATCACAAGCCTTCTTCATGTATAAACACTGCTCCATATCACTGCGGGAATATCCCTGTGAATGCATAAAAGTATCAAACTTGTGGTACCATTCCCTAGGTGCCTGCTTAAGGCCATAAACACTCTTCCTCAATTTGTACACTAGGTGTTCCCTATCATGTTTCGCAAAGCCCTAAGGTTGATCCATGCAAATCTCGTCATGCAAGTCTCCATGGAGAAAAGGTGTCTTGGCATCCATTTGATAAAGATCTAAGTCAAGCTAAGCAACCAAAGCTAGTACCAAGCATAGGGTAGTCATCTTCACAACAAGAGAAAAGACTTCATCAAAGTCTACACCATATTCATGCTTGAATCCCTTAGCAACCAATTTGGCCTTGTATCTCGGCTTGGGCCATCCATGGATACTTTTCAATTTGTACACCCACTTGCATGGCAGTGTACACTTGCCACTAGGTAAAGGAAGCAAATCCCACGTATGATTTTTTTGCAATGTGTCATACTCTGACTGCATGGTCCTACCCGAAGAGTGACTATCACCTTTGTGAATGGCCTCATCATAAGTAAGAGGTTCACCAATATATGTCACCATAACATAATCCATAGAGGGCTCAAATTGTGCATGTTGTTATCTATCTATAGTAGACTGCCTCAAAGCTGACTATGGGACTAGTATATCCTGTGGAGCATCAAGGAACTGGGCCACTGGGGCATCGGCTTTTTGATGTTGCAAGCTGTCTAACGGGCTGCATAGTAATAGGAGGCTCCTCTTGAAATATCACATTGCGTACCTCAATGACATGCTCAGGTTGCTTATCCTTTTTCTCCTCATGGGAAACAACATCATGGCTGCAGATAATCTTCTGAGCTTGGGGATCCCATAGTGATAGCCCATCTCACTTGCATCCCCATAACCAAGAAAGATGCATTTCCTAGACTTAGGATCTAGCTTATTGCGCTTGTCCTTGGGTACATGGCAAAAAGCCTCATAACCAAAGGCATGCAAATGAGCATATGAGGGATATTTTCTAGACTATACCTCCTCTGCAACGTGATATTCAAGAGCAGTACATAGGAATTGATTTATCAAGTGTATGGGAGTAGTAATTGTCTCATTCCAAAGGCATGCAAGTGAGCATATGAGGGATATTTTCTAGACTATACCTCCTCTGCAACGTGGTATTCAAGAGTAGTACATAGGAATCGATTTATCAAGTGTATAGCAGTAGTAATTGTCTCATTCCAAAAATATTATGGTAAGCCTACCTGGCGAAGCATACTATGAACTTGCTCCTGAATTGTCATATTCATGCACTTAGCCATACCATTTTGGGGTGGGGTATCCGACGTGGTCAATTGATGCTTAATATACCTCTCATCACAAAACTACTCAAAGCCTTTAGAGACATAACCACCTCCTTATTTGACCTTAGGCATTTTAGCCTATACCCATATTGGTTCTCAACCAAACTAAGGCAATGTTGAAATGTAGCCAAGACTTTCGATTTCTACCTAATAGGATATTCCCGGACCTTACGCATATAGTCATCAATGAAGGTTCCAAAATACTTCTCACCACCTAACGAGACTGGCAGGGCCATGGGACCACATACATCCATATGAACAAGAGTCAATGGCTCACCCATGTGTGTCATGCTAGAATTTTTATGTGTATTATGTGTTTGCTTGTCATATAAACAATGATCACAAGACTCAAAGCACTTATAATCAAGGGATGAAAGATACTGCAAATGAGTAAGCATTTTCATTCCCTTTGAGAACATATGCCCAACGTGAGGATGCCACAAAGATACATATGGAACTGCATCCATTGCCAAAACATGGTCAACTGGCCCAGATACAAGTAAGGGGTATAGAGTATTGGACTTAGCACCACGTGCGATAAGATTCCCACAGGTAACTTCCATGAGGAATCACCAAAAGAAACTACATAACTTGTATAATCCAAAATGCCAGCAAAGATAAGGCTCTTTGTGAGATCTGGTACATGATGTACATCATGAAGAGTAAATATGCAACCTGAAACAAACTGCTGTTGGACATCACCAATACCAACGATCTCCAATGCCATGTCATTACCCAAATGAACAGATCCAGTCAAACTGTGATAGGAGTGAACTCACTCTCTATGAGGGGTCACATGAAAAGAAGCCCCTGAATCTATCAGCCAATACTGAGTATACCCTGACAAAGCATCAGCTAGCTAATGAAGTATTAAGATAAGAAGTTGCAAGTATGAAATCATCATCAGAATCAATCTGTACAACATTAATCTCTTTAATCTTAACACTAGACTTGTTAGAGATAATGCTACGATCATTATTTTTGTCCTATGCTTTACCCTTGCCCTTTCTTTGCACTTTTCCTCGTGCATCTTAAAGCACTGCAACCGAATATGCCCTACTTTCCCACAATAATGTCAAGTCAATGAGGTCTTATGTCCATGGACTTACTACAAGACTATCCACATGACTGAGAGCAAGACTGCTAAGAGCCTCTACCACGACGATTATTACCACCCCTATTATTATTACCTCAAACTGTCAAAACATGAGAGGTGCAAGAAGCATCGACGCTCTTTTTGTTAACCTCTTCAGTTAAGAGTGCATCCTCTACATCCTGCAACTATAACCCATTCATAGGGTATGTTGACACACATAACAATGCGAAAGATATCCCATGATTCAGGCAGTTTAAGTAAGAGAAATAAGGGAAAAAGAGTGTCCTTAATTCAATCCCCTGCAAAGACAAATGGCTAATAATGGAATGAAACTCACTTAAATGGGCTGACATAGAAGTACCCTCCATGCGAAGGTTCATGAGTTGCTTCAGCCAATACATCTAAGAAGTGGGGCTTTGTTTGTCATAGACATTGCAAATCTTTTTCCATAATTTGCATGCGTATTTCCCATTAAATACAACATTATAGAACACCTGCTTAGAGAGGGATAATATGATGGTGGACTTACATAGCTCATTTAATTCAACCCAATCATCTGCATTAATAAGTTTGGGCTTGGCACGATGTATTTTTTGCACTAAAATATGCCAAATTTGGGCCTTCTAGTAGATGTAGTTGGTGCCATCCAGCTTGTCAATATTAGTGATAGCACTATTAGTCATGAGTCACCAACTATAATGAAGGCAAACAAGTGCATAAACAATCAAAATAGGTTGCTGTAATTACTGCAAATAGCCCTAAAACCATTGCCAGATCAAGCTAAAAACAAGGGGCACTGACCAACTAATGAACTGTCCACAAACTCCATGCAAAGAACAACCAAATGAAGGTGCATGCTAGCATAAATAGTGCAGTAAACTGCAATTACAACATGTTGAAGATGAAGTACATCAATAAAAAAATCAATGCCAAAGAGGGGCAATCACTAATATAAGACAAACTACAACTGCCAGGGAATAGCTCCAACTAGCAGTAAGTGAATATGCGACTGGCACTGAGAACTATCAAAGAATTAGTGTGTCAGATTGAGATGCATCCCATAGGCATAACCATCATGCATAGAGTAGGTCTCACGAGTAACAGAAGAGACCAACTAGAGGCACAATGAGTTGAGCAATGCAACAGAAGCTTAGTACATAACTAACCAATATGCATATATCACTGACAACATTGACAGAGATAGGTGTTGGCCCAAAAGTAATGTTAGATCGGCCCACTAAGCATTAACTACGTACATAAAGCATGACAAGAGTGTGGACATGTCACCACCAAGTCCCGTGGTCTCAGTGTAAGACTCTCAAGCTCAACTACGTAACCAAAAGCTCAATGTAATCTCCACATGTCAAGAAGTGGCTCCCACTGGTATGAAAATTGAATGCTAGATGAGCAAACAAAGCTCAAAACATCATGTGGAAAGCATCTATACATCCAAGATCCAAGTAGCATACATTTGGAAGCATCTGACCCAAGTATCTTGCAAAGCTCTTAGTACTAGAGCATCAAATAGCCATACATAATAGTAAATGGCAGTCAATGTCAAGATTCAAAGCTCCAATCTCAGCTCAAAGGAAATTTGGAAGCATAACCAAGCATGTAACATGAACCATAAGCATCAATATATCACTTAGAGTAGTCGGTAAGCACCTAGGAGCAATAGGCATGTGCTTTTACTAATAAAATAGCATTCAACCCTGTTATAAATAACAATGAAAAAACTCTATAAAACTAAGCAAAAGAGTGCTCAAATTGGTCGTTCAAGAAGCATCCAAGACAATGCCATTACACCCCTCAAGCATTGGGGTACCGTATGAGTATCAGTAAACATAAACAAGAGCTCCAAACTTTGAAAGTATGCTATCCCAGATGTTATTACAGCAAACTATCCTGTATGACAATCAAGAACTGAAGTATTGAAGCTCAAATCCAATGCCACATACTCAATATCAGTGTTGGGACCTTATGTTAGGCCTTTGCCTAATGCCCAAGAGCGTTCATGGCTGCAAGAGATGAGTAGAAGCGAGTTGAGTCGGGAAGAGAAGACTAGAGAAATTCACGCTGAATTTTTTGCAGCTGTTTTGCTAATGCCTTTGCTGAGCACAATGTTGGTGCTACTGTGGGTTGAAATGTTATTGATGGTGCTTGAAGTATCCCCCTAGAAGGTCTCTGACAAGTGTAGAGAGGCTTGAAGAAAGCTGAGCATCAATGGTTACCTTGATGGGCTAAAGCCATGGCTACCATGAATGAAGAGCTGAAGCTTTTCAAATTTAGGCAAAAGTAAGCTAAAGGGGAAGAGCTCCTCAATGCCGGTGCAATGGCTTTGATACCAGTTGAAGGGAGTGAGCCTTGCAGTGGAAGCACGTAGCATAATCAAGAGCTATGGTGGAAGGAGCAAGGGCAAGAGAAAGAAAGACACAAGATGTGGAAACTCTAATAGTTACAATGTGTGATTTTCCTTCTCTTTATTCAAATGTCATTTTGAAAGAATAAAGAATAAAGTGATGGTGATGGCCACCCGCCACTTGTAGTGTACAGGTGTGCGGGTACTATCTGTAGTGAAAACTAGGAACTTGTAGATAAGAGGATAATGTGCACAATAAGAGAAAGAGATAGAGACAATATAGAGAAAGGAGTGAACTGCAGTTGAACATTTCATTGCTAGTAGTTGTATATATACATGGTACATTAAATGAGGTAGGTGAGCTTTATCTCTAAATATCTGAGATATTTACAAAGTGGATATTGATGAGATCCTTTTGTCCACATATTGACTTGTCCTTATCTTATCCAAACTTTTATCCTTATCCACAACTTTATCTTAACATCCCCCCTCAAAAGAATTCCATAGGTATTTGTAGAGAAATAAAAGATTACATTCAATTAATCAATTCAACTAGAATGTTTTCCCTCCCCATCATATCATGCAAAGAATTTGCATGGCAATTTTGTGCTTCAAGTGAGGAACTGATTTGGTGAGGAAATTATTAGTATTATCACATGATGGTACATATTGAAGGATGATATGGGAATTTTCAACTAATTCACGTATAAAATTATATCTCATATCAATATGATTGAGTTTAATACTTAATTTGGGCCTTGAATGATAGAGATTGATAATTTATTGTTGGTGAAGATTGGAATTTGGTGAGGCTCATACCCAAAATTGATGTCTTCCAAGAGTTTCTTTAGATAAATTATTTCCTGGGTGGCCATGCTGCATGCCACATATTCGGCTTCAGTAGTAGAGAGTGCTACAGAGTGTTGCTGTTTGGTGCTCCAAGAGATGGGGCCTCCTGCAAGAGTAATAATAAAACCAGTGAGAGATCTTCGGGTAGCAAGGTCACCACCCCAATCTACATCGGAATAGGCTCATAAGAGAAAATTATTGTTGTCTTTTGTAAAACAAACTCCCACATTTGATGCTGCCTTTAGATATCGTAAGACCTGTTTGAGTTGCTTCCAATGTTCATAAGTGGGTTGATGCATGGATTTGGAGAAAATATGTCTTGCATAAGATAAATCTGGATGGGTACATGTAATTAGATATCAAAGATATCCAAGTGCTTCCATATAAGAAATAGTCTCCATTTCACGAGCCTGATCACTTGAAAGAGAATGGGATGAGGATGGATTCAATTGGAGATTTTGGGCAAGTGGAGTGACCATGGGATTACATTTTAGCATGGAATAACGGGAGAGAATCGACATAATGTAGGTATGTTGATGCATTTTGATGGATGTGAGTGACTGTTCAATTTCAATGCCAAGAGAGTAATGCATAGGACCATAGTCTGTTATAGCAAACTGTGAAGATATGATAGATTTGGCTTTGGACATTGCGTGAGGAGAGTTGGCAAGAATAGGAATGTCATCAACATAGAGACCTAAGATAATAACGGTGTTGCTTTGAAGAAGAGTATAAATGTTGTGGTCTATTTCTAGCCTTCGAAAGCCATGGTGTAGTAAGTGAGAATGAATACGAGTGTACCACTGCCTTGGTGCCTGTTTTAGGCCATAAAGAGCTTTATGCAGTAGGAAAACATGTGTAGGGAATTTTGGATCAACAAAGTTTTTTGGTTGAGACATATAGATTTTTTCTTCTAAGTGACCATGCAAGAAGGCAGTTTTGACATCAATATGGTGAAGAATCAATTTAAAATGAGCTACCATGGAGAGTAATACCCGTAAAGAGGACAAAGAAAGTACATGAGAGAATGTACTTCTGTAATGGAGGCCTTCAATTTCTTCGAAACCACGAGCCAAAGTTGAGGTTTGTACTTGTCTATGGAGCCATCTGGTTTGAGCTTGTTGCGAAGTATCCATTTGCAGCTTATTGCAGATTCTCTAGAAGGAAGGGGTACCGATTTCCAGGTGTTATTATGAAGAAAAGCTTTGTAGTCATCAAGCATTGTAGCTTGCCATTGAGAGGCTTTAGTACTTTGAAGTGCTTGAGTAACAGTAGGGAAAATTGGAGCTTTGGGAATAGTGATTGGAGGTGAATCTTGAGCTTGGCCAAGGGCAATGTTGGCTTGAAGATGAAGATCGTGTAAGTTTTTGAAGCAAGGAGTTGATCGTGATTGTACCTCTTCAGTGTCAGAGTCGCAAGTACTGAATAGGGTAATGGGCATTGATGGAGAAGTTGGAGATGGAGGCCGTAGAGTCGTAACAATGAGAGCCATAGAAGAAGTATTGCTTGATGTTGAAGACATTGCTGCTATGTGAGCAGACCATCGAGGTTTGTGCTCATTAGTGGATGGAGCTAATTGTGGAGTAGAGGCATGGAGAGGAATCAAGTTTTTGTGATGAAATGAAGCTTGTGGGAGATAGGAAACCTGTTGATCAAATAGATTTTCTCCTTCATATTGGGAGCTTTGAAGTTGTGGAGATAAGAGAGTATTGGGCGGAGTGTGAATTTGTTTATTGCAAATGGTGGTAGGTTGGTTGTTTGGATAGGCAGCAGTCGAGTTGCTATGGTGCGCCAGTTGCCGCTGTTTTGTAGTCATTGAATCTGCCTATACCTGCTTGGCGTGGAGTGGAGCAGTTGGCGATTTTGGACTATTTGAAGAGTCCATATGCTATGTGTTATCTTGTGAAGGTGATGTTGCTACTGCGTGGCGTTGAATACACAAGTTGCTGCCTGACGTTCAGCACTGTTTGGATGGACGACATGCATGATTTCTGCTGTTCGACTTGTTGGAGCTTTAATAGCTTTTGAAGATTTTAATAAGGCTTGATATTAATTAAGGTTTGAAGATTTTGGAGATGAGGGTTGTTCACATGACCTAATGAACTTTGAACCTCTAAAATGAGATAAGGATGATAATAAAGGTGAAGAACTAGTATCACTAGAACTAGAAGGAGAGGATTCTGTGGAAGAAAGCGATAGGCCTTGTGACCATGTGGCTCTCCATATCCTATAAAAATTAGTTGTGTGGCTCTAGGAGAAAACTTGGATTTGTGATCTTGATTGACAAGAAATGAAGTGCATCCAAAGACTTTAAGATGTGATAAGTCAGGAGGGTGACCAAACCACGATCTGTAAGGAGTAATATTTTGTAGGGAGTTGGAGTACAACATGTTTTGAAGAATGTTGATGTAGCAATTTCTTCCTCCCAAGTCTTTTCCCAGGCAAGCTAGTGATAGCATAGCTCTTGCAGCATTGAGTAGTGTACAATTCTTTCTTTTAGAAACTCCATTTTGCTGTGGATGATGTGGTATGGTAAGCTCATGTTGAGTGCCAAAGGGCTTGCGATTAATCTTTGAATTCATTTGAAGTATATTCTCCTCCATTGTTTGTACGAAGAGCTTTGAGTCATAACTCGTGCTTATTTTCAATTGCTTCCTTATATTCTTGGAACTTGGAGAAGACTTGTGACTTCCTCGTGAGAAAATATACAAGAGTATATCTTGAATAATAATCAGTAAGCACCATAAAGTATTTTGTGCCAATGAGAGACACATGATTTATTGGACCACAAATGTTGAAGTGTACTAATTGAAGTGGTTGAGTCGTAATGGAGTAAGATTTGGGTTAAGGAAGATTTTTGGATTTACTGAGAGCACAAGCTTGACAAAATGGAAGTTGAGATAGGGAAGGTGGAATGCCATGTAAAAGTTTCTTGTGAATAAGTTGTTGGAGAACATTTTGAGAGGCATGACCCAGCCTAGAGTGCCATAGGAGTGTGTTGTGTGGTAGACTTGTGAGTGAAGTGGAGTCAACTGAAGCATTTGAAGGAGGTTGTAGAAGTGAATACTCAAGTGTATAAAGTCAACCTACTTTGGGGCAGGTAAGTTTGAGAGAAGGTGAGAGTAGCTGTAAGATGCAGTGATCTTTGTAGAAGTGAGTAGTGAGAGATGATTGAGAAGTGAGCTCATTGATATTGAATAGATTTTTTTTGATATTGGGAACATAATAGACTCTATGTACCTTGATTATGTGATTAAAGGGAAGCTTCACTTGAATTGTGATGTAGCCTTGAGCTTGTTGAATGCTGTTGTCCCCCATGGCAACGCTAAGTGGAGTGGAGATCTCTTTGAAGTTGACTAACCATTCCATAGATTTGCTTGAGATAGGTAAAGTTTCATCCTTAGCTTCCACACTTGATAGTTTCTGCCATTGAGTTTGTCAATCTTGATGTGTCGGTTGTAGGAGGTGGTCGCATTAACGAGAGCCATTGGAAGAATGAGAGTAAAGGAGGACGAGTAGTTTGTGAAGTTGAGGAGAATATGATAAGCTAGAAAGATAGGACCTGGTGCTCTAATACCATGTAGTGAAAAAAAGGAACTTGTAGATAAGAGGATAATGTGCACAATAAGAGAAAGAGATAGAGACAATATAGAGAAAGGAGTGAACTGCAATTGAACATTTCATTGCTAGTAGTTGTATATATACATGGTACATTAAATGAGGCAGGTGAGCTTTATCTCTAAATATCTGAGATATTTACAAAGTGGATATCTATGAGATCCTTTTGTCCACATATTGACTTGTCCTTATCTTATCCAAACTTTTATCGTTATCCACAACTTTATCTTAACACTATCAATGTAACTAATATACAGGCAGCTAGGCACAGGTGCATTTACCCCCAACAATAGCTACAACCACAACACTGGAGCACAAGATGGCTAGATCACCATCTTCATTAAATGCATGAGGTGGTTGGGGGCCAAGCTAGAAATCCTACCCTAGGAGATGAGCCTTTTGGAATGATTATGTAAACCTATGCCTATGCCACATTGTCAAGGGTTGATTGCTATTCTCAAGGGAATTGCCACATCGAGGCTACTTGATATAATGCAAGCCATAACGAAGGAGGTCAATTGGAGACCAAGTTGAAGTGTCGGCAGACAAAGCGAGTAGAGATAAACAAGGTGAGATGTCTCGATTGCCCTTGCAAATTACTACCACTACTCTTACTATTTTTAATTTGGAATTTGAGATGATTGCCCTTGCAAGCCTTCATGATGCTCGCCCATGACCGGAAGAAATGCATGAGGAGAAGAAGAATCTATTTGTTAGAACTTTGACACCATGTGTTCTACTACAATTTGTTCTTGGTCCTTTTGCTACCATCTATGCCTCCTCCAAACCAAGCACCCTACGTGTCTCCAAACTTATCACCCTAATATCACGCTTGAACAAGGGTGAATCGGAATTACTATTAGGGCTCTCTTAAAAAGTCTCAATAGACTAACATGAAATGAACCATGAATAAGCTAATTGATGTTATGAGCAGTACAAAATGATCCATAATATCTTGGGATTAGTTTAATTTTATGATGCCTTTTAATGGATTCAGCCTCCTATTTTTAAAAGTAGCCAAACTAAATCATTTTCTTTAAATGTAACGGCCTTACATCTCTTGTTTGCATGAGTTGCATATCTCAATTGTGATCGCTTAATCTTTTCAATCACTTTTGCTATAATTCTCCTATGATCACTAGCTAAAGTATCAATTGGAACATCGATAGCTATAGTAGTCATAGGGACATGTAATTTCTTACCATAAACAACTTGGAAAGGTTCTCTTCTAGTAGTAGAGTGTGGAATATTGTTGTTGGAAAACTAGAGGATAGGTAAATATTGGTCCCAATTGCTTGGTTGGTTAATTATATAAGATCTAAGAAAGTCAAGGATAGTACTATTTGTCGCTTTGATTTGGACATTGCTTTCCAAGTGGAAAGTTGAGGTAAAGTACTTCTTAGGATCTAAGAAGGTCAAGGATAGTACTATTGTTGCTTTGGTCTTGGACATTTCTTCCCAAGTGGAAAGTTGAGGTAAAACTACATCTTATGATCTATGGTCACAATAAAAAAGTATTAGCTTCGGAAATCCATGATGTGGAAATATAATATTGATGAGTAATTTAGCAGCTTGTGGTGCGGCTATTTTATTTTACAAGGGAAAAAATGAGTTTTTTTATTGAATCTATCCACTATAGTCTATATCATATCACTATGTGCGGATATCATAGGAAGACATGTAATAAAGTCCATAGACATTTGCTCCTATATTCCACTAGATACAAGGAAAGATATAAGTAATCCATAGGATTCACTGCTGTGACATTTAATGCATTTATACACAATGCATTCAAATATATATTTAGAAACATCATGCTTCATTATAAGCTAGTAAAAATATTTATTACATGCAAATATAGTAGAGTGAATGCCTCAATGTCCATGTAAGCTAGTGTGTACATTTCATTCATTACAACATTTGCATTTATACACAATGCATTCAAATGTAGATTTAGAAACATCATGCTTCATTATAAGCTAGTAAAAATATTTATTACATGCAAATATAGTAGAGTGAATGCCTAAATGTCCATGTAAGCTAGTGTGTACATTTCATTCATTACAACATTTCTAAAAGGTGAAGTAGCACAAAATTACTTTGATAATACAATAATCCATTGACATATGGGTAATGATTTAAAAGTAGTGGTATTAGTATTTTAAAATTTATGTCAAACAATAGAAAAATCAATATATGTGATGTATATGTGGGAATCATGGCATCAAAAGTTTAAACTTCAATAGTAGAAATATGATTCTAATAGACATGTGCAATTTTACCAAAACCAAGTAGATGATATGAAGAAATGCTTTTGCCAACCCTACAACTCAATGCATGAGCAATAATTATATTAGCATGATCAAGTTGGTATTGGATCATTAGATGAAAATTTTGGATGGAAGATGCCCATTTAATAAAATGATTAGAGATGAGTGATAAGTTCAATTAGTTTTTCATGGTTTGTTGGTTTTTCTTAATAAGAAAGATTCCCATTTGATATGATGATTAGAGATAAGTCATTGGTTCAATAAGTATTTGATGAGTTATTGGTACGTTTTAATAAGAACTTCAAATCCCATAAGATAATGCTTCTAGAGATCTAAGGTATGCACTATGATGACCAACAATTTCTGGTTGTAGTAGGTACTAGGTTTTAAAGGTTTAAGTTTTTGGCTTCCATAGGTAATAGGGTGACTATTTTTGCTTAAAACTACACATATGCCTGAGCTGTTAGCATAATTTTCAGTACTAGAAAGTAAGGCTGAGAAAAATTTGGTAATTGGAGTATTTGTGCATGTGTCAAAAGATATTTTAAAGTATCAAAAGACTTCTACTAGCTATGATCCCATCATAAGACAATGTTCTTACACAAAAATATTGTCAAAGGTAAAGCAATCAATGAAAAATTTTAGACAAATTTTTAGTAGAAACATGCTAAACGGAGAAAAGATCTAACTCGATATAAACTCTTAGGGATAGGCCAGTCTTTTATTGTGTTTGAAATTTCTTTGGATCCATAGTAATTCCTTTAGCATAAACTATATGTCCCAAGTACTTAATTTGATTTTGGAAAATTTAAGGTGGATAATTATCAACAAAGGTAGCATTTATAAATCTAAGGACTTTTTTTTGTGTAGTGGTCAATCCAAAAGATTCGGAAGGTTCTACTTCAATCACAAAAATCATACATGTTTTTTATTGTTTCATGTGAGCTAGTTTAGCGTGTGTGTGGTTGATCAATAGAAACCTTTCAATTTCAAGGTCACTAATTAGTGAGATAGATTGGCATTGAAATTCAAAAGTTATAGTCTACCACATGATTGAAGAGACACAACTAGAAAGTCATGCTTTTCTTTACATGTACCCATAGAAATTTCTAGACCTCTAATTTCTTATGTATCATTATATCTGATACCTTGAAATGCAAACTTGACTTTGTATAATGAAGGACTAGTCTCTACCACAATCTCCTAATCAAATTTTCAGAAATAGAGTCTATCACAAAACCTTTCATCTTAAGCAAAGCATGCAAACATATATGTGTGCCTCATTTTCCATTTTTTGTTACCTCTTGTTGTAAAGAAACCGTAGTCCAATCGAGTGTGTAATTGGGTATCTCCTCAATGCCGTGTAACTAAGCCATGGTATTTTTGCTATTGTTGAACAAAAGCTTAACTCAACAGTTCCCTTGAAGATGACTCGGTTGCCCACATTAGTAACAGGTAGGCTTGAATCTTTTGCATTGAGTGTTAAGACTTGTAGCTTGAGATTTTGCCTTATTGTCTCTAACTTTTTTCAGTCCAGTTTCTAGGTTAGAAATTCGGAGACTAGCTTGGTGTAAAAGAATTAGGGTGATAAGGATTGAAGGGTTTCTTCAGGTATTGTTGAATAGTTGAGATTGGTTAGATTGTTATCCACAAAGAGTTCGTGTGGTGGTTTGGAATTCTTTCTTTGCATCATAAGCATAGGATCTTAAAGAGAAGTCAATTTCAGTGAATCTAGTTTGCCTTGGATGTCAAGTTGAAGATATATGCATTACAGAGTGCTATTGGGAGCTTCCTCAAGCATGCACAATAGCAAATGTGATTGCCAAAACCTTTCGATATAGATAGCCACAATGTCACCTTCTTGCCACATCAAAATTTCCCAATTGTGCATAAAGATGGAACTAAGGTGGAAGGAGAGATTATTTAACTTCTTTTAAAAACTCGTTTCACATTTTCAATCACTTGGTACTAGAGGACTTTCCCAAAGCAATGCTTTATCCATCAAATAATTGGCAACATACTTGATTTTGTCTTTTTCCAAAAGAGCTTTTCCATCAAAATAGTCATCAAATTGGCTCAACCACACCAAATTTTTTTCCATCCTTTTTACCATCAAATTTAGAAAATTGAAAAAGACTTATGCTGATATTTTGGTCCTCCTTGGTTTGTTCTGCTTTGAGGACACCTTGTAAGCAGTGAGTAATGCAATCATCCTCATCTTATGTAGATGGACTTTGTTGCTTTTCTCATTTTTGAAGCACTTTGGTAACTTCATTCAAATTATGTTGGGCAAGATTAATTTGTTGCTACAAGGTTATCTCGAGAAGAGGAGATTCCATATTAACATTGTCAATGTTAAAAGGTCATGACATCTTATAATATAGTTCGTACATAGAAACAAGCCTTTGAATGATCCCACAAGATATACTTATTTTCTATGTGCGAACAAACTTCTGAGAAAATTTGATAATTGCAAAGTATCTACTATGCTTTTGCATGTGAGTTGAAACTTTTTGGAATTCTTTATGACGAGTGAATTATCTCTACAGATGAAATTTTCAATATGTGCATAAGAATAGGGGTATATAAGGCTTATCATGGAACCTTATGAAGAGGTTAAGTGTAAGAGAAGGGAGTTAAATAATGACCCCCACTTCAAAAAAAATCAATGGCCTAGTTCAATTATTAAAGTTTTATTAGCTTTGAAAATCCCAAAGCTTTTTTAAACAAAGCTTAATAAAGTGTTTTATAGAGGGAGACATGTTGCAAAATTAACATGATTCCTAATAGAGTATGTGTACTGCACTGTCATTGAAGTGCTGAGGTTTGAGAAATTGGAGAGATCAAGAGTGGTCCTCGAACCTCCTTATTTTTTTGATCATAGAAATATTGGTTGTTTATCTCTCTCCCCTTGTTGGAGAAAACCACTTTTGCTTCTTAAAACCATCACAGGATGGTTTTGGGACTAATTCGCGCAATTTCATGAAAAAGGTGGAAGGAAGCCTTAGGAATAGTCCATTTTTCCAAAAAGTTGATAATAAGTTTACCGTCAATGTTGATAGGGAACCTTTGAGCTAAAACCCTTTGTGCAGTCTTTGTCTACTGAATAATAGAGTAATGTTTGACTATGAAGATGGTGTAACCCTCCAAGATGGATGTATGCCTTTAGTGTGATGTTAACACATAGGCCAAAAACCTTGGTTTGATAGCAATGGTTTAGTCCTCATTATACAAGAGCAAAGATTGAAAATTGAATCAACTCACAAATTGCAAGAATGAACAGAATAAAAAAGAGTGCATGACATTGCCAATGGATACAATTTGCCCCCATGCATACATGAGCACCTCCCTCACGCATATATTTATGATTCTTTAAATTAACTTTTGTGCTCAAAATATATTGAAGGGCATCTCTTTTTGGACACTTGCTTTTGTTCTCCTTGTAAAATATGCTTTTAAAAAATCAAACATAAACCTATTTTGAGCTTTCTATAGCAAACATCATATTTTAGTCAAGTTTCTAGATTTCTTACAAGAAATTACAACCAAGTAAATAACTTACACATATGTGCATACAATAACCTTGCACTAAGAAGTGCCTACAAAAAATACAATAATCCCACATTGGTAAAGCACCCAAAAATAAATAAAACTCATGTGCTATGATACACTCTACTAAAACATATTAATTTGCATGACTTCACCTAATAATTAGTTCATCACAACACAAAATGCATTAACTACCATCTATCTACCAAGGACAATGTGACTAATGTCACACATGGGCCCATGCATAAAAAGTCACAATCCCTACAATAAATAGATAAAGAAATTTCACAAAAATAGATTTAAAAAATTATTATTTTCAAGTAATTTCCATAATACTAATAAGATATATATAGCTTATTTTAAGACCGAATTGAATTCAACTTTTGACATGTTAGATTTGTGTCTATTGTATCATTATTTGGTCATTGAGTTCAAGTAGTACAATGGAGGTGTTACTTTTTATTAGACAAAGTATGTTGAGATATTATTGCATATATTTGATCTTATAAACTATAAGCCTATTACTACTCCTCTGGAGACAAGTTTGAAGTTGCTACTCTAAAGAAGACACGTATGATGTTGAGCCTTCATGATGCCTTTGGTGTCTTTCTCTATCAATGGGCTATTGTATACTAATTTATGTATACATTACAAGGCCTAACATTTAGTTTATAGTCTCAAAGGTGAATAAGTTTATGGATAGCCTAGGCACTAAGCATTGGCAAGAAATGAAGTGTATATTTCACTACTTGAGTGGTGGTACTCCACATGTTGCGTTATTTTATCCCAACAAGAAATCATGTGACCACTAGATTTGTATGCTTTTTTGGAATTTGATTGGGCTAGTTGCTATAACACTCGTATATCCACAAGTAGTTTTTATTCATGCTTAATAGCTCATGCATGGCATAGTTGAGCGAGGAGCATCCATTGTGGCTACTTCTAGTTGTGGAGCTAATAACAATGCAACTTTCACAACCATGGTTGAGTGTGTTGGGCTCAAATGTCCTTTGGATGATTTGGGTGTTGGATAGTCATTTGCCACCACCATCTTCACTCACAGTTACAGCGTATTACACTACAAGATACAAGCCTTATATCGACGTTCAAAATGACGAAAATGTTCATAAAGAAATTTGCCCCCGTCATTGCAAAAACATCGTATTAGCGACGCCATAGAACAGTCGCTATTAGCATCGCTATTAGTGTCGTATATGCGACGCTGATAGTGATACAAATAGCGACACTTTGCGGCACACATTGCGACGCTAATAGCGACACAAATAGCACTATGTGCTTTATTTGGGCCATACAAAAGAGTTTCAGTAATGTGTACAATGCTCTTCTAAATGAAGCCAAAGTGTACTTGAATCCATAAGACTGATACATAAAATAAATACAAGATTGCGTAATGAAAGAGAGGGTACAATCATGGCAAGATACAAAGGATGATAATAACATAGTGCATAGAAACTGCCTACATAAATCACATGACCAAAAAAGAAGAGCATGTGCACTGCACGGATCCAAGGGCGAGCTATAGATCCTCACCATCCGAAAGCTCGTCCCGCCATAAAGGAGCATTGAATGAACTTTGCAAAAAAAGAAAAAACTACACATCAATCCACCATACAATAATGCATTTTAATTAAAATTAGTAACTACGGACAAGAAGGATGAGTGACTTATAGGGCCGCCGCGTCCAAACAATTGGTCAATCAATGCAGTGAGACCTTGTCTCTCTGCATATCGAGTCTCTAGGCCAGTGGGATCGTGATTTGTAATGGAGTGCTACAAAGAAAACAAAATACAATTGTTAGAAGCACGACTGCAAAAAAAAAAAAGCAAGTAGAACAAAAGAAAAACTTACAAAGTCCTCCAAATAAGTCCTGTGGCCGCCACTCCCAAGATGATGGACCACTCTTGTCTCTAGTCGTGCCCTTGTTGCCTTACGTTGCTGTCTCCAACATCTTGGAGAATCTATAGCCTCCTCCCTGAGTCGACGCCAGTCATCTTTGTCTAGCCACTCGGGCTTTCAGGCCCCACTCTTAAGTGCCTTGCTACATCCGATCATCTGTGTGACATATACGCACGCATGCACTCCATCATCCAACCTGTGGAAAACCTATTTGTTGTGGTGGGTATCGGAAACTCCTCATGCAAGGATGCTATTATGTAGTCCTTGCTCCCCTCTGGTATGTTCTTCCAATGATCCAAGACGTTGTGCTGAAAAACTTATTGGCACAACTCTCTTATATGAGCCATCATCCTCCTCCCCTCATCATTCATGATGATGGCTTCTATCCTATCATCTACAAGGTATCCATACCCCCTTGGGGTATGCCTAAGATGTGTTCTCTTCCATCTGCGACCACGCTTCCGAGCATATCTAGGAGATCCCTGTACATCTAGTGTACCTACAGGGGTAGTATCTCTCGAAGTAGCACCCATAGGGGTGCCACCTACGGACGACTAAGCAAAAGCTAGAGTGATTGGAGTAGATGTTCCCACAGGTGTGACAAATCCCATAGGTGATGCAACTCCAGCAGAACGACGAGGCAGAGACACTATGTCGGTACCTCCACAAGAACCACCTGAGCCACGCTCTCTGGAACTTGCACGAGAGCAAGGAGTAGCACTTGTATCCCGAGCCGACCGTGGGCTCACTGCATCCATATCTCCACAACATCCCCCAGAACCACTCCCTCCATTCGGCCCAAGTCTGGAGCGTCGACCTCGTCTACTAGAAAACTAAAGCATCAGAGCACACCAAAGTAGATCTAATAGAACGGCATGATGGTGTCTGAGATAGCTCCTAGTCTGCCATATCTCTGAATCGAGCCATTTGATCTGGAGACATACGTGTGAAGATCTCCTGTAGCTCTTCATCACTCATCCCTCGACTCATCGTGCTGATCTAAATATCCACAAAGCTTACCTGCATAGACAAAAATTGATGTTAGCATAATCAATATAAATCAAGCAAAGTATGGCAATATAAATCTTTTAAAAACAATCTTACTTAAAAAACATATCTTATGTGCTCTTATAAGCAATTCGTCAACGAATTGAGTAGGTGGATGCTCCAACTATGAAGTACCCTATGGTCCCATGTTAATCTCTTGATACAACTCCGCATACAGTGGAAGGTCGATAGACAGGTTACCACAAAAGGACGAGTCCACCTCGTTCTCAAAGAATTCTTGGACTCTTGTATTTCCATCATTGTTACCCGATTTTGGCTCCTCTACATGCTCCAAGCTTTCGGTGGCCTCCACCCCTTGCAATATCGACCCCTCTATTTCCATACTGTCCTTGTCTATGTTGGGAACATTGCTTTGATCATATACTCTCACACTTCGTGCAGCTGAAGGTATAACATACCACCATTGAGGTTTTTAGGGGTTTGGATAGAAAATTATATGTTCAAAATCACGTACAAGAGAGATTTAACTTTTGTGACATGTACCATGTCGTAATAAAATTAAAAAAATATGAGTTCATGCACCTGTTCACAATGGGTCGACAATACAAACGTGTTGCGTGAATTCGTCCATCTTTTTTTGGAATCTATTTCAAGAAATCCAGATGGAACTCGTCGAACTGTTGCTCCAGCTCTTTGAAGTACCACTTTGAACCATTGCACCTCAAATAGGATTATGGAGAAGCTACGGTAATCCACCTTGATAATACTTTGCAAGTTCCCAAAATACTCCATCTCATCTATAGTGGTATTTGGATCCGTTACTCGTCGTCAGCTCTCTTGCTTGAACTTTGCCATGATACCACAATCTGTTGTGGAGCACATTTTGTCGATACACTCCATGTGAAAATGCTGTCCATGCAACCATGCCGCACTGTATATTTTGTAATGTACATTGAAACAATCAATTAGTTGTCGCATATAAAATGTAGATACGACAAACCCTAAACACATCATCACCTTTGGACTACATCCCTTCAAGAATTTCCACTCCTCAATTGAGACCCTCGCCCCTTCGTGAGACGCTGCGACGATCAAAGCTCCATGCAACCATCGTGTTGACATAAACCGTGGCATCTCCTCCATGCCCTCGTGATGTCGAATCGATTGATGGCGCATACTACGTCGAAGTTCAGATCGCGCTTCTTGGTGATCTTTCCTAGCTTGCTCATACCTAGCGAGCCATGTCTCCATGGAGGCATGGTGCAACATACAAAAGCGGTTCACTTTCTCCTCCATTGCAACATCCATTATTTTTTCTACCCCATTTCCAACCACTACATCTCCGGTCAGTCTATCATCATCCTTCAGCGCGACCATAGCATACTGTTGTTTGAATCCACTGTTGGTAGCCACTATGAAATATGTACTAACATCTCAGACACCAACCAACCTTCAGCCATGCTATCTTCTGGCCGAGCTCATTGTCGCACAAAGCCTTTCAGGGTTTTCATGAAGCGCTCCAAGAAGAACAGCCATCATATATGGAGTCCGACAATCTCCACTTCATCTACAAGATGCACAAGAAGGTAGATTTGTATCGTGAGCATGCAGGTGGGCAAGTATTTCTCAAAGAGACAGACTATCTCCACTATTAGAATATCAAGCTCTTGTTACTCTTCAGTCAGTCTATCTTTATGTGTGTGGCCGACATTAGCTAGATACAACTGTATACATGTGTGATATTCAATAAGTTAGTGTAGTCAGTGACTTAACCACAGATAGTCTTGCTAGTCATACCTATGTGTGTAAGTCTCTTTCAGTTAGTATGATGGAAGAATAATGGAATAAGAACAACAATGAGCTGAGATTCATCTTCCGCTCCACTCTGTCTCTCTCCCTCTCTTCCAACATGGTATCAAAGCTAAACGGTTGAAGCCTGAAGGCTTGGCAGTGGCCATTTGACATCAAGACATCAGATCTAAAGAAAACATCATCAAAGGAGACTGTGCATGCAACCCATTTTTTTGCAAAAGCTATATCTTGCTACAGAAATGGTTTTTGGAGAAATGGCCCACTCTCCTGACCATTTCGATGTGGTCTACAACTTTGCTAAAGAAAGTTTTTTCAAATTCCTTACAGATTTTGAGATATTTAGAATAGACATGTGCAGACTGGCTATTTACTACAATAAACAACAGTTGATTCTAGGACACTGGTGGCTTTCATCCTAACAATGTACATGCCCTTATTATCATGCATTTGAGCATGATATTGGAGTGTTAAATGCTCAGTTTTGGAGCTTATTTGCAGGCTAGAAACAGTGAATTGGTTCTTGTCCTGAATTTGAAAACAATATACATATAGGGTTGAAGTATATGTGACAAATGCTTATTTGCTAGTGACAAGTGCTTGGATCATACCACTTGAGTGGTAGATGCTTTTTGGGATATTGTGAGTGTTGAAAGTCCAAAGTTTGGACTGATTTGTTGCTGCTTATACCAGAGTATTGACTGGTTCTTGTTTGCAGGAAGGATACCTATCATCTTCACATGACATTCAGCACACAAGAATTGTTCAGTTGTTGATGCCTGATGGCAAGAAAAAGAGCCTACATGATATACTACATGTACCTACAATAACCAAGAATCTTTTGTCAGTTGGACAGATGGTAGAACAGAATCTGCAGGTGAGATTTAATAGAGATGGATGCTTTGTTGAAGAATATGGTAATGACGGCAAATTGATTGCTAAAGGCCGAAGAGATGGCATTTGCATGAGATATGGCATAAGTGGATTGGCCATGTGAATATACAAAAGCTAAAATCTATGTAGTAGAAGAAGATTGTGCTTAGACTGCCTAAGTTCAAGCATCATGACTTAGACATGTATGTGATGCATGTCAGTTTGGAAAGCAAGCACGGTTTCCATTTATGAGACATGTACGGAATAGCTCACAACCCTTGCAGTTGGTACATTCAGATGTATAAAAACTATGAAAGAGGCTACAAGATAGATTTGTTGTATCTCACTCATCCATGATCAAATTTCAAAGGTTTAATAGTTGTGTTTGGAGTTTTATCATGCTTTAGATGCAATGATGATATGTAAGCATTAAGATTTTGTACATAGAAATCTTTGCAACTATTGGAACAACCTTCAAGAGACCTTCTCATACATTGTAGCATTTTTTAAAAGAATTGGTATTTATATATGCTTTGTATAAAGGCATGATGCATGGATGTATATAGTTATATAACTCAATATTTTAACAATAGATGATGGTAAACCATGGCTTATATCAAAGGAGAGGTTGGGTCCTATCATGTGTTTTCTCTCTATTCTTTTTGAATTCATTAATTTATATAATTTCTTAATGTTTCATAAAGTTGTATGGTTTAAAGTTTTAGATGCTAGGTTTGACACATGACCCACTTTGCAACATTAACGTCCTTTAAGATGCCTCAAAGGCATATCAAGCAAAGAGCTACACATCAAGATTTTAGTTACAATCCACTTTGAGATGTCATTGGCAAAAAAAAGAAAATGTAAAGCTATAGAAGTCACTAAATACATCATGACCCTAAAACAACTCAATACTTGGGCTTGTTCAAATCCTCTATGATCACTTTATCACCTTGACGAATTGTCATTTCTCTCTTTTCTAGTTGCATTCATCTTGGTGATTAGAACGTTGTTCTTTGAAGTGTGCTAGTGTAACTTCATCTATGATCCACAATTTGGTTCCCTTGAAATATTTTGATTGCGTTAATACTGCAAGTTCATCTTTTTATCTCCAAAATCCAAGGTTGATTGATTCGTCCCCTTAGTGATCGCCATGGTGCCATTCAATTAAACTCTTGTTTTTATAATATTAGCTTAGTTTGGTCTCTAGCCCACATGATTTTGAACACATTTGGTAGTGTTCATTATCTAGTTCCTCTTGTGTTTCTTCATGCCACCCACAAGATAGGCCTTTTGTATGTATATGGAGCATAATCTTCTCCTACAATGTATCTTCTTTAAGTAGTAATGAGATAATGTGTGTTAGACCTTCCTTATCTACCTTCATCCTTGTTTCAAATTTCTTCTATACCTCCTCCTACATTTACAGTTGTCATTTCCTTAACTTCATCTTCACTGTCTTATTAGTGGTAGCCACTTGCATTGCCAAATTTTTCTCTAGCTCCTCCAAGTGCATAAGCCCTTTAGTAAGTGGGTACTTCTTGAGAACCGCATTCTCTACTTCAAGTGTATGCAAGAAGCGAGATTCTTTTGGCAACTCCCCTATTTTTATTCCACATAGTTCAGTTATTCCACCTTTTGTTGCAACTATCCCTTCATGACCACCTCCACTTGCACTACCACCACCATCTCCCCCTCCACTAGCACCACCACCACCACAGCCACCCCCACCACTACCTCCATCTTCACCTCCACCACCACCACCACCACCACCACCACTATCTCCTCATTCTCCTCCTCCTTCATACCACCAATGCCAACACCGTAACCACCTATCTCTCATTCTCTCCTCCCAACTTTCTCAATCTCCAATTTTCCATCCTCCCTCTTCTCTCTCCTTGCCCAATTCTTTTTCCTCTCCTCCCTCCCTCCCTCCCCCCCTCTCTCTCTCTCTCAACCCTCTCTCTCTCTCTCTCTCTCTCTCTCTCTCTCTCTCTCTCTCTCTCTCTCTCTATGTCTCTCTATCAACCTTGTCCCTCTCTCTCTCTCTCTCTCTCTCTCTCTCTCTCTCTCTCTCTCTCTCCCCATAGAATTATTCTCTCTCTCTCCCATGTCTCTCTAGCAGCCTTGTCCCTCTCTCTCACTCTCTCTATGCACATTCCATAAATGACTATTTTAGTTACCCATTATTTTGGACTTGATGCATGTGTGTAATAGGACATTTGAGCTGTCCAAATGGTGTGAATGAGTGACCTATCAAGCACAATTAGGAATTTAGGAGGAGGAGGGTGTGATGTTTTTTTTGGGGGGAAATAGTGCTGGCTAGGCTAGCATAGCTCCATGTACAAAAGATTAATTTAACTCGTGATTGTAGATATGATGCATGATGGTTGTATTATCCCTTGGATTTCTTGTGAGTGACTGGTAAAACTAATAAATGTAACAAGGCAGGCATGTAACTGTAACTAGTAGTGTAGTATAGTCATGTTATTTTTATGTGAGCCTTTTACAAAGATTGTGTACATGATTATATTGTTTCATTTGACCAAGTTAAAGGCAAAGGATGATAAAGGGAGCCCTAGCTTAGAAGGTTTGATAATTTTCAATTCTGAGTGATTGAGTCAATGGGGAACTGACTTCAAGAACATTACAGGCTTAAACACACTAATGAACTACTAAGCATTGGCTCCTGGATATAATTATTGAGAACTACCAAGCACCAACGCATGGATATAATTATTGAGATTATTTAGGAAGCGTTGAGTTAAACATGCCCTAGAATTGCCAAAGCCACCAACGCTTGGAATTTCCAGGGGTACTTGGCGATGAGGTTACCATGGCAGCACTTGGAGACATGAACATGCCCTAGAACTACCAAGTGCCAATGCTTAGAATTTCCAAGGGTACTTGCGGACGAGGTTACCATGATGCTCGGACGCCGAAAACTACCAAGCGCGGACTTTGCACGGGTATTTTATTTGGGGATGAGGTTAGCGTGCGTGAATCGTGATGCTTGGAGGCATGAACACGCCTTCCCCACGGGTATTTAAAAAGACGAGAGCGAAGTGATGAACATGCCATGCCTAACACACCCCAAGCACTGATGCTTGGACTTGGAGGTTCCACAAGTACTTTAATAATGATGCTCTGGATCAGACCTGCCAAGCGCCAGCGCCAGCGCCAACGCTTCAAGTTTGCTGCACAGCCAGTCAAATGACGAGAGTGCTCAGTGAAGTGATGAACCCACCCTGGGCAGAACTGCCAAGCGCGCCTAACGCTTGGAGTTTAAGTTTCCACGGGTATTTGAACTGAATCTGGAGTTGTTGATGCAAGAAGCGTACGTAGGCTCTGGCCGCCGCAATTATGTGCTGGTAGGGCCACCTCCGACTCGTCCTGCACTCGTCGCTCATGTTCTGACTATCGGCCTCCTCCTCATCCGGTGTGGCATTTCGCTAATTCATGTGGCTGCAGGCACTCTACTTCTAGCACACCCCCATTGTGTCTGAGCTGGACCCCCTCCGCCATGTGCGCCTGGATGCGCAGAGCGAGGATGGTGATGAACGTGAGGAATCCCCATGCACGTGTTTTTGTGCCAAATCGTTCAACGCCCAAGGAGTGGGCCTGAGCATGAAATCAGCTACCTCCACTGTAGTTCCATCATCCCATCACCGAGCAAACCTGCCGTTGCCCAAAATATTTTCCCCCAAAATCCCTGCTTAACCTTTACCCAGCTCGGTCGAAATGCAGGGCTAAGTGTGGGCTTTTCTGCAGTCCACAGTCCAGACTCCGTTGCCTGCCACCTTTCGAAGCTCCCAACAGCGCTAGCCCCCTCTGTTCCCTCTTCCTTGAACAATCTTATTCCATGCTCCAAATCCATGAGCGCACCAGCATGACTGCCTATTGTTTTGCTGCTGTACTTGATATGGAGACTCCTTCCCTAGTTCCATCATTGGGTTGATGTGGTGGCCCTATGTTGGGAATAGAAATACGATTATGTGCGGATTCTCTGTCGCCATGACTATTGTAGCATATGATGAACGTGAGGATTCTTTGGGGCTGAGGTCGACTAGGGGGTTTTCGAGGATGGCTTGAGCATGAATTGGTTGAAGAGGGAGTCCTGGATGCAGTTAAAGAAGGTGCTGAATCCTGATGTGGAAGGAGGAGGCAAGGGACTTGATGAGGAGGATCTTGAGGAGCTAGCAGGCGGCATCAACGAGGAAGCACTCGAGCATGATAAATACCATGCATGATAAATAGAACATCCAGTAAGTTAGTAAGAATGCATAGAATAAAAGATAATATCTATACAATGTACACTTGATAAATAGTATGTATATACATTATATTTTTTATATGGTAGTTGAGAGAGGAGTGTAAGGCAAGGACAAGACGAGAACGATCTTGAGGAGCCAAAAGGCTGGAACAAGCTCGAGGGCCTCGTGGCTGCAAGTGGAGCGCTCCACACGCGGGTCAAAGATGAGTTTTAGGCTAGTAGTGCTAGCCCCATCTGAGAAGGCAAGGGGCTCGAACCTCTCCCCAAGCATGATGGAGTGCTACATAGAGGAAGATGAATACGATGGAGCAACCATATTTATTTTTCAAGTTTACTTTTGGGATTCGATCAATAAACATGAAATATGATGGAGCAACCATATTAACCTTTTAAGTTTATGATCATCTTCTCCAACTCCTTGTTGTCAATGGCATCCCATCAATAAACGTGAAATGCCTGATGCTTCATCCTTTGTTCTTTCAGTCTCACCAATGCTACTCCATAAAGAACTAATGTGGTGTATGGATAAGGCTCACTTTTAATCTCAAGATTCACCCATGGGACCCTTGATACTTAGTTATCTATCAGTTAGGGATTAATTACTTATCAATCAGGGCACTCTCATAGAGCAAGCCACAATGACGCACGGTTGATTTGATTGGTTTGCACTAGTATTATGTTGTCTTTTCCTCAGGAAATAATAGGCATGTAGCTCCATTGAGTTTGGAGCTCTTTCCTATTTTGTGCATTTGGTTAAAGGAGAGAACCTATGCTACATTTTCTAATCAAGTATGATAGCATGTGTTGCATTTTGTGTTAAGGATGAGAGCATATGGTCTTGTTGCGCCTTCTAACCTAGTATAATCCCAATGTTTTTATGTGGGCAATTTACCTTGATCTAGAATTATTGAGTTCCTATAGTGCTACCTAGATCATATCATAGTCATATATATGATACTAATCATGTATGATTTACTTGTAATTTTTTTAGAGCAACCACACATGTAGTGCTCCGATCTATATGGCCTTGGCTCAAAAACTCTAATCTATTATCTATTATTATCGTGGGATCATCAACATATGCTCCCTTCAACAATGACTTGAACACTCATAATGGATCTACCCACAAACTAAAGATGATTATATCTAGTTGGTTGTTGATGGCTTTGAGTTATACAATAGCTTTTAATTGGTCACATATGTAAATCCTGTGAGTATCGCGATAGTTACCTTGCTTGCTAACTCTGTATTGGCTAGTCTCCCTCATCATCTTGCTAGCATATTTTCATAGAGAAAACCTATACTATCATGGCAATGCCCCTCACATTAGAGTACCTTGTCAATGGTTGAATGCAATAGGTGTATTAATGGCAACTAATAACCACAAATATTGACATATATGCACCATACTGATTATGACACTTCTAGATAATAATGCACCTCTAAGAGTGATTAGTTTTACTTTTCCAAATATTTTTATAAGTGTTTATTTTAAACTTGTGATACAAAGTCATTCAAATTTCCTTCCTAGAAATTAAAGTGGTACATCTTATTATAATGTTGCATAGCTAAGCTCCTTACCCCTGAGGATCAAACAACCCAATATTCCTCTCTAAGTTTAGCATCATTATGGAAAACTTTGGGCTACTTGTAAAGTTTAGGTAATTTGGTTGTTAACATTGCAAGAAAGGTTACTTTTTTTTGTATATGGTGTTGAAAAGACATATGTTTACTAGATTTACAGGCTTGGATAATTCTTGGTAACTTGTGGATGCAATGAATAGTTTTTGAATTTTGAGATATACTAGTACCTTAAGTGATTGTATGTGGTAAACTTAAGAAGTAAATATGGTTGCTCAAAAGTGATTGTATGAGTGATGCCATCAATGGAGGGATGCATCAAGTGAGAAGAACAAACATGTTACATGTTGGAGATTGGGTCAATGCATATGATAATAAATTATAGTCATTAATTACTTGGCTTTCTTGGTGGGAAGTGAGAGGGTCCCACTAGGAAAAGTGGATGCTAACTCACGAAGATGGAGGTCACTTTTTGTCCTCAACCAATCTGTATGAGTGTAAATATGCATCTATAAGGGAAGCACTTGGAAATGATCAACAAGTTAGCTTGTACACTTCTTATGCTATGGATCTTGCTATGTCAATTCTTTTGAGTGCTCATTGTAAATCTTATTTGACAAGAAGACATGATGTCTCTAGAAATGGTCTTAGATATATACACAATAAATTTATGGTAGGAGATGAGAGAGTGCTAGTGAGAAAGAGTTTGGTGGATCTAACATTAGTAGTGCTAGAGGAGTTGCAAATAACATCTGACTTGTAAAGTTATACCAAACATCAAACTATGCAAAATAGGAGAAATGTGCATGCAAGCATTGTATCATACAATGATAGCCATAGGCCTAAGTATGAGAAATCACTATTCATCGTACAAGGTCTAGGGGAGGATCAGGAGGCATTTGTAGAGCGACTGATGTGGATATGACAGAATAGGCTACTTATTAGACATTGGTAAATTTTCAATCCACATGTTGGGAAGCGTCAGAGGGGAATAGAGAATCATGTGGATATGAAGGAATGTGCTATTTATTAGACACTAGCAAATTTTCAATCCACATGTTGGGGAGTGTTGGAGGGGAAAGCAAAGCAATGTGGGGTCTTTATTCATGATGGCATAGGTGGGAGGTTCGGGGTGTGCCTACACCATGCTTCAAGGGCCAAAGAAATTCAAGGACAAGAAGATTTGGAAAGTGTTTTGGTTTTGTCTCTCAAGTGTAGTTCACTCATTGAGGATTGATAAGAAGATTTAGAACTTCTATGGATCAACACAACTTTTATAGAAGATAACAGAGGGGACCTACATTACACTATTTAGAGCTTCTATAGACCTACACCGTTATATTGTTTTGTGTTTCATCTATACACTATTAGTGTGTGGATGTGGGTTTTGGCAGTAGGCTAGGATAGTCCCTTCCCAAATTGACAAGGATGGTATCCTCCTAATCATGGCATGATCGTAACACCACCCAAGCCAAATTGAGAGCCAAACACATAACAGCAATACCCATGCCAACAACTTTGCAACTTGGAAGTAGAGGGGGAAGGGCAAGGAGTGAGTTTTTTGAGCGAGCTTTCTTTGGCAACCCTCCTATTATTTTTATTCCATGTAGTTCACTTCTTCCACCCTTAGTTGTAACTATCTCTACCTCTACTTGCACCACCACTACCGCTACACCACCACCACTACCCCCCCACCACCATCACCACCACCTCCACCCACCATCTCCTCCTCCTCCTCCTCCTCCTCCTCCTCCTTATGCTCATCCTCGTCCTCGTCCTTCTCCCCCTCAACTTTCTTATTCTTCAATTCTCATCTTTCCATCCCTCCCCACACACATTCTCTCTCTTTCTCTCTCTCTCTCTCTCTCTCTCTCTCTCTCTCTCTCTCTCTCTCTCTCTCTCTCTTTAGGTGTTATTAGGTGCATGTCGCTCCTCAATTTTGAAGATCACCCCAAGTAGTTAAGCTACTCCTTAATAGTGTGGCTATAAGAAACATCACTTAAAAGTAAACTTGATGGATGGTATGATGCCTATCTCACATGAACTTGTGAATTGCATGCCTTACTTTACATATCCTCACTTACTCTCTAATTTGGACCTTGGTTACACTTGAAAAAGTTCACAAAAATATTTAACTTAGTTTATATGAGACATGACTCTCCGAACTAGTCATATTATTCATAGTTGACTAGATTTTGGATTTGGTTTATCTTACATATCATGGCATTTGATATATTTGGCTAATGTATGATTCACTATTATAAATTTTGGAATTTGATAGGTTTGGCAAAGGACTTACATTTAGATTGCATACTTGTGACTTCCTTAATCCAATCTTCTCTTATGCCTCAACACAAGATCTCTAGTAAGTTTGAATCGACCATCTTAAGCTATGCAAGCTAAACATAGGTGGATCTTTTTAGATATAATACAAGTTAAACTTAAGTGTTACTATTTTAAAACCATTTCCTATTTCCTCGATATAACATAAACCTTGATTTGGAGTTTAAAAATGCATAATTATCTTGGATATTGCAAGTCACACGTTTCCTAAATGGCATATGACATTAGATTTTTAGGATTGTTAGATAGACACGTAGCATACATCACATTCAACTATAGGAATACACCAACCTGAATATTACAAGTCACATGTTTTCTAAATGAAGAATGGTAGAATACAACATCAAATTTTAAGGAAACAAAGTTAGAGGTTCGGGTTGAGCCATAAACAAATCTAATAGTGGACCATCGTGAATACTACAAGGATATAGGAGAATAGGAACGGCCATTTTCGATGCAAATTAGTGGCGTTGCTATTTGCATTGCGATGCAAATAGCGACTGTACTCAGACGAAAAAAAGTGGGCCAAAACCCGAGTGCGACATTTTGTGCAAAAGAGCGAAAGAGGGAGTGAACTACATCATGCATTTGAGAGGGAGAGGAAGAGAAAGAGAGAAAGAGGGAGAAGGAGAGCTTCTCACTACTGCCACTACTATTTGCGAAGAAGAGGAGGAAGTGCATGAAGGGCAAAGAGGAGCCACCGTCACAAAGAGGAGCCGCCGAATCTATCCTCAGGCCTTTGTGGCGAGTGCATTGCTCCCTCGGTTTGTTTTTGTTTTTTCTCATTTTTTTGTTTGTTTTTGTTAAAAATGATGTGTATTGAGAGAGAAAGAGAGGAAATGAGAGAGGGAGAGGAAGAGAGAAAAAGAAAGAAAGAGCAAAAGAGAGAGGGAATATACATGAAACATAATAAAGAAAGTGAGAGAGAGAGAGAGAGGGAGGGAGAGAGGAGAATGAATGGATAAAAAACAAAGAGAGGGTAAGATCTTGTTCTTTATTTATTTATTTTTGTAGTAGGAGAGAGAGAGAGAGAGAGAGAGAGGTGGTAGTACTAGTAGTGTGTATATATATATATATATATATAGTTAAGGGTGTACCTTAGGTGTATTCGATGCTTTGGAAAGGCGTGGAAGGCTTGTGTATCTAGGCCTGGTAAAGTGAAAGAGAGATTGGACTTGGAGATGAATGGATGGTTTTATTGACATGCTTTGCGCTACCTTCTCCTACGCTCTACATATAGAGTCATACAAAAAGGAAAAAAGGTGGTGAGGTCCAGTGCAAAGTGCAATACCACGGGACGGGGAACACTCTGACATAGGGTAGCTACTCCCTCATCCCCATGCATAGCATATTAAACTTTACATACTGTAGACCCGTCTGTACATGGGTGGAGACTTTACATACGTTAATTTGTTAAGTTACAAGAGAAGAAAGCCCTTCTCAAACAATTTAAGAAAGAAAAAAAGAATGATAACAAAAAAAAAATTGTTTGTCGTAACGTAGACCAAATGGAAAACGATGAAGGCCGTGATGTTCAAGATCGTGAGGCATATCTTAATCAACGTGTCCCATGTCCATGCTCTCAATGTAAGCTAGCAATTAGACAAAAACATCGATTTTCTATAGAATACGTACGATGCTTCGACGAGTTTCAATCAGAGATCATTGATTAGGTGATCTCAGATTTTGAGAAAACGGTAAGAAAAGTGCATATTAATCATGCATTGTATTCAAAAACTAATTGAATATCATATACAAAAACATTGGATGTGGCTGTAAAATTTATGACAGGGAGGTGACATCTCATCCCAAGGAGGAGTGCACCCTTTGCGGCCAATTAGAAGAGTTTGTGGGCGTGCGATGGATTGATTGCCTGAGCCAATCCACCACTTGGAAGGTACTACCCAATCTATATCGTCAATACGAGAGGAGATAGGCAGCCTTCCAGGCTTTTCTACAATCTTGGAGCCTCAAATAAAGGCAATGATCGATGTATTGATGCCCATGGATGTCGAGACATCTGATCCGCTTAGAGAGTAAGCATCCATACCATTATATGATGGGTGCCGAGTATCTCACCTGAAAACACTGCTTGCACTTCTAAGTGTGCAAGCAAAATACGGGTGGAGCGATGCGAGTGTGACCGAGTTGTTCAAGTACCTTCTACATACGCTTTGTTGATTTCTTTTTGACACCATCATAAAAAACAATTGTGCTTTTTCAAGGTGTTTTATGATTTCTTTTCAAGTTACTAAAGTATTATATATTACCACTTGCAAATACCATGCCTGAGTCTCGTGATGATGCCGACATGTTTTACAAAAGCTTGGCATGGACTACAACAACATCCATGCATGAATCAATGATTGTATACTGTTTCGAGGAGAGTAAGAGACTATGGAGACATGTCCAAAGTGTGGTGCTCTCAGGTATCGATAGGAATTGCAAGGGCAAACCATCCCTCAAAAAATTCTTAGACACTTTTCACTTATCCATATATATCACATGTTTCATACGTCCGACATGGTAAGCTTGACAACGTGGCATGGGTAGAATAGATCCACAGATGGAGTCCCAACAAATATCAACGAATTCACACGCATGGAGCCACATTGACTCTACCTTTCTAGGATTTGCTTGAGAGAGCTAAGGAATCTTTGGCTCGGTCTTGCTATGGATGGTGTAAACCCTTTACAGTGTGTGGCATGTAGTCCTTGTTAACTACAACATTCCTCCACGGCTCTCTACGAAGAAAGACACCTCATCCTTAGCTTACTCATTCTCGATCGCTACAAAGTCAAGAATATGGACGTGTATCTTCATCCATTAGTCAATGAGCTTAAGATTTTGTGGGAGGAGGGGGGTTTCCATGGAAGATATGAGCAAGCGCAATGGTCGACGGTCTGCCACCATTCTCATGTGGACCATGCATGACTTTCTTGGATTTGGGGAGTGCTCAGGTAAGTAGGCTTCCATTCTCGTTGATAATATCTATCATAGCTCGTTCAAGTTTGCATTCACTGGATAGAGGTATTGCGACATGTCTGGTTACATCAGGTTATCATGCATGTCCATTGTGTGGACTATAGTTAGACTTCCAAAGGTCACAAACCATGAAGAAGATGGTATATTAAGGACATGCCGCTTTCTTGCTAGAGGGTCATGAACTGAGGGAAGGTTTTCTTGAACAACCTCTAACACGAATGAACGCCCAAAGCTAGTACGAGTTGAAAATGGTCCACACGAAGTCACATCCAAACAAAATGCGATGGTTCTCAGTTTTCTACGAGTTGCCGTATTGGACCCACTTACAGATCAACCACTTATTGGATCCCATGCATATTTTCAAGAATGTGGGTAGCTTACTATGGGACCACATCACAGGAAAGAGAGACATTACAGGGGTATGAATGGATTTGAAGGAGGTAGGCAAGATGGAGGCGCTTTGGCCACAGTTAAGTGCTGATGGTTGCTTGCAGCTACCTCGTGCTCCTTGGGTTTTTTCCACTAAAGAAGAGCACATTGTGAAGCAAATTATCAAGTCTATCCGCACTCCGACGGGTATGATGCGCTCTCTCAGGTCTGCGATTTCTAAAGACAACCAATTTTCAGGGCTAAAATCCCATGATTGGCATAAGATATGTCAAGTTTGTACTACAAATGGACTGTAAGTGGCCTGCTTATTTTGCTATTTGGAGTGTAATCGTTATTCGTAATGCTTCTTCATTTGTGGCAGTTTGTATTACCGATCGCAATCGCATGATGCCTCACTCTAGAAATACGCGGGGCGATTTAATGTTGTCAAATTTAGTGTAGTGGATCTCACAGAAGGAGATCAAGACATCCTCTATTGAATCCGCAAGGCAGGGAGTGGTGGAGACGGTCTGTCTCTTTGAGAAATACCTGCCCACCAGCATGCTCACGATACAAACCTACCTTCTGGTACATCTTGTAGATGAAGTGGAGATTGTCGGACCTGTCCATACACGATGGATGTTCTTCTTGGAGCACTTTATGAAAACCCTAAAAAGGATTTATGTGACAACGAGCTCAACTAGAAGGTAGCATGGTTGAAGGTTGATTGGTGTCTGAGGTGTTAGTGCATATTTCACAGTGGCTACCAATGGTGGATTCGGACAATAGTATGCTATGGTCGCTGAAGGACGATGATAGACTGATTGGAGATGTGGTGGTTGGAAATGGTGTAGAAAAAAGAATAGATTCTGCAATGGAGGAGAAAGTGATTTTTTTTTTGTATGTTGCACCATGCGTCCATGGAGACGTGGTTTGCTAGGTACGAGAAAGCTAGGAAAGATCAGGAAGGAGCGCGATCTGAATTTTGACGTAGTATGTGCCATCGATCGATTTGATATCCCAAGGCCATGGAGGAGCCACAGTTTATGTCAACGTGATGGCTGCATGGAGCTTTGACCATAGAGTCTCGCGAAGGGGCAGAGGTCTCAATTGAGGAGTGAAAAATCTTGAGGGGATGTAGTCCAAAGGTGGCGACGTGTTTAGGGTTTGTTGTATCTAGATTTTATATGCGACAACTGATTAATTGTTTCAATGTATAGTACAAAATATACAGTGCGGCATGGTCACACGGACGGCATTTCTGCGTGGAGTGTATTGACAAAATGCACTCCACAATAGATTCTGGTATCATGGCAAAATTTGAGCAAGAGACCCGACGACGAGCAACAGATCCAAGCACTGTTATAAATGAGATAGAGTATTTTGGAAATTGATAAAGTATTATCACAGTGGATTACCAAAGCTTCTCCATGATCCTATTCGATGTGCAGTGGTTCAAAGTGGTACTTGAAGGAGCTGGGACAACATTTCGATGAGGTCCATTTGGATTTCTCAAAATAGATTCCGAAAAAAGATGGATGGATTTGCACAACATGTTTGTAATGCCAACCCATTGTGAATAGGTGCATGAACTCTTTTTTTAAATTTTTTTTATATTGACGTGGTACATGTCACAAAAGTTAAATCTCTCTTATACATAATTTTGAATAGGTAATTTTCTATCCAAATCCCCGACAACCTCAATGGTGGTATGTTGTACCTTCATCTCCCCGAAGTGTGAGAGTATATGATGAGAGCAATGTTCCCAGTGTAGATGAGGACAATATGCAAATAGAGGGGTCGATATTGTGAGGGATGGAGGCCGTCGAAAGCTTGGAGCATGTAGAGGAGCTAGAATCGGGTAACAATGATGGAAATACATGAGTTCAAGAATTCTTTGAGAAGAACGAGGTGGACTCATCCTTTTGTGGTGACCTGTCTATTGACCTTCCAGTGTATGCCGAGTTGTGTTAGGAGATTGACATGGAACCATAGGATACTTCATACTTGGAGCATCCACCTACTCAATTCATTGATGAATCGCTTATAAGGGTACATAAGATATGCACTTTAAGTAAGGTCATTTTTAAAAGATTTATATTATCGTGCTTTGCTTGATTTATACTGATTATACTAACATCAAATTTTGTCTGTGCAGGTGACCTTTGTGGATATTTGGATCCATAGGAGATCTTTACATGTATACCTCTAGATCAGATGGCTCGATTCAGAGATATGGCGGACCAGGAGCTATCTTAGACACCATCAGGCCGTTTTGTTAGATCTACTTTGGTGCACTCTAATGCTTTGGTTTCTAGTAGACGAGGTCGATGCTCCAGACTTGGGCCAAATGGAGGAAGTGGTTCTAAGGGATGCTGTGGAGACGTGGATATAATGAGCTCGCGGTTGGCTCGGGATACAGGTGCTACTCCTCTTTCTCGTGTAGATTGGAGAGAGCATGTCTCAGGTGGTTGTTGTGGAGGTATCGACGCAGTGTCTCCATCTTGTCATTCTGCTTGAGTTGCGTCACCTATGGATATGTCACACTTGTGGGGATGTCTACTCCAGTCACTCCAGCTTTTGCTCAGCCATCTGTAGAGGTGGCATCTCTATGGGTGCTACTCCAAGAGATACTACCCTTGTAGGTACACTAGATGTACATGGGTCTCTTGGATATGCCCAGGAGCGTGGTCGCAGGTGAAAGAGGACACATCTTAGGCATACCCCAGAGGGCTATGAATACCTTAAAGATGATAGGACATGAGCCATCATCATGAATGATGAGGGAGGAGGGTGAAGGCTCGTATGAGAGAGTTATGTCAACAAGTTTTTGGCACGACGTCTTGGATCATTGGAAGAACATATCAGAGGGGACCAATGACTACATAGTAGCATCCTTGGATGAGGAGTTTCTGGAACCTGCTGCAATAGATAGGTTTTCCACAGACTGGATGATGGAGTGCATGCATGCGTACATGTCACATCGATGATCGGATGCACGCAAGGCACTTAAGAGTGGGCCTCAAAGCCTGAGTAGCTAGACACAGATGATTGGCACTGACCTAGGGAGGAGGCTATAGATTCTCCAGGATGTTGGAGACAACAGCGCGAGAGGGAGAGGGCACGACTGGAGGCAGGACTGGTCCATCATCTTGGGAGTGGTGGCCACATGACTTATCTGTAGAACTTTGTAAGTTTTTCTTTTGTTCTGTTGCTTATTATTTTTCAATATCCCTTGTACTGACAATCGTGTTTCTAACATCTGTATTTTATTTTCTTTGTAGCACTCCATCACAAACCGCGATCCCATCGGCCTAGAGACTTGATATGCAGAGAGGCACGGTCTCATTGCATTGATTGACCGATTATATGGACACATGACAGCCCGGTAAGTCACTCATCTTTCTTGCCCGTAGTTACTAATTTTAATTAAAATGCATTATTGTATGGTGGATTGATGTGTAGTTGTTTCTTCTTTTGCAGAGTCTTTGATATTATTCTTTCTCTCTATCTCTCTCTCATATTATCTTCTCTCTCTCTCTCTCTCTCTCTCTCTCTCTTTCTCTCTCTCTTCCCTCTAGTGTCCCAAAAGTAGCATATTAGGCATCGATTCCCTCCCTTCAGGCTTATGAGCCTAGCCTTTATATAGGCTTGGGGGGGGGGGGTATCCCCTCTGCGGGTCTTCTCCTAGAGCCACTAGATGTCATGTAGTAGTCTTCATGGCTACCATGATTGGAGAGGAAGAAGCTTCATTGCTTGCCATGGTGATGATGATGATGATGACATTGTAGGAGGATGACTAGCTTGGCAAAAAGTGTGGAGTGGGAGAGATGACATCGATGTGGATGACGTGTGGAGTGGCAAAGGGAGGTAAGTTAAAAATTTCTTAAAATTTTTTCGCCCCCTCCTTTTAACCTTCGAACCCCCATACTAACCTTTTCTTGTATGCTAGGGTTGAGAAAAGAAAGATTTTAAGAATGTGGAGGCTCTTGTTGGTGATGGGGCTTCAAGATACTAGTTTGTGATTCCCAAAGAGGATATAATTGAAAGTATATGCATGTGAAAAATAGTGAATTTGAGATTTTTATGAGACTTGATAGACATGATGCAAGTGAGAAAACCTTTTTGCAACCCAAGACATTACATCCTCTTTCCCTTAGAGGAATCGAGAGATCCTCATCTCAAAAGAAGCTAAGAATTCTTGTTATTGAAGGATAAGTTGTATTCTAGAACTCGTGGGTTAGAACCCACTGCTCTTTTACTATGCTAGTCTAATTATGCATGAGTACGTAAACTCCAAGATAACTTAATGAAGTCAAAGAAAAAAATTTGCAATATTTTATAACTCAACTATTATTACAATAGTAGGGAATCATTACAAGTATGGGGCTTATTACATTTTGTAAAGAGCTTTCTAGGACTTTTAATCATCCCTAAGATTTTACTAGGCTCTAGGTTTTCATCATTATCTAATTTTGGGGGGAAGCAGAATGTTGAACTTGTGCAACTTTTCTTTGCAAAGGAAGTATTGGCGATTGTTGCATCTCTTTCGGATGTGTCCTATCTCACCTCACTCATGGCACTTCTTTCCTTGGTCTTATGATTCATCATTCAAGAAGTTGATCTCCATCATTAGGCCCAATCAAGGCTTTAGCTCATATAAGAGCATATTGCAAGTCATTTGGCCTTAGGGGTTCTAGACAAGTATCCAATAGTTGATTCAATCCATTGCAGAATTTAGCCAGCTATTGAGTTATATCCATTGATAGTGCATATTTTTGAAGTGTCATGAATTGGGAATAATAGGCCTTTAGGCTAAACCCTAGATGTTTCAAATTAAAGAATTCATACACCTTAAGGTGCAATACGCTGGCAGGAGGTATCACTTATGCACATCCTCCTTCAACTTCTCCCAGGTGTGATGGCTGCTTTGCAAACCCCTTGGTCCTTACACCATTGTTTCTACCAAAGTCAAGCTTCACCTATCACTTTAACTTAGCCATTATAGCCTGATTAGGAGGAGCAATTCCCATAATAGCAAAGTAATCCTCCATGGGATTGATCTAAACTTCCACTTTGGATTCAACACCCTTTACTTTGATGTCAAACTTGGGCGGCTTGATTTGCTTCAAAAAGGGATTTTTTGTCTTAGAGTGTAGGATCCATGTCGATAGAAGGCACTTGATAATCAAGAACATATCATTTAGGCTATTTCTTTAGGATAGCTTCAAGTTTTTCTCCTATCACTTTAACTTAGCCATTATAGCCGGATTAGGAGGAGCAATTCCCACAATAGCAAAGTAATCCTCCATGTGATCTATCTAACCTTCCACTTGGGATTCAACACCCTTTCATTTTTTGTCAAACTTAGGCGGCTTGATTTGCTTCAAAGAGGAAATTTTTGTCTTAGAGTGTAGGATCTGTCAATAGAAGGCACTTGAAAATCAAGACCATATAATTTAGGCTATTTCTTTAAGATAGCTTCGACTTTTGCTCTTGACATGTAAGTAAAAAATGTTAAGGCAACACATGCATAACTTATTTGTTTTTTCTCTAATACTATGTGTAAAGTGCCACTTGAAACTAAGTTAACAGAGTTTTAGGGCACGATGTTTGTGGTCCATCATGAGGCAATTCTAAGCAATGCCACCCAATATTCCTTGGAATGATATGGGGTTAATTGCTTGGGTTCTCCTGAGTCCACATTGTGGTAGAGTGCTATGGCCAAACCCACTAAGATCGACTTGAAATTCAAGTTCTTGAATCAATTGGGGTCACCTAGAGATTTGCTAACATCGGTCTTTGAGTGTCTACTTTGCATAAGATCACTAGAATCGAAGCAGACTCATGTTGCACTTACTTCAAGGAGAGTAAGAAATGAGGGGGAGTTTAGCACATTGACCCCCTATTGGTAAGGCATAGTCTCACTTCGGCCCCCTAAAATGACATGGAGTCGGGTGTGGCATTGTAGGGGATGGCCAACTTGGTGTCAAGTGGGGGAGGTGACATTGACGTGGATGACATGTAGAGTGGTACTAGCTCACTATAAGGTAAGTTAGAATTTTCTTAAACATTGAAATGTATTTTATTTTATTTGTTTCCTCCTTTTAACTTCTAACCTCCATACTAACCTTTGTTTTTATAGATATGGATAGGGAATGAAAGGGGGTTCTTGTTGGTGATGAGCTTTGAGATATTAGTTTGCAATTCTTGAAAAGGATAAAATCCAAAGCATACCCATGTGAGAAAGAGAGAATTCAATATTTTTATGAGTCTTGGTAGACACGGTGCAAGTGAGAAAACCTTTTTGCAACTCAGACATTACAAGATCTTGTAGTTAATCCTATTGTTGTCTTTATGTGGTGCCATAAAGAGATTAATAACATGCTTATTGGTGAGACAAGATAGACTTTATTGCAATTAATTTCTCAGATCCTTGGTTTTCTCTTAGGAGCTCCAATAAAAAAAATCATATCCATAGGACTTTGCCTAAAGGCGATACCATCACTCCATGCTCAACTAGCATTAGGGGCGTCTAAGAGAACCATCTTGGGATCAGAGGAGGTTAGAGTAATCCTAGATGCCCAAGGGCTTTGTGTCCAAAACCTCCTAGCGCCTTCACCATCTCCTGGCTAATGACTAATCCCCAAAGAGAGATCTCCTACATCTGATGCTAGTGCTAGCATTTGGAGCAAACAGAGAATAGCCCCTTTGTGAAGGGATCCCATGACTAGCCTTGGGGGAGGTGTAGCACATATCCAAGCTACAATGGAATCTATATGAATTTGGAATTTGTTCTAAGTATCAACCTTTCAATTTCATGTTCTATTGGTCTTTGTATTGCCATGAACTTTAGGGAAAAGGTGTTGGCATAGCCCTTGAAGAGATTGTGATCTTTTGATTGTCTCTAATATATTGAGATGAAATTTGACTTCTTCCCTTGAGAACCTTGGGTTCTTCAACCCAATTACTTTTGATATTTAAAGATCATTATGGTTCTTTTGAACCATAGTCCTTCTTTAAGGTCTAAGTGTTTAATTTTATGATTTGGAAGGCTACAGAGAGCCTGTCTATAGATCTAAAAAGGGACTTACCTGCTCATGTATTATCCCTTTACATCTTTATCATATTGATCTACTTATCTTATCCTAACTTTTGGATCTTTGTAGTAAGTTTGCACCTTGTTAGGGATATGAAAGGGGGAAAAAAAATCCCTTTTATTAATTTGTATTTACTTCCCTTAACTAACACTTCAACCACTAAAATTAGATGGATTTACAAACCTTGTCAAACTCTCTCTAGACTAGTAGGGACTAACTAGATTAGATAGCCTTAAAATCCATGTTTGAACTCTCTACCCTCACTTGAGGCTTCGTTGTGGATTATGGGATTGCCATCTGCACGTGACATTCTCCATTTGGGGGCCATTCCCGATCTTCTTCTCTTTTAGGCACAATTCCCACAAGACTTCAGCAACCTCTTACTCAATATTAGCGGGGGCCAATCGGGGGGGGGGGGGGGGGGGGGGCGATTACACTTGTGGGGTGGAGAATAATATCATAGCAAAGGGGAAAGATACGTGCATGTGGTCACCCTCTAAGGAGGGGAAAGGGAGGAACCTTCTAGAAGGTTCTCTCTCTCTCTCTCTCTCTCTCTCTCTCTCTCTCTCTCTCTCTCTCTCTCTCTCTCTCTCTCTCTCTCTCTCTCTCTCTCTCTCTCTCTCTCTTTCCATGTAGCGTGCCATTTCCTCCTTCTCCTTATGATGGGGGGGGGGGGGGGTTTATAAGGGGGGAAAGGTGGGTTATTATGGGGGAGGTGTGACGGAGGCCCTCCCCTCCATCTGGGTGGCCGGATTTTGGTTGCCGCCATGTAGTCTCCATTGGGGAGGGAGGGGGAGGGGGGAGAGGTGGCACATGTGTACCCCTCCTCCCCATTGACATCATCATCATATTCATCTTCAGCATCATCGTCGTCGTCCTCGTCATCTCCTACTCGTATCCAGCTCTGTCATTGCGTCAACTCCTACTTCCTCCCCCCGCCACCTGCTCGGCGACAACATAGGGGGAAGGTGATAAATTTTTCTTTGAAATAATTTTATGAAAAATAGGGGTTTCCTATGTGAAGGGGGGGGGGGGGGGATATTACATTTGCACATTGGGTGTGCTCCCTTTTTCCATGGCTTCCACAAGGCATCCTTCTCATTCTATAAACTCTTGCATAGGCTTTAACAGAAGTATAGATGGAAAGTGGGAGCCCAAAATGGTTAGTATAAATGATTGGGTTACTATGTTGCCATTTGTAGGGGCTCTCACAAGGTGAAGAAAAAAATGAAACGAGAGGATATCAAGCATTATGGAAAGGGACATACCACTAGTTTCAATATCCCAACTCAGGGGTGGTTTGCTAGGGTTCAACATATTTACATGGCAAAGAAAATACACTTGCCTCCAAATGAATATTTTTCTCAGCAAAGCTATTGTAAGTTTAATTTTGACTTAAATCTTGTATGTGAATATATTTTTTCATTAGAGCACTAAGTAAATAGTGGATTATTGGTGTTAGATATCTTTTCCTCAACAATTTCTAAATGGCAACCTATGGAGTTTTTTGTTGCTAGAGGAATTTGAATTCACAAGTACCCTCTTCTCTTGAGGCTTCAAAGGAGATGGATCAAACTTCAAAGGAGAAAGCTTTGGCAAATCTTTCTTTGTGGAGGCAACAAAAGACTTTTTGGTGGTTTCCTTGGCAATGCCCTTATTGCTTGTAGATTTCACCTATCTCTTAGCTTTGCCCTTGGAAGATTTAGGAGGAAGAGGGGAGTCAAGGTCCACCAGTGTGATTGCCTTGCCCAAAATTGTCTAAATATAATTCTCCCTTATCTACAATATGTATGACTCAGGGTAATCTTTGTACTAAAATAAGGCACACAACAACTCAGTTGAAAACCCGAGAGAATTTTAACTTAAAATCAAAAGATAAAAGACTTACATTCACCCTATCTATGTTCAATAACTTTGAATCTATAGTCTTGCAAACATTTGAGATAACTCTCCATCTACAACTATGTACATCACTTTGTAGTGGGACCTCTTAGAGGAGAAAATTAAAAGGTATCTCAGAGTTAGCGATATCTTTAAAACTGGCATCCAATTGGGTAGTAACAAGTCTAACAACATTGGAAATGAAAACTTGTTTGGAAACAGTAAAGGCTACCTGCAACAAATCTAGAAAATAAGAAAAGATTATTGATTATATATTTTTTCCATGCCATGAATTCTTGAAAGAGAATTCATAAGGATGACCTCTCGGGCGAGCATATCAAAGAAGATAGACTCCAATGACTCAAGTAAAGAAAAAATTAGTTACCAATAAATATGAAAATAAATCACCAAAAGTAACATGCATAAGGGATTTTCCTTTCAAAATACAGACAAAAGATATATGTGTGTATGGCACTATCAAAAAATTTTAAAAATCATAAAATATTTGAACCAAACTTTGAAAAAAGATCCATAAAGAGGTGTAGATCAACAAATTTTTTTTTCTAATAGCTAAATATCTTTATTCTCTAATGTATCTTTCACAGATATACCAAGGCAATCCTCTTTATCTGCATATCGAGAAACATTCACAACTAGTTGAGCAAATAAGTGCCTATTGTGTCATAGAAGACTATCCACAGGTTGCAAATGAGATAATTTGAGAGGCTACATGAGGTGCTATTGTGTCATAGGAGAATCCCAATGGTGGATGCCTTACAAAACCTAGTTGTGCATACCTGACTCACAATACAAAACAAAACAAAGATATAAGATTGAGTTAAATAGTGTAAACACATTATATGTTTTTGATGAGAAAATATAACTTTTGGATAAATCTTCAAGCTTAAAAGTGTATACCATCAAAAAAATATTTGAATATTATTTGGTTTGTATAAGGTATATATCTCTATATTTTTTGAATTAGAAATATATAAACCATTGAGAATTTGATCTTGCTCATTAGCGCTTCTTTTGGAAAAAAAATTTGGAACAAACTTCATATACCTCAATATGATTCTATAAATAAAAATATATTTGATTTATATGTCCAAAGTATTTAATTAAATCATAATTTATAAGATGATGTGATAATACTATGATCTTTATTTTTAGTGAGACTTTACATCTATCAAAATTTTTAAAAATAATTTCATAAATATCTTGGGATTTGAAAAATATTAAAATTTTAAAATAAATTTTTGAGTTGATTTGCTATTTTAAACTATTTTCAGGCAAAAAAAGCTTGAAAAATGACAAAAAAATCACCAAAAAATAGGACATCACAAAACGACGCGAATAGGGGGTTGGGTGATGATCCAATCCCCCTATTCCCACTGTTTTGTGATGCAATCACCCAACTCTCCTATTCGTGCCGTTTTGTGAAATAAAAAATAAATCACAAAAAATAAGTCATCACAAAACAATGCAAATAAGGGGGTTGGGATGACCAAACCCCCTATTTGTGCCGTTTTGTGATGCCCTATAATGAGAATACCCCCTATTTGCACCGTTTTGTGATGCCCAATTTTTTGTATTAGTCAAACTGAGCCCTTTACACATAATTTAAGAAACATACAATCAAACTAGTATAGCATAAGAACCATGCATCTCCTTAATCAAAGCCATACATTTGATGCATGTTCTCAATGCTTATGATACAATACTATATTTTAAGGGAAAAACTAAGGTTGTAGTTGCATGCAAAGAACTATTCAGCATTCTCATGACTCTAGAAATATGAGATAACAATAAGAGTGATAGTAGACACCAAGCTTTGAATAAAAAAGAATCAAAGCATAATAGGTCATGCTAGGGTTATACAAGAGCATATTTATATGTGATCATTCAGGGAGGTTATCCATCACAATCACGGTTAGATGCCATCTATGCTTGGCCAATGTAGAACATGTCATGTATATTCATGTGTTACCACAACATTAGATGCTAGACTATGAAAGGTACAAAAAAATAGGGTATCACAAAATGACGTGAATAGGGGGTTGGGTGATGATCTAATTTTTTAGTGAGATCTTACACCTATTAAAAAAGTTAAAGAAATTCAATAAATATCTTAAACTCTAAAAAAGTTGAAAAATTTTAAAGAATTTTTTGAGCTAATTTGCTATTTAAAAATTACTCTAAGTAGAAATTGCCTAAAAATAATCATAAATCATAAATAAATTACAAAAAATAAGGTATTACAAAACCTAAGATATTTATGGATTAAAAAAAAAATAGATGTAAGCTCACTAAAAATAAAGATCATAACATTATCACATAGTCATATGTGACCATCATCCTAATTCTAAAAAATCCTTAAAAATTTAAATATTTTAGATATAATTGAAGAAAACTTGATAGAAATAGGACTTGCTCATAATATGGTATGATTATGGCCTAAAATAGGGAACAAAAGGCAAAATTATATCATATTAGCGTTTAATTTTAAACTTTCTATTTGCTTTTTTGGGCTATTTCTTTGCTATTTTTTAAAACTATCATTACATAATTCTGATAAAAAAGAGACTATGTTTTTGAATAGATATTACATTAGTATATATTTACTATATAAATTCTATCTTATTTAGGAGCTTTAAACATGTATAAGAAATATTGAATAATTATATATTTTTGAGACAATATTTTTGCTTTAGAAATTCTATGCTTTTGAGCTATGGAAAAAGATTGAATAGATATTTAATAATTATATCTATTATCATGGATTTCATGTATAAATTTGACTATTGATGACTTATTTATTCAATTCTATTGATTTATAAAAAATTTATATTGTTATATAAAGGATACTACTAATAATTTATTTATCTAACTCCATTGACTTGTCAAAAGTTCATGTTATTTTATGTAGAGGACTTTGTATAACATCATATAATACTCTTTAAATCTTTTTTAAAAAACAAATAAGATAATGAATACTATAGAGTAAAGGAGATCTATAATACTAATATTTTTTTGTGAAATGTGAGATATATTACATTTGAAGAAAGATATACAAGGATAAGGCATCAATAGTGTAGCGATACTTTCAATCATAAAATCAATCTGTATTAGAATTAAAGTTCTAGGAGGAAGAAATAGAGTCAAGCCCTTTCTATTTCTTTCTACAAATCAAGGGAAGAGATCTTAAGAGATTGCTAAGGATATGATAACATGAGTAGTATCATCCCATTATGCAATCAAGCTACCATTTAGGTATGTATTGAAAACTGATAGTGCTATTAAGAATTGCAGGTGAAGATATTAAAACTTGATAGTGCTATTAAGAATCATAGTTGAGGGTATGATGAGATAAAGATCCCAAGAGCTAATATTAAGTAAAAATTTGTATCCTTCATACTACAAAGTATCCTGCACATATGAAATCCTCTTAGTCCTAAAGTTGATATGATGCACAATATCACTATTACTTTTATCTATTACTAGGCTAATCTATTAATATTTTTTATATTTTAATAGACTAAAAATTGAAAATAAATATTAAAAAGGGAGAAGATTTACCAATAGTAGCAAGATTGTTTGAATTATTATTTTCGTCTCCCAAAAATTAAATTACTTCTTTTCTTCTAAATATAATATATTACCCTTGTTTTATCCATTAGTGCTTGCTAAAAAGTTGATATTATAACATTGTATAATGAATATATTCTATTTTAAAATGCCAAGATCAAGGTGAAAATTTTCAATTTATATTCTATTAGCTTGAGGTTCATCCTTAGTATATCTATCCCTACCAATTTGTATCAATATCATGAGTCTCTTTTACCATTTTCTTATGAATCAAATTGAAGAGATGGAAGAAAAAGCTTAGATTTGGTTAAAATGACTAAGGGGACAACATAAAGATACAGCTTGGATGTTTGCACCCAGTTGGATCTGCTTAAAACTGATGAGCTGATCTCATTTCAGGTCCATGGAGGACCATATCTCTATAGCTTAGTCGGCAAGTAAGTGGCGTTGGTCCTTTGTGCAGAGGCTCTTTTGATTGTTGATTACCTTCTCAAGATTTTATGAAAGGAGACAAAGGGAGACCAATTCAAATTGCTAATAAGAACCGCATGTGATTTTGGTGAGAAAATTTACAATAGAGTATAATATAATAAAGAGAAGAGGAGAGAATGATAGTTCAAATAAATGTAGACAAAAAAACATGTGTGATTTTGGTGGAGAATGTGATAGTATAATATTTAACCATTCAAAAAGAAAGAATAATGTCTGAAAAGTGACCCTTGACATGAGTTAATGTTCTTAGGCATTTAATGGCTGACCTCTTAAATGAATAATAGATTCTCTCATTAATCACATCTGAATGGCCAAATTTGGAGGGGTTCATTCTTTTAAAACCTCAACCAATTAACAACTTAATCATTTTCTTACAAGTGTTGTTTTTGAAATGTTTTAGTCCCAATGAAGAGGTATAAGAAGAAATCTAGGAAGGATAAGAGTTCTTCTAAGATAAGAAGAAAGGAAAAGAAAAAGAGGAAAAGATGACTTTGGAGAAAAGGTTAGAAAAGAAAATAAAGAAACTATTGTTAGATATGGGAGTTATTAATAGTCCTAGGAATGTGAAGTCATGTAGCATATGCCAGAAGAAGATAGGCCATGAGGCTAGAGAATGCTGATATAACCCAATGGTGCAAAATGCAAGAGCTCAACTAGCACCACCAATGGCAAATTATACCCGAGATGGAACAACATCTTGGATTTAGAGGTTTTGGTAGGAAGGGTTAGCCACCTCAGTAATGGGGCAATGACTAATGAAGGCAGTGGAATAATGCTCACTAGAGGCAATGAGGGCCTTGCTACCATTGTGATAGGCAAGGACATATGTCAGGATCCAATTGCAAGCTATGGGTACACCATAGGGTTGAAAGGGAAATACATACCAAAGATCGTCAAGAAATGCAACTAGTAGGACTATCCCATGGATAGCAACCACTGGCACCCATAGCAGTGGTCTTAGTCGAAATACATGTAGAGGTCATTGAGGACCATGCAGTAGTAGGTTAGCAGACTAGAGGAGAAAATTAAATAATTTCTACAAAAATATTTTTCGAGTAAGGGTGCTTTAAATGTAAGCCAACATGGGTTAGAGACATAGGTCGATTGTGATTGTTCAAATTATATAATTGTGGAAGATTGCCCGAAAGAGATTGCAGTCTTGGCTATAACTAGGGCTAAAGCCAAGCATAAGATAAATTGGAATGATAAGGAAAATGCTTGGGAAGTAGCCTCCAAAGAAATTCAGAAATTGCAAAAGGAAAAAGAGTCAAAGCAACTCAATTCTATAAATCTATTGTATGAAGTGCAGGGGAGTCAACTACAACATGTAGAAAAGTAGTAGGATTTGCCACTTTATAGGGTTACAAGTTAGTGGCTACCAACAAAGTCCAGATCTTTATGAACTATCCCAAGGCTCACATGAGTTAATTACTACATTAGCTAGATCTTTGTTACAACTAACTTTAGAATAGATCCTTGACTTGATTCTAGGATTCAAGGAAAGACTCTTAGCAAAGATTATGTTGAATCAAGGAAAAGTTTGGAAAGACTATGTTGCCAATAGCAAGGAGATTTCAAAATGCCACATTGTCATCCTCGCACAGTCTTAAGTGGTGGATTACAAAGTACCAACCATATAAGTTGAAAACTTGGGTATTAAATTTGATGATGTATTGTTAGATGGAGGCTTGAGAGTAAACATTACACTTGAAGAGCTATATCTTGTACACAAATCATAGGGACTTATACCAGCACCATTTTAAGTCAAGATGGCTAACCAACGGAGGCTGAAACCTTTGTGAATCCTAAAGAATCGGCTCATTCAAGTTTCAAGGTTGAAGTTTAAGGTAAGATTTTTTGTCCTTTCCATGGAAGGTTTGGGAGATTCATATCACATGTTGTTGGAAAGGCCTTGGTTTAGACTATCCAAATTGAAGCAAGACTAGGATGTAGATACAATAATTATTCCCCATGGTGGTAAAGAGGCAAAGTTATCTATAGTCAATCAAGTAGTATTGAAACCTAAATACCATACATTGGTTTCTCAAACAATAAATGCTACACCCGAGATTGAAGATGATGAAGAAGAACTCTTTTTACATGCTAATCCTACCATTGCACCGATTCTTGAGGTGGATGTTGAATTTTTTTTTGTCTAAACATTATGTATTGGCAGAGCAACACCAATGCAAGAAGCGAGGTTATTGTTGTAGGCAGAAGGGTCACCACTACAGGCAGTAGATGCACAACTACAAGAAAATAGGGACTTGATACAAGAAAACAATGACCTATATAGCAAGACACTAAATTGGATGGAGAAAGCAGTGATTGTCCTAAGGGAAGTAAAGAAACTAGTCTGGAGACTCTAAAAGAGTAGGAAAATAATTGATTAGAAACAAAGGAGGCATTGGATAGAGCCATTCAATAAGGCATTAATGATGCTGAGTTGAAATATGAACATACTATGAGTTAGTCACCAAGAGTGCTTGAAGATAATGTTTAGGAAGTATATTTGGATGTTGAGTCAAGTTCTAAATTGATCAAGACAAGTAATTTTTATTAAGGAAGACTTTAAGAGGTAATTGATTCACTTATATAAAGAATTCTAGGATATTTTTGCTTGGTAGTACATTGATACGAAGGGGCTTGCTCAAGGGTGTGTTTAACAAAGGATTAATTTGAAGGCAAATGCTAAACCTATAATGCAAAAAAGGTATTGTATGAATCCAAACTATGCTAAATGGGTGAAGGAATAGATTGACAAACTACTTAGAGTTGGCTTTATCAAGCATATTAATGAAGTGACTTACCTGTCACCTATGGTATAGTACCCAAAAAGAATGGATAGCTATGGGTTTGTGTTGATTATAGAAAATTGAATGCAATAATAATAATTGGCCCGTTCTCTCTTCCACTGTACCAAGTGGGTTGAAACCAAAGCTTTGCAAGATAATAAAGTAGCAAATGCAACTCAGTTTCTCTACTCCAATATAATGACCAAGTTTGGCTACCATATAGAGTTCGTAAGTGACCATGGTAAGCATTTTTTGAATGAATTAATCAGAGAGTTGACTTATAAATATATGATTTTTCATAAAAAGTCAACACCTTACCACTCTTAAGTAAATGGACATGCTGGGAGCTCTAATAAGATTTGGCTACAAATCCTTAAGAAGATAGTGAGACTGATAACCATAATGATTAGGACACTAAACTAGATTCGGTACTATGGTCTTTCTGCATAGCATATAAGGTGTCAATAGGTTTAACCCTATTTAAGTTAGTCTAGCTAGCCACTTATCTTTTCTATTTCTATCATGGTTTCAGCATGCATGGGATTCATGGTTGCATTTGGCTGAGCTTTCCTATAATAACTCTAGTCATGCTAGCACTTGATGCAGTGGTCCCAATTGAATTCTTAGTTCCTAGCTTCAGAGTGGTAGTAACTCATAGTTATCTCATGAGGATTTAGTACATGATAGGTTAGAGAAGCTGATGCAACTTCAAGAGGATTGGAAAATTGCTCACCGCGTGTCAATGGTGGTGTAGTTACGATGGCAAGCATGGGTCAACCAACACATCAAAATGAATATTTTAAAGGAAGAAGATCTTGTGATGATATATAATTCTAAGCTTGGTAAGCACCCAATGAAGTTGAAGTTATAGTATACATGCCCATATGAAGCTGTTAAGGATGTGGCACAAGAAACTTTTGTTTTGGCCACACTGCAAGGTGAGATTATTAAGCTAGAAATAAATGAATTTAAATTGCAGAGATTAATACAACTAGATTATGATGATCCAACTCAAGAGGCACAAGAAAGGCAAGTAGCTGCATTTAATTTGGTTCGGCCTTTCAACAGTGTTGGTTGATACAACATGCTATGATTTTTTGCATGAAACAACATTTTATGATTGTTTGACTCTTGGAATTATACTTTAATCATGTTCATGGAAGGAATTTAGATATGCTTAACACAATGGCAAATTAAAATTGAAGGAATGGTATATTGAATCTTGTAAAACAAACTTACAAACATGATGGGTGCTCTTATTGTTAGAGATCGCACTTGAGAGAGAGAGAGAGAGAGAGAGAGAGAGAGAGAGAGAGAGAGAGAGAGAGAGAGAGAGAGAGAGAGAGAGAGAGAGAGAGAGAGAGAGAGAGAGAGAGAGAGAGAGAGAGGTTCTCTCATGTTCATCATTTCCTTTTTCGAAAACATAATAGATATATGTCTCTTTATCAAAAGAAAAAAAATAGACAAAACAGTAAAAAAAGACTAAGAGTTGCTTTTTTGGTCTCTACTTCCCTTCATTCTCATCAACAATAGTGCCTTCATTTGTTGTCCATCTATGTTGTCCTATTTCTCAACACCATTGTGTTGCTATTGTGGTTATTGCTAGTCATTATCTCTATCATCATCTTAATTGTTTGCAGCAACATCACGCCTTGTTGTTTGCCAATCCTACCCTACTATGCACGCATGATGTGAGAGTGCGCAATGGAAAGAGGAAAGTGAACATGAATAGAAGATGAAGACAAAGAGAGAACACAAGAGAGAAACAAGGAATACTGTAGTGCAATGGTTGAAGGTATAAGGTTACAATAGTCAGCACCAACACAGAGCTCTATGTATCGATGTGGGTGCCAGATGGTAGCAGGGGATGAGAAAATGAGGAGGATTGACCGATCACAAGGGATCAATGATGGATAATTGATAATGAAATTGGGAGGGAAAGTCATCTATATATAGGTGAAAAAAGAGGCAAAACTCTAAGTGTGGTCAAACTACTAAAACATAACCAAAAGTGCACGAAAAGAAATGCACTGATTTGCCCTCCATCTAAAGTGTCTAAAAAACATAAAATGACAGACAAATACAACGCCACAACTCCTAATGTCCTCATATGACTCATACTGAGACTCATAGATAGAAGATGGACACACAAGGCACACATGACTACTAATACCCCCTCTCAAATCCTAGATGTGGTAAAAAGCCAAAGGAGATGCAGATATAAGTGTGACAAGAAGAGTGCCAATGTTGATGTAGTCCATTGATGAATAAAGCTAGCTAAGGAGCAAGACCCCATCTCCATATAAATAGCCAATCAAATGGAAGGCTACCAAAGGGCAATGGAAATGGAGAGGCCTTGAATGGATCACTCTAGAAAACTCCAGTCAAGGATGGGTGAGCCAAGCCTCCAACCCAACTATGAGACGATAATGAGGAACTATCAAAGGCACCATAAGTTGCATAAAAACATTGGGGACCAAGGGACAAGTGGCAAGAAATGGTGGTTCAATGATGACGAATAAAAGGGGTAGCTACATAAAATAAAGGCCCAAAGTAGATTGGAATCCCTAAAGCAACTCCTCACGATCTTGGGAAACTCCCTCTAAAACACAAAGGCCCAAGAAATCCACAAATGCATCACCAATATCCTTCCCCTCTGAAAGGGATGCGAGGTATGAGGGAACCACTAGAGGAGATGGTGGGGGATGGAATGGAACCTATGAGATAAATGGTGTACAATCGAGAATGGGTGTGACAATAGAAAGATGCCTTGGAGGGCCCTACACAAAGAAAGGGGAATGGAGCATAGATAGCCTCCTCTCCTACCAACTTGTCACAAAAATGGCTATTGTAGAAGAATTCCCAACAAAGATGGCTAGCTTGGTGTGAAGACAACGCAGATGTTGAGTCTAGGAAGGCCATAGACTAAGAGGAGAGGAAAGCCCAAGTTAGAAACATTTAGGGCCTAAAAAATGGAGCTCGGATGGCCAGACAATAGAGATAAGGTGCCAACACCACTAATAGGCATCGAAGAATTGCCACCAGTAGTGATGATACCATTTGACAAATAGAGAACTTGTAACAAATCAACTCGAGGAGTCATAGAACTCGATATACCATTGGCAATAAGCCAAGGCTACTCAAAAGAAGAGACAGTCAAAGAAGGCTCCTCCACCTTATAAATGTGTGGAAACATTCACGCAATGGAAATAGCGGGTGACAAAGTAGAGGTAGATGAAAGCTCTGATGCAGATCCACCCTTCACTCTCGGACGAAGGTGAGGGTATATCCTCCATCACTTCTCCTCAAGGTGTGAGGTATTCCCACAACAAGGACACGTGGGATATCCTCTATGCTTTCCTACAAAAGTCTTGTTAAAGTCAAAATATAAATCCAACTTCCTCCTCTTCCCTTTCTTCTGCATGGCTTGTCCTATACTTGCATATAAAACTACACAAACACGGCCATGTGCACGGGCTCTAAAAGAATCTATCTCATTGTGACACATATTTTGCTCAAACCAATAGAACTAGCTCCTCCCAAGTAAGAGTCTCTTAGCTACGAGAAGTGAGAAGACTAGTATATAACACATGATATGTTAGTAATAAATGGAAGATGTGAGAGAAGTGTCATAGCTAGGTCCTTTGAAGAAATGTCCATACCAAGGAATGAAAGCTCATTTCAAATATCCTCCATCCTGTGGATGTGATTCCTCATCATAGGGGAATCTACCACAGAAGGCTATCAGAGCTTCAACTCAAGAGATAATCGATGCCCAAATGTCTAGATCCAAAACAAAGATGACAATCTCCTTCAAATCTTTGCAATTGTGTGGATACATCAAACATGCATGAGCATAGAATTCGTACAACTCAATAAGAGAAAAGAGTGGGCTTTAACATTTAATTGATCCCATAAAGCTACCGAATCTGTGGTCACACCATCATGAGGATCCACAGTAGGTCAAGATATAGGGACTGTAACAAAATCCCAAAGGTCACAATTCTCAAGGAGACATTCCATGCGGCACAACCATAGAGGGTAGTTTATCCCATCCAAATTGTCAAATGAAGAGAGAGAGGGTAGGATTGACACCTACTCAAGAGATGCCATCAGTGCCAACTAGGGACTAGAGGCTCCAAAAGAATATAATGGGAAGTAACAAGAAGATGGTCGATTTGGACCACACAATCCCCCATAGCTTACACATTGGCCATAGATGTCCTTCAAGGACTCGGGTAAGTTACTCATGAATATATGTGTACATCATGTGGGTTCAAAATAAGGTATTTTTAAAATACCACTTTTATATATTTTTTACATATAGAAGGTATAATATAAAGATGTTATTTACAGATTGAATAGATAAGGGTTATGTTTTATTCAGGAAAAAATCACAGATAAGGATATTTATAAATTGGCCTTGAACGCATGTGATGTAGAGGATATACATATAGTAACTTCCCCGAGTTCAAGAAATACCTGCAAGAAAATAAAGAAGATGCCACACTATAATAATGATGACCAAGGAGAGGTGTCCTCGAGATAATCGAGATCTATCAAGCCTTGCTATAGAAGAAGACTGACTAGGGCAAGGTAGACGTGGAGTATTGATGTCAAAGGAGCACATAATGCTGGGCACAAAGAGGGAGCAATAAATGCAAAGGAAAACAAGACTTTAACTTGAAAACACAGCTGATCTAGGGACTGATAAAGAACTAAGAGTGCCCAAAAATCAAGTCCTTATAATAAATACAAATCTTCCCTAATGTGGACCTGCAATGGAGGCCGCCTAGTACCAAAAAGTAGTCACATTGGTTAGCAAAGACTAGCTAGTATGAGAATGTAGCAAATAAAGAAATTTGATCTCCTACCCAACAAAGAATAGGTATGCCTAGTCTAGAAATGCGATGCCCACCAGGAGGACTGATTCTTTGCTTGCATAAAACACAGAGATATAGGAGCTTCATGCATAAAAATGCATGTAATGCATGGCCTAGTTCTATAGGCCTGGTTCTACAACACATGTATCAATGTTGCCTGCAAAAAACTCAAGTCTCTTTTGGTATCGTCGAGCCAATAGAATGGCTGCCTAGCCTATTTGACACGACCTAGGTGTAGTAATGGTGTTGCTAGTCTCATAGAGGTTGTCAAGGAGAAAAACAAAATGCTCCCTTGGTAAATGCATCCCTTAAAAAAAGGGATGGACCCTACCCTATTTGACTCTAAGTGAAAGCAACCCTCCCACGAATAGAAATAACCATAAAACTAGAGAGAAAGCACACAAGGCCTATGTGTATGGCTCTACCATTAATCTCAAAACTAAAAAGAAACAATAAATCTCTCTCTTAATAATGAAAAAATTCGTTATCTTCATCATCTTCATCCATAGCTTCAACCATTATGCAAGAGTAAAAGGGAAAAGAGGAATTTCTACACAAAAGACAGAGGAAAGAGGAGAGAGAAAGATTGGCACCATCCAAAAGGAGAATGTATGAGTCTTGGAAGAAAGGAGAGAAAGAGGCACATAATCAGCCGTGCACTCCACCCTACCTTTTCCCCAAAAGATAGACAACCCTTCATATTTTTATTATTTCCTTGATTTTTTGATACATTTGTATTCACAAGGCTTTAGCCTTTGCGTTTCAATTCTTTCTAACCTTTTAGAAATGCATGCAAGTACACTTTTGTGTATACCATTTATTAATGATGGTGGATATGGCCCCCTCATGTAAGTGTGTATTTTAGTGATTTTGCAACAATGTAAATATTATTCCCTTTACAAAAGATGAAATTATGATATATGCATGGACATTTTTGTGCCTTGTTTTTATGCTTCCTTTGGTATCATCATTTTCTCCCACACTGAAGGGTGAAGCGTCCTCGCGAACCTTGTCAAAGAAGAACCACTTTCCAACACAAAACACTTCCAAAATTGTTAGTAAAATAACTTTGATCATAAGGCCTAGCCATGGTAGGGTATGTGACTCCAAATCCATGACCACTAGAGTAAGGGAACTCCTGCCTCAAACACTCCCACACTGAAAAGTTTTACTAGTCTTCAAAAGATAGGGTTTAGTCGTCGATAAGGGATCACAAGCACAACTTTCTCCATCCCAATAAGGAAAAGAAATAATGATGTCCTTCATCATGTTGCTCCAAAGAAAACCTTATCAAAATAAAGCTCTCACTTGTGTATAGAAAAAGAGGAGAGCATAGGAATATTCTCTTGTGAATAAATCTTGTTGTAACGGATATGAATCTATGGCTAGGGAAGAGAGGAAATCATGGAAACATACCTTAAATTTTTATGCAGGATATGTTGCTATGGTCATTGTTTTAAGCCTTATTTGAAAGGTCAATGTTGATGCATTAGGTGTCCACAAAGATTAAGAATGAGGGGAAAAGCAAGAGGGGGAATAGAGAATCACTAGTGCGGGAAAGGAGGTGGATAGAAAACTTTGGTGAGTAGGTGAGGCTAATGAGGGAATTATGTAGCAAAGAGGTTGGACTCTAGAGCCTAGAAAAAACCATTTTGATTGTATGTGCTTAATGTTTTTGTGTCTCTTAGATGTTAATATCATAATTAAAAAAATGTTCTTTTAAATGTGTTCAAAGGAAAACTTATCTATTGTTTGTAATATCCGTTGCCATGTGAGATAAAGTAAGGGGAATAAAAAATGGAGGGAATGTAATTGGTAGAGGAGGATAAGAGGGGGAGGAAAGTAGGTGAATGAAAGGGGCAAATGAGGGATGGGCAAACCCATCTTTTACTTCGGTAGTTTTCCACCTGGACATTGAAGTGAAGGGGTGTAGGTGGGATCTTGAAAGAAAGGGGTATATACTATAGAGGTAGGTAGAGGGAGGAGAGAGAAATGCCCTGTTGCACTGTGCCTCGATTTTGTGGTCCAAAGGGATGCTTTGGAGGATATCTTCTCCTCTTGCAAGTATATGCTCGCTTGCTCTTCCTTCCCTTTTTAGGGGCCCTTTCCTTCGCCTACTACACCTTTTACCCTCACTCTCTCATCCTCTTTGTGCTATCCCTTGCAAGTAATAGAGGAGGGTATGACTTCGATCGCCTTTTCTTTTGCTACTCCCAACCAAACTGTGAAGAAGGGAGACCTCTATGTAACAACATTGGTGTGGATGCATAGCATAATACACTTCTCTTCGTCTTTTTCTGCTTCGCCTTATTCCTGTTCACAATTTGACTCATCAATATGTATTCCCTGATTGGCGTTGATTCGTCCACTGCTGCTTCTATCATTTGATGATTATCTTCTTCTTCTATTTTTATTCCTGCACAGAGGATAGGCCGTGCGTGACCCACTCTTGATGTCATCATCATGAGGTTGTTACTGCTCTTATATCTTCTCTTGATCTTCTTCTTCTTTGTTCTCTTAATGGACAATGAAGTCAAAAACTTCATGTAGTAAACTATTTTCTTGCAGATGCCTCTAGAGCCCTTCTGTGAAGCATCACCACCCTCTACAATCAGAAGTATCTCCTTGAAAGAACTGCGATGCACTTTCTTGTTTGATTGACCCTTCCCCCAGCCTCTACTACCAATAATCTAACCTATTCGATAATCTCAGATTCCTTTGTGTAAAAATGGTTCTTACCAGAAATCTCATAGCTTGCATCTTCATATGTACGGTCATATTGAGAATCCATAATATTTCTAGCTTCGAAAAGCACAGCTTCCCCAGCAGACAATCTAACACCTTGCTCTTGATTTTCAAGCAATGATGACAAGAGTGGCGGGACTCTGGCATGTGATGGATTACTATACGACTTGAAGGAATAGTAGTTAAAAGGAATGACTAGATTGACAATGCTGCAGCTCTCACTTCTGCAGAAGGCTTGTTCAACCCCAAAGTTTGATCCGAATGGTGGTTTTCCTTATGTTTACATACACTCCAAAGAACATCCATGACCTCCTCTGTTGCTGTGAATTGACTGAGCCTACAAACATTGTAACATCAAGAGCTCCCTAGGCCTCAGATCGAGCTTTTGAATCAGAGCCCAGCTTTGCAACTTTGATCAAATGGGGGGAAGCTTCAAAAGAAATTTGTTGCCCTATGTCTCCAACTCTAGTTGTCATAGCAACCAAACCAATAAGATGGGATGCATTTGCAATCTTTGTCCCTGTACCCTTTTTGACAGAGCCTATACATTGGTGAAACAATGTCTCATACTTATCATCCACAAACTCTGTCAAGACATGGCGTTTCAGGGCATTAATGAGACCTTAAAAATTCTTCTCTTGTCTTTTCCCTTTTCTCATATAAAGAATCTATAAAATCCTCTAGAATGGTGTCTTCATCTCTTTCTTCCTTCTCTTCCTGTGTTACAGTGAAATCTGAAGATGTGGCAGTTGAAGTTGAGCATGTACTCATAGTATCGTAATCTGTGTTGTCCATTCTTGAAGTTGTCCTTCATTTTCTTCTTCTTTTTTTCTCCCTGAAAAGCACAAATAGAGACACGTGAGGAAACAAAAGCCAACAACATTAATGAAGCAAAATTTTATCATAATCCTTCTTCTTCTTCTTCTTGGCACAATTGGTCTGCCATGGCTTCTCATTCCAATGCTGCATTAGCATTGCTTGTTAATTTATAATCTCAGTCAAGTAGTTGTTGAGATCAGCTTCTTCCCCGATTGCACACCAAAATGAAAGAAACCCTCTCACGAATAGAAATAACCATAAAACCAGGGATAAAGCACACAAAGTCTATGTGTATGGCTTTGCCATTAATCTCAAAACTAAAAAGAAACCATAAATATCTCTCTTAATAATGATTGAATTCATCTTCTTCATCCATAGCTTCAACCATTATGCAAGAGCAAAGGGAAAATATGAATTTATGCACAAAAGGCAGAGAAGAGAGGAGAGAGAAAGATGGGCACCATCCAAAAGGAGAATGTATGAGTCTTGGAAGAAAGGAGAGAAAAAGGCACATAATTAGCTGTGCACTTCACCCTACCTTTTCCCCAAAAGATAGATAATCCTTCATATTTTTATTATTCTTTGATTTTTTAATACATTTTTACTCACAAGGCTTTAGCCTTTGCATTTCAATTCTTTCTAACCTTTTAGAAATGCATGCATGTACACTTTTGTATATACCATTTATTAATGATGGTGGATGTGGCCCCCTCATGTAAGGGTGTATTTTAGTGAGTTTGCAACAATGTAAATATTATTCCCTTTACAAAAGATGAAATTATGATATATGCATGGGCATTTTTGTGCCTTGTTTTTATGCTTCTTTTGGTGTTATCACTAAGCATAAGGTCTAGAACACATGGGGATGATACCTAGCAAGTCTTTTCATGAACACTACACTCCTCTTCAAGATCTTCGGCTCCCACACATGGCTATGATACCATGTGAGAGGGTGCAACGAAAAGAGGAAAGTGAACATGGAGAGAAGAAGGAGACAAAGAGAGAATGTAGAAGAGAGAAGGAACAATGTGACTACGATGGCTGAAGGTACAAGGCTACAACAGTTGGCAATCCCAACACGTAGCTCTACGCATCAGTATGGGTGCCAAACGAATAGCAGAGGGATGAGATAATGAGGAGGATTGGCTTATCACAAAGGATCAATGATGGATAATGGATAATGAAATTGGAAGGACAAGGTGCCTATATATAGACAAAAAAGAGGCAAAACCTTAAATGTGGCCAAACCACTAAAAATAAAGAAAACAAAAAGAGCTGCACTAATGTGCTCTCCATCTAAAGTGTCTAAAACACATAAAATGATAAGACGAATACAATGTCAAAGCTCTCTACAAAGCCTTGGTAGGCAACTCGAGCTTGCCGAAAGACATACTAGCTAGGGTCTTCAAAGAGGCCATACGAATGGATGACCAACTCAAAGTGAGAAGCTCTAAGAACTCAAACCAAGACGATGCTAACTCTAGATCCTCAAAGAGAGCCATGACATGTAGCAAACGGTGAGTCTCGAGCATGCAAGATAAAGGGAAAAGCATTGACCAAATTGAGGAGACCTACATGCCCACATGTCTAGTGCATGCATGGTGGTGGAAATCACCTTCCAGTAGAATGTCAGGACCCTAGGTCTTGATCTTGCACCAATTGCACTAGGTTAGGCCATGATGCCATGTATTGTAGGCTATGAAGGAGGCTTCCATACTTGCAATCATACAACCAACCATACCTAGGGAATAGGCCACCAAACACCTTCAGAAGGGGAGCCCCATTAGCTCTTCCAGCACCTAAGGATGTGAAACTGGACATCCCTAGAATGGAGATCAATCCCATAAGCATCCCTAGGCCACTTGAACCTTTTGTAACTCACCCACTGAGTGATGCTTCAGTCCATTACATGGAGGAACCAAATGATGGGGAGGCATATGTAAACCCTTATGTCTTGTACCATGAAGAGGGCAAACCCATTCTCATGGACTATCGACTAGTGGCACTGATGATATTTGGTAGAGGTAGAGGTAGAGGCTTGGGATGGTAGAACCAAGAGCCAATCCAATGTTGGACTTGTGGTCACCTAGGGCACATTTCTTCACACTGTCCCGAGAGCGAGCAAGCCAATAGAGAGAAGATTGACCTTAGATGCCCAAAAAGTGCAAAATCACCCATCTATCTATGGATTTCCCTAGAAGGAGACCATCCTCTAGTTTGGCAATCATGCCATCATTGCCATTGGGGATATTCGGAGTGAAACACTAGATGGAGAGGCTATGCCTATCCCGTTGCATGTTATGACCCGAGCATAGACAAAGCAAGCTGGCATATCACTACCAAGACCTAGTAACCTATATGCAACCTCAATAGGAAAAAAGAGCCATAGGCAAAGGAAGAAGAGAATTGAGACAAAGGTTACGCTTAAGACAGAGAGTGCCACGACACCACCCATAGGAAAAAGAGTCACAGATACAAAGGCAGAAACATTCACTTTGAAGACTGTAAAAAAAGGGATTGCTAAGGTCAGGGAGTACCCTAACCGGAAGTGCCAACTTGAAGCCATAGATAAGGTCAAGTGGGTGAAAGAATCCCAAGAGCACTTAAAGGACATAGAGTCCATCTTAGAAGATGAAATCGATGAGCTCTCTAGTGTGAGCATACCGGTCTCACCAACTTGACTGAAGTCAAGAGATGCATCTGCACCATGAGCAGTACAACATAGACAAAGCTTAAGTGCCACACCAACAAACTAGCCAAGACCATTGGCCAAGAAGCATGGAATTAGGAGGGAAGCAAGCAATTGGAAACCTTCTTACAACGTAGTGTTAACCGTTGTGACTTTTGCACTCAGGAGACCTACTTAGGCATCATCCAATGATGTGGCAAGAGTTGAAGCAATGATGGGTAGAAGGACCAATCGAGCAAGGGGTGGCTAACCTTGCATGAGCTTGATGCAAGGACTCAAATATCGAGCTTAATGTTGCACTTATTACCCAAGTCCTTACATGCTAATGCTTTTTGGAAAGGCACTGAGATGCTTGCAGTCTTGCTTGTCCTAGTGCTAGGAGATGCTACAAGGAAATGAATCATAAACACGAAGGCACGAGTCATACACTTAGCCACGTAGTGCTCTAGGCTTAGGGTAGCCCGCCTGTCGAGAATGCTAGGTTCAATGTCACACTAGCCAATGGAATGAAAGTTAAGCCATTTGAGGTGTTGAAGAATTGGTTGTTGAAGATCAGAGGAGTCTAGTTTTCAGTGGATTTCATCATCATGAAGGGGGTAGACTACGATATCCTGCTAGGTTGTTGACCCTAGATGTGACACACATGAGTCATAAAAGACTAGGACAACGGTATGATCTTCTTGGGCAATCAAACAAAAGCAATAAGGGTAGAGATGGATACCCCTTGCCTTGAGGATAAGCAGGATTGGATGCACATGCTAGCCACAATCAATCTACCATTCTCAAACAACAAGAAGGAATACGAGCAAGCTGCTAAGGCAGTCGATAAGCCCATGAATAAGCCCTTGATACCTTTATGCATGATGGCTAAAAGCTCTTGTAGATGGCCCCCCTGTCACGTTCCATGTCAAGTGAGAGCTCCACAAGATCTTAGAATACTTAATGGACGAGCTAGGTGGCAACCCATCCACTAATCTTAAACCCCTCAAGGATCTCATGGATAAATCCAAGTGGAAATGGTCCAAGGTACATGACCTGAATCTAAAGTACAATTGGGCCTTGGTCAACGAATGAGAAGAAAGAGGATTGTAGAAACTTAGGAGATGACAAGCAATCAGATGAGGATAGCTTGGATGATAAGTACAAGGATTTTTGTTCCTTTAGTGAAGAGAGCGAAGAAGGGATTGATCCGATAGAGTATGACATCGATGGACATGAGATTGAGCAAATACGAGTAGATTCTAAGCTACAGAAAGAGAGTACCTTTAGAAATGAGAGAGGAATTATGCGAATGGAGTGTGATTGCATGTGGTTGGAGCACATAGGAGCAATTTAACTAGAAATGGGTAGGGCTCACCCAACCAAGTGCCGCACTCCTACTTAGGACAAAATTACATTTGGAGCTACGATCACCAGGAGAGACTCCCTCTTTTAGTGAATATAGAGAGTTTGACTCTGAGTCGGAAGTAAGCTCAGATAGTGACCTTGAAATACCCCAACTGCCTAAGACCAAACACACCAAGGGGGACTTGCCAGCCCACCTAAGGCACAAACAGTTGAAGGAGGAAAGAAAGAGGCAATCTAGGGAGTCAAACACTAAGAAGTAGAAAAAATCGCAAGATATACCAAGGCTATTCACGAAATTTAGAAAAGGTGATAGAGTAGTGATCTTGCTAGGTGCCAAGATACAAGTTTTCAGCTCCATGTAGTGTTACTTGTTGTCCACACCATTTAAACTCCATTTCCATGTTGTTGAGATCCATGGTAAATCTGCCCAAAGATTTCAGCCAGTTGCAGCCAAGTATTATATCAATGGGACCCATTTCTAATGCAATTAGGCTCACTGATGTAGTGCACAATGGGGAAAGGGTGATAGGTACATTTGGATAGCATTGATTGCTCATATCAAAATTTCCATTTGCCACTTGGATTTTGAGTGATGTAGGCATTTCATGCGTATTCAATTTCAGCCCATTGAGTGACTTAGCATTAATGAAGCTATGTGTACTTCCCGTATCTATGAGTATATGAGCGGTCCTTCCCTTGATTTGACCTTTAAGGCGTAGGGTATTATCCCCTCTTGAACCACTCCATGCATCACTTGATATGGCACATAGCGATGGATGTAAATCAGTCCATGAATCATCCAAATAATGACCACCCGGGTCGAAAGGAAACCCATCCATCGGATCATAGAACTCATCATGGCCATTCTCTTCATTTTCATGCGCCTCTTCTTGAGTTGTTATGACATCAAGCTGAGCCAAGCTTCCTTCAATAGATTCAACATTGGAATCATCCTCGATGATCATGCTAATCTTCATATTTTTGGCCTTGCATTTGGTCTTATGATCGGGTGACCATTTCTCTCCACATTTGTAGCATAGTCCTTTAGCATACATATCTTTGAGCTTGTCATTCGATACATGTTTGCCTTGAGTTGGGGCTGAAGTTTTGGCACTTATATCAGTTCTCTTTCCATCAAATCTATTTTTAGCATTAGGTCTGAAATTACTGCTTTGTCTTGACCCAAAAACAGTAGGAAAAGTGGGTATCTTGCTGTAGGTATTGCTGAAAGTATTTGATGGCTTCCCAATATGCTGAAAATCAGTTTTAGCATGCCCATAATGGCTTGATGTCCTTGGGAACTGCGTAGGCTGAAAAGAATGCCCTGTTTTTGGCTGAAAACCCTTGTATTTCTGCCCATAACGTTCAGCCAATTGAATGGCAGCTTGTAGGGATGTAGGATTCATGGCTCCAACTTCAGAAGAAAGAATAGGTTCCAAACCAAATATGTATTTATTCAACTTGGCACTATCGGAGACCCCATGAACATACATCGAAAGGTTCAAAAACTGATTTGAGTACTCTCTAACCGAGAGACCATGTTGCTCAAGTGCATACCACTTTTTCTCTAACCGCTCTTTTTCAATAGGGGAAACAAAGACTTCAATCATAGCATTTTTCAATGCATCCCAAGACAAGAAGTCATGTCCCATCCTCACCATATATCTCCACCAAGTGTGAGCATAGCCTTCTAGATGAAGGGCTGCAAATTTTACTTTGGCATTCTCGGGCCTTGGGTAAAGGGAAAAATACATCTCTAACTTGTCAAACCACTCCTCCAACTCCGTGGGTGAAGGGTTCTCTCCCTTAAAGTTTGAGATAATTATTTTCTCCTTGTACTCTCTCTCGTATTGAGGAGGTTTTCCATTAGGGTGCTGCTGCCCACTATGGTGTTGTGGCCCAAAAGAATTGCCAAAAGGTCCTTGCCTAGGATATTCATTATTTCCATGCCCTTGTGCATAAGGAGTTTGCTGTCCATAATGCATACCATGACTTTGTGGCTGGAAACAATGTCCTTGAGGCTGAAAGTATGTGTTGCTCACATTGGGAGGTTGTCCATGCATCGGTGAGTTGAAAGGTGGTTGCTGCCCATTATTTTGCTGATTCCAACCATGATTTAACATGGGACTTGGCCTATTGGGCTGCACTTGAGTAGAGAAATTATGTTGTGGCTGTCCAAAAGCATTTGGGGCTGAATTCACATGTCCATGTGGCTGCCCATATGAGTTTGGGGCTGAATTAACATGCCCTTGCTCATAGCCACCAACATTTGCTTGAGGGTAAAATTGCTTGTAGAAAGAGTTGCACCCATGGATGTCTTCATCATGCTTTGAGTTTGTTTGCACTCTTTCTTGAAGATCCTGCCCATATGGCTGAAATTGACCCTTTTGTTGATGAAATTGTGGCTGAAGTGAAGTGGGATGAACAAAATCCTTAGTTTTAGATGACTCTCCAACTTCAAATTGACCTACCACCTTAGGAGTAGGTGGTTTAGGTGGTTCTTCAGCCCTATGAGGATGTGGGATATTAAGACCAGCTGTAGGCAACATTTCCTCACCAAGAAGTGCTACAAGCTTGTCAATACCCAACCTCATACCCTCGAAACCTGATTTCATATCCTTTATGTCATTTGACAATTGTTGAAAACTGTTTGAATTCATTGAGATGTGAGACATCTCTATGGGTTGATTGGTAGGGGAGTGGGTGGAACTTGCATCGACCTTATCATTCTCATAATGCATTCGGTAAATGGCATCTTGAGAAGTATCATGTTCACCCCTTTCCTGTTGATGTTCATCCCTTCTCTGTTGATATTCCTTCAATTCTTCATTGATAGTATCCAAAACAGGGTCTCTCTTCTTATTCCTAGTCATGGGTTGATTTCTGTCCTGAATTTCCTGCAATAGAAAAACTTGATTATCTTCACTTCTAGAGCTCCAAATTATGAGGTCTTTGGCTCTGTTCAAAGCTTGAAGAGCCCTCTATCCAAGATCTATCAAGTGCAGAAAATGGATGAATACAGAAATTTCTGTAAGGGATTTTCTGTTGCTGTCTGAAAATTCCTGCAGGAGTGAATACCCTGTTCTAGTCAATTAATGGCTTGTCCCATCAATACCAAGCATGTACCAACTTCATAACCCTGTAGGAGAGTCTCATACATCTGCCCATACTGAAAATGACCTCTGTAACGAGTAAAATGGCTGTCTAACTCAATGTAGACTGCAATCTTTAATGAGGGTATCTATACATACTTTGTTCCAAACTTTAATGATGAACCATAGTGTCTTTACCATAGGATGCATACATTTTACTGTAGCCATATGTCTTCATACATTTGCCATACATTCATGAGTACCATTCATTTGCCAATATCTCAAGAACTCACTGCCCATTACTCATGCTGTAGGCTGATTTCAAGTGCCTTTGAGATTTGTACCTGCACCTAAACTTGAAAATACGTGGGATCCGAGACCCGAGGGGTTTGCAAAGTTCCCTCTCGGGCCGGGTTTCACTCCCCTTCAGGGTCCTCGTCGGTAGGGGAGGGTCACCTCTCTTTTGTCCTACCGACTCGCCCGGCATCCACTTTTCCTCGTGGGCAAGTACATGGCAAGTGAATTCTAGCTCTAAAAATCAGTATGATATGCATGGAATAGGAAGGAAATACAATTGCCTTTCATTTGCCCTTTTCATGATATGCAAGATTGGAATTGAAAAGGCTGAAATGTAAATGAGAAATGGAGAGGTATTTACCTCAGCAGTGACTCACTGCTTACAAAGCTTTTCTCACTTACCAATTGGGTAATGATTTTCTTATGATCAAGAGGCAAAATAGGCAATCAATTTCATGTCAGGGTTAGGCAATAAAGATTGAGTAATGAAGCTCAAGAAATTACTGATTTCAGTGAATGAAAGTAGATGGGTAATGCTCATTCATTATGGAAGAGTTTGAGACATTTAGAGATGGCCATTTCAGTAAATTGAAGAGTTTTAGTAAAGACAACGACTGACATAACCTATAGGTTTCAAGTAATGCATTAGGCTATGAATGAAAGCTTCATTAATCCTCTTATTTCTCTTCAACAATTGGAAATGAGATCAGCAATTGGATGTAAAGAGAAATTAGGAGTGATTAGAGTACCTCATTTAATTGATTGGAGAAGAGCATTGTTGATGGAATGACCTTCAATCCATAATGCTTGACATAGGTGAGTTGAGCTTGATAATCCTTCTAAAATCAGTCCAAGAGTTCTTCAATCTTCAAGAATAATCCCTTCCTTGATAAGCTTCAGCTTCATTAATCCCATGAAAGCTCCATGACTCCATGAATGCTCCAAATGAGGGTTGATGAAGACCGATTACCTTCTCTACTTGAAGTAGGTTGCAATAGGTAATAGAGAGGCTTCAATGTGTCTAAGAGATCCCGAAATTTGAGAGGGAATGCCAAAATTTAATGGCATAAAAGCTTCATGCTGTCCATTGAACACCTAGACCTCCATTGGCTTCAATCTCCTTCAATGTTGGTCCAATGTTGATGGATTCTTGAGGGGAAATGGTTGAGGAAGCTTCAGAGATGCTTTGCCCACAAAAGCCCCATGATTTGCTTTAAAAATTTCAGGAATCTTTAATGCTGTCCCAAACTGTTATACATAGAGTTTGCAATCTCCATATCCATGCTCCATCAAAGCTTCAAGCTTCAAGATCAATCAATGTTGGTACTAGGATGTATGTAGAAGCCTCATGGAGTATAATAGAGCAAAAGCCCTTTGATCTTGATGAAGAAATTTGAGAAATTTTAGTGCTGTCCAAAACTGTCATAAAACTCCATACCTAGGGTTTGAGAAAGCTCCCATCTTCCAAAAGGAGTGAAAGATCAAGTAGAAGATGATGTATACTCATAGTTGCACTCCATTTGATCATCCCATGAAGAGTATAAGCTCTGATTGCTTCACGTTTGCTGATCAAGAAGGGGGGGGGGGCTGTAAAAACAGCACAAACTGCTGCTGGACATCCTCTTACATCACGTGATGAAAATGTGGTGGATATGAAGCATGTAGGTACTCAATAGGTAGCTTAAGACCCATACTACATTCTTATATAAGCCATTTGAGCATTAGAGGTCATGGGAAGAAGATCTGAGAAGAAATGTCCATGGCAGTTTGTATGGCAGCTTGAAGGAATGAGGAAAGAGAGGAAGAAACCCTTCCTTCTCAAAAGTAACCACAGTTAAAGTGTCCTGTAACCATTAGTTTGTCCACTTACCCCAATTTTTGGCTGAAATCTTGATCATATCCTGCTATTTTGGCTGGAGCCCTCCATTTCTTCCATTATTAATGCCAAGAATCATCATCTTCATACCTGTTTGTAGTAGACTTTCACATGTAACTCCGGTTTGAAGCCTTCATGTCCTGTCACTCAAATTCCTAACTATGGTTTGCTCTCTCTAGCCTAGGAAACTAAATCTAGTACTTGAAAATGACTTCTGCAAGGATCTAAGCTACAGCTCTAATACCAATGTAATGAAAGTAATCAACCATGGAATGAAATCTAACTGAAATTGAAAATTAACTAAGCTACAACAAAGAATTAACAAATCTATTGCACCAAGACATCCTCATCATGTATTAATGGTTGGGGATTCAAGAATACATGACGGCCATGGCTGACTGCTTCATAGGCTAAGAAGAAGCTAACTCCAAGAAAATGGTAAAGCCAAGATTATTGAATGATCAAAAGTTGTCTTGCCTTTGGCCTCTAGTCCCTTTTATTCTAACCCTCTTCCAAACTTAAGGGCTGTTCACACATGTACACATAGGCTAGGGCTAAATTTACAAAGCTTGGAATTAATCCAAGGTGCAAATATTAATGTTGTATTTTTCCTTCATGACAGTTGTGACCAAGGATACATCAACCACAAAGTCACGCATGCATTACATGTTGTGAAACAGGAGGGGTGTGTAAGTACCAACTCTGAAACATGAGTGCCTACAAAGAAGTTCTATTAAAAAATAAATAAATTGGTTAAAGCTTGTGGATAAAAGGATCAAGATTAGTTGCATGGAATAATGCAATTATTTATCTCTATACTTCTATTTTTTGTTTTATTTATTTATTAAAAATGTGATTTTTAAAAATTAATTGTTGTCATGGTGTGTATTTTGATGAAGGAGAAGTAGAAGAGAAGAAAGAAGAAGAAGAAGAAGAGAGAAAAAGAAGAAAGGAAGGAAAAATAAAAAGAAAAAAAGAAAGGAGGAGAAGGACAAAGAAAAGAAGGAGAAGGATGAGAGAAAAAAAGAAGGAAAAGGAAGAGAAAGAGAAAATAAAAAACGCAAACTTGGGGGAACCCTAAGGTCCCTCCCCTTATCATGCTGTAGTCCACCTCCCCTCTCCTTCACATCACCCCCCTGCCCTCCTCGACCATCACCTCCCCTATTGCCCCTTGATAAAGGTTCTCACCCCCTACCATCACCATCTCCACCCTTGTCTATCTCTGCCACCCTCACCCACTGGCCATCCACCATCGATGCCCCCACAGGGCCAACCACTTCTTCATCTTTCTAGTAGTAGAGCTACCTGTTGCCTCAAATCATTATTAACATTGCCCCATTCACTTGTGCCACTAGCCTAACGTTACACCATTCACTTGTGCCACTAGCTTGACATTACACCCATTGTCTTCAAATCCACTAGTCATGTCGTTGCCTAGTCATGCTGCTGCCTAGGCTTACATCACACTCGTCATCTCCACTCCCTTGCCCACTTCTCTAACTCCAGGCTTCCACATCCCTACCCACACTACCTATCTCCCCTCCCCTACCCCTCCCCTTGATATCCCTAAATCCTCCTCTTCCTCTATCTCTCTAAGACCCTCTCCCCTCCTCTCCAACTTGTCCCTTAACCTACCTCCTCAAAACGCACACCCAACCCCCCCCCCCCCCCCCCCCCCCCCCCCCCCCAAATCTCCACCTCTCTAACCCCTCCACCATCTCCACCTCTCTAATCCCCTCCCCCTAACCTCTCCAATATCCCTTTCCCACCCCCAACACCTCCAAACCCCCCCCCCTCCCTCCCCTTCAACATCTCCACCACCAACACCCCTAACCTCCCCAACATCTTGCCTCTCCACAACCCTCAACTTCTTCAGCATTCTCAACCCCTCTATCTCCACCCCTTGGACATCTTTTCACACCCTTTCCATCACACACACCCCCATCAAGATAGATGCATGCCGCTATTGCTTCCTTTGCATAAGACCATGTCCCAATTTGGTCTTGCCACGAGTTGCAAGTTATAATGTTGTCACCATCATAAATCCTCACCGCCTTCACCTCCATCTCCTCCACCCTATTCTATTCCTCCCATCTCCATTAGTGATGTTGCCTTGACCAATGAGTACATCTTGCAAGGAGAAGGATTTCGAGAAGAAGGATTTGGGAAGAGGGGTTCTCTTGTGCAAGGAGCGTTGAGTGCCATGAGAGACTAGTACATGATGAAGAATTGCAACCATGATAGGTACCCAATTTATAATTTGTTGGTTATAAAATCCTCTCATCTCCCTCTTTTTTGTTAATTCATTGGTTGGCATGGAATGGTTAGATTTGAATGAATTGGAGGGAGAGGCATTGAAGAGAGAGAGAGGGGGGGGGGGGGGGAATCCATGACCACCCATGGCTCTCTGCAATTCTACCAATGGTGGGAGAGAGAGGGGGAGTCCAAGGAGGTGATGGGCTAATTAATGCTACAAGTGGAGGTTGCATAAATTTTATACCATATTTGAGCCTTTGATCTTGCACACAAATATGTGTACACACACACATCCACATATGGACACATGCACCTACACACCACCCTTGTGCACTTGCACTATGACCATGCACACATGCATGTGCATATGTACCTAGGATGCTCACTCACCCCACACTTGCACACACGTGCACATGTGCATCAAACTTACACTCCCCACATAGATACAAGTGACTCATTGCACTAGCACCCATGCACATACATTAGTAATCTTGCACACCACTACCATAAAAGTGCTAACTTAACACACACACCTTGGCACTAGCTCATAAACACCCTAGACATCCCACCCTTGTACAAATCTCCACAAGTACCCATAGACTCATGTACATCCTTGCACCTTGGCGCTAGCTCATAGACACCCTTACACATCCCACCCTTACACACAAAATCTCCACAAGTACCCATAGACTCATGTATATCCTTGCACCTAGATACCCATTCACAAGCATGCACACATGCACATAGACACATGCATAAAGTCACTCGCACATAGACTAACACACATGCACATAACACTAGTGCATGTACATAAGACCACTACATCTATGCATACAAATCCTAGGACTCCTACACTAACACATTTGCCCATAGCCAATCATACTAGCTTCTCCGATGTGCACACATGGATGTGCATATAACTAATTGCACCTACACATGACCCATGTACATAGGCTTAGACAGTTGCTTCTAGACACGAACATGAGGTACCCTTGCACATAGATAATTGCACACAACCCTTGTGCACTTGCATGTAGACATATGCACATGTATATGTACACTTGTGCACAATCCCTTGCACTCATAGACCTACATGCATACATAAACTATCACATATGCACACATGCATGTGCACACAACCCACAGGGGATTCACTAGTAGTAATAAGGAGATGCCACCTGCATGTAAGAAATACATGAAAATACCCCTTATCTACCCCTTATTTATGGGACCTTACCTTATAAAATGTACCTTCCTTCCCTTAAATAACCCCCCTCCCTTACACTCACGTGGTACCATATGATAAACCCTAGTGGATCCCCCGGGACACAACCTCAACCTTGCACATAGTCCCTTGCATGTGCACCCACACAAGTACACATGCACATAGGTACTAGCACTTAGACTTGCACACATACCCTCATATGTACACATGTGTACGCATACACAAATCCTTGCATCTAGGACCCCTACATATGTAGTCACTTGCACATAGTCTCCCACACATGTACACATACAAGTGCACATGTGCATAGGTACTAGCACTTAGAACTTGCACACATACCCTCACGTGTGCATACATACAAAACTCCTTGCACCTAGGACCCCTACATGAGTAGTCATTTACACATAGTCTTCCACATGTGCATGTACACCTGTGCACATGCACACAAGTTGGCACACATAGGTATTGACACTTAGGACATTGCACAATACCCTTGCACACATGCACACACACATGCACATGTGCACACAAACATGTGTAGTTGCACATGTCACATACATAGATCCGTGCACACATGCATGTGAGCCATTGCATAGACACACAATAGCCCTGCATAGAGACACCACACACTACAATTGCATATACATACACCCACACTCACATGACTGCATGTTAGCCTCACAACAAGTACACATGCACATTGCATTTAGGAAGCAATATATGGTACATTGTGCATATACATATACACACAACACCCCTACACACACCCATATGCCTTAGTTCACACACCATTGCATTTACATCACCTTAGTGCTCACAAAACTTAGTACCCTCTCATCACACATGTGTCCAAACCTCTAACTAGACATAGTACACCTAGTGCACTCATTCTACTCTTAGGAGCATTCATACACTAGAATGCGCATGTGCATTTGAGTGTACATAAGTGCAAGGGTACACGTGCACTACACTAGTGCACACTACACACTTACATGTCTACTTGCACATTGGACCTCCTTCCACATTAGGACGACACACTAAGGTTTCGAGATTGTTCACACCTACATACACTGATATGCTAGTTCAATACACCTTAGGGACTCACAAGGACACACATGCACGAGAGCAACATGACTAGTGCAACTTATGAGCACTAGCACCCCCTTGATGGGGTACACGTGCATTCATAACTAACCATATATGCAGTTAGGTATGTCCCACATTAGTATACATAGGCTAGGCACAAGTGCACCAATATTTAGGTGCAACTTAGGGCACCTAGTGCACCCACACACTAAACACCTTACCCTTGCACCTTAAGTTAGTGCACATTTTTCCTAGGAAAGCATTATACCATTGGCTGCACTCACACTTCCACAACATACCTAATCATTTAGTATGCCTAGGACATGCATGCATTAAAGGCTTGCACATAGCACTAACCTAATTCCCTTCCATAATAGGCACATGCACATGCAATCACACCTTTGTGCATGTAAGTGTGTCACTCACATGCTTAGCAGTGCATCATTGCATGTAGCTCATGTTACATCTAGAATCGAATACATAATTAGTGTACTTTCACTTTATACTTAGGAACATGTAGGATACCACACTAATCCACAACTACCTTTCGCATGACACCCATTGGTACACTTGCACGTTGCACATTATAATTGAGGAATGCTATGACATGAAACTTTGTTTAAATCACCTTCCAAACAAACAAAACTAGAAAAACATAAAAAACCAATGCTTTGGGGGTATAACTTGGCCATGTGCACAAGCTTGGCCTAGTAGGCAAGATAGTTTTAACTCTCTCTTGGAGATCCCCTTGATATAGAGTGTGGCCATGTGCTCAAGCCTAGCCCTAGGGATAGTATAGTTTCAACTCTCTCTTTGAGATCTCCTTTGAGGTCAAGTGTGGCCCTACGAGCAAGATAGTTCAACTCTCTCTTCAATATCTCTTTTGAGGACACAATTTGGCCATATGCTCAAGCCTAGCCCTAAGGTTGCACAAGATAGTTTCAGCTCTCTCTTCAATATTTCTTTGGAGGCAGAGCTTGGCCACGCACTTAAGCCTCACCCTAATGGCAAGATAGTTTTAACTCTCTCTTTGAGATGCCCTTGAGGTAGAGCTTGGTCAAGCACTCAAGTCTCGCCTTGAGGGCAAGATACTTTCAACTCTCTCTTCAAGATCTCCTCAATAGTTTTAACTTTCCCTTTTTAAGATCCCCTTGAGGTAGAGCTTGGAAATGCACTCAAGCTTGGCCTTGAGGGCAATATAGTTTCAACTCTCTCTTCAAATTCTCTTGCTCATCAAATGGCTAAAATCCTAAGGACAAGATAGTCAACTCTCTCTTTAATGAAAATGTCTATTTGAGGGTAGAGCTTGACCATTTGTTCAAGCCTAGACCTGAGATCAAGATAGTTTCAACTCTCTATTTAGATCCCCTTGAGATCGATTCTAGCCATATGAGTAAGATCATTTCAACACTCTCTCCAATATCTCTTTGGGGATAGAGCTTGGCCATGTGCTCAAGCCTTGCCTTGAGGGTAACATAGTTTTAACTGTGTCTTCAACTTTCCATTTGGTTGAGCATGGCCGTACATGCAATATAGTTTCAATCTCTCTTAAATATCTATTTGGGAGCAAAGTGCTACCATGCACTAGACCTTGGACCAATGGACAATATATTTTTAACTCTCTCTTAGAGATCTCTTTGCGGTTAGAGCTTAGCCATAAACTAAATGGCCCTAGGGGCAAGATAGTTTCAACTATTTCTTCAAAATTGCCTTAAGGTAGAGCTTGGCCATGTGCTCAAGCTTATTGTAATATACCCAAAATTCTATAATAAAATATACTTAATTCAACCTTATATGCCATCCATTTTTTATCAAAAAGGGATTAAACTATATCGACTAATGATTTTCTGGATAAAAATGAAATTTGATGAATTGATTAATATTTTTAAAACTTTTTTAATTAAATCAAATTATGTTATATTTTTAGATTTATTTTTGAAATATTTACACACTTATAAATAATTTTTATATTTCTTAATTTTAGTTAAATTTTAATATTATTTTAAATTTTTATAATAATTATTAAAAATTAATAAAGATTTTTTGAATAACATTACTTTCTTCCAAATAATTGGGGTATTACCTTGAATTTTTTACATTTTTTGTGATTTTTAATATTTTTAAACATTTAAAAATGACTCCAAAATGCATGTGTAGAGAGAGAGAGAGAGAGAGAGAGAGAGAGAGAGAGAGAGAGAGAGAGAGAGAGAGAGAGAGAGAGAGAGAGAGAGAGAGAGAGAGAGAGAGAGAGAGAGAGAGAGAGAGAGAGAGAGAGAGAGAGAGAGAGAGAGAGAGAGAGAGAGAAGAGGAAAAAAAGAAAAAATATTAATTTAAAATAACAAAAAAAGATAAAGGTTAATAACCTTAGTAATAAGAGGTAATAGGGGAGAGAAACAACATCCCATCCGCATGCAGAACGTACTACCCAAAACTTTATAAAGGAAGGCCCCTCTTCTCATTTTTAACACACATCGACATCGAGTCAACTCTTATGAGTGAGAGTGAGGGAGCCATAATCACATATTAGAGATGAGGAAGCTATACATGAAGGAGTTTGAGGCTATTCATGCCTCATCCCCCTATCCCAAAAGCCTTTCTTTCTTTATCCTTCTCATCTACAATGGCCCCTCACAAAAACATCAACATAGCGAGACCCTTAAGCAGCATGTTGTAGAGATGCTTGCCTTAATATAACCGATGTATAACCTTTTATTCTTTATTGTTGATAATAGCCAAAATAGTACCAAAATTCTTAAAATGTTAAAATTTAAAGTACTATTATTCTATATTTAAAAATAAACTTTTATTAACTTTAATAATTGTAACGTGTCCGCTCGTCCGCTTGTGGGACACGTTTTAGCAAGGAATGTCACAGGGTTTGCGATCTAGGTCTTCCCGAGTTTGCCCCAAGTGGAAATGTCTGGCCGTTTCCACTTAGGATCAACCTGAAGTCAGGGTTCCTTTCCTATCAGCAAAGTCTCTAGGAAGTAGCTAGTGTCAAGCTCCAGATGAACCACTTTGCGTAGGAACAATAAAGTCGAGCAGATTCATGCTTCACTTGGTTCATGGAGAATGGGAAACGAGAGGGATGCGAAGCTCAACCTCTCTGCCATAAGGCATAGTCCCATTCCTTTCCCCTAAAACATCATAAATCAGGATTCTAACTCTACTGATGCTAGGTCTTCACAATATCGTTTTCACGTCTTTTGAGAAAAGTTCCCAACTAATCGGGACCGCCCTTCCGTAGGACGGACCCAAGTCACATCCACCACACTTTCCTCGAGTTGCTTAGTTATCTAATTACCTACCATATTATGTTTGACATGCATCAATAGCTTCCTTCATTAACCAGTTTAAACACAGGTTCCTTCATGTAACTTAAGCACTGACACAAAAACAATGTCAAGCAAGTTCCTTTTTCAAATATCTGATCTTTATTTATCATAATCCCGGAGTATATCAAGTATCCTGCCCGAAGGCTATCCCAGCAATCAATAGGATTGCTGCTCCAAGTTTCCGCCTGTAGACTAGTACACGGGCCTCGAGATCCCATCTCAAGTCACGTCGACCTCTTGTGCGGGATCTAGAGGCAAGGAATTTACAGCCAGAGCCTCCCCTGGCAACCACAAGCGTCCTCCCGCTCCAAGCAGCACCCACGGAGAGACCTCTCGTGGCGGGTTCGGTCCACATACCCGGCGCAGCTAACAACCCCCTTGGATAAGGCCAGGCAGACAATCGAAGGTAACTGAACTTGCCTCTCCCTCCAGGCTTTTAACCTGAAGCATTAAGTGTTTTACCTTAAATTAGTTCCTTGAACAAAGAAGTTCAAACAATGTACCTAAGTGTACAATCACGATCATTTCGAAGGCCATTTGTACGACCAACTGCTAAGGTGTGATTCCTTTCTCCTGAATGCTCCCAGCATTCAATCCTAGATCATTTGTGACTTGTTGAGATCCCAAGGGCTTGGCAAGCTAGGTTGCTTGTTTTCCCTTTATCTTTGGGTTGGGCTTTGTACCCTGCCGACCCTAATTATCCTTATCTTAGGTCTCTTGGTAAAAATAGGTCATGGACAACCCCATTGTCCTTGATTGGTCAACTCGCTGGTTATCTCCTAGATCCTTTGAAGTATCTATGTGATCTTTCCTTCGATCCCTAATTGACCAAGGATACTTTTGGTGATACAAGAATATCTGATCTTAACCCCCTTTTTCAATAGTGCTCACATGCACTAATATTTGCCCCTTTCTAACCCTTTCTTTGAGCTTGTCTAACTACGTTGATTAAGACAAGCATTGACTTTACTCAACAATTTCAAGGCCAATATACAAAGCATGAATTCAAGCATTCTAATGCACATTAATTTCATGCAATCTTTCTATGCATGCAATCTTGATATTGCCCATGCATGCAATAGTTCCTTCATATGCATCTAGTATGGATGCAACAACCATATCACTTGATTTCACTAATCAATTCAAGAGAAAGACCCTTAAGATATGTCTACCCTTCCATGGACTTATCTTTTCATGATCATGCAATTAAGGTATGAAAGAAACCCATGATAAATACTAGTCACAAGCAATAGTTTTGTACGACAAGGTGCTTTCAATGCATGCGACTTAACATGTTACTTGTTTATGCGAGAATATTTCCCATGCATGTAGAAGTTTTCCTTGCATGTATCTAATATGACTTTGATACTTTATGCATTTCACTATCAATCTCAAGAGAAGACCCTAGGATATGCCATTTCCAATTCAATACACGATGGAGCATAATTAATATATTTGGGACACGAAGGTAATACTGAGTCGTTCCATTAGTGCAGCTGACTTCCATGAAATCACCCCGTGTTTGCAAATATTCATGCAACTCATGCGCTAGACTTTCTTATTAAATTCAAGAGAACCTTCTTAAACAATGCAATGAAACAATTTTTATGAGAGTGTCTAATGCAAAAATTCCTTATGAATTTATTCGATACGTATTTCACGAACTTTGTATATACGAGGTTACGTAATCATTTAACATATTGAGTTCATCGACAAGGAGTGCGGGATCATGGACCTGATTCTTGACAATTGAAACCCTGTTAGCAGCCACTCCTCCACCTTGGGTAGAAACACCTGCAGAGTTGCTAGTTGCATGCCTCTTGGGTGCCATCTTTCGCGGAGATCTAGTGGCCTTCATGTGCGGGGATAGATATTAGATGCGCAGGGATTTCTTGCAATTTGTCCAGCAGCTTCCCACCAATCCTCACGGCCTCTGCACTTAAATCGATGTGGTCACGGGTTAAGAAAAAATTAAGCTGGGTCTTGCGGGTGAAACACCTCCTAAAGGAGATGCTTTGGAAGCTTCTTGGAAGCTTCCAAACTCCTTTCTCTTCTCTGACAGAAAAATCAGACAACGTCTTCTCTTCTTCTCCTTCTCTCTCTCCCTTCTTCTTCTTCTTCTTCTCTTCTTTTCTCCTTCTCTCTCTCCCTCTTCTTCTTCTTCTTCTTCTTCCTCTCTTCTTCTCCTTCTCTCTCTCTCCCTCTTCTTCTTCTTCTTCTTCTTCATCTTCTTCTCCTCTCTCTCTCTCCCTCTTCTTCTTCTTCTTCTTCTTCTTCTTCTTCTTCTTCTTCTTCTTCTTCTTCTTCTTTTTCTTCTTCTTTCTGAGCAACTGGGGAGGGGGGGGGGGGGGGGGGGTAAGGGGGGGAGACGGCGCCACCCTCCATCTTGGGCCTCGGGCTGCATGCCCCCTTCTCCCCCTTTACTCACACACACTCTCTCTAAGTTTGAAAAAAGGGGGAGGGGGGGGTTTCTTATGGGGGGAGGCACGGGGGTCACAGGGGGGGGATATTACAATGATAAAACTTCTTAAAATTAATAAATAGCCCTTGTCTTATTTTCTTAGCATTTTTACCTTTAAAAAATTAAAAGTATCAATGTAATAATATCTAAAATTCAGAAAAAAAATTCAATTAAGAAGTAAACTGGATTAAAAGCTAAATTAATTAGAAATGTTAGTAGGAGCTAAAAGATTCTCAAAAGTATTATAAAACCATTAAAAATCTTAATTAATATGTAAGATAGTTATCAAATCATCATTTTAATTTCTTCTCATAGTTTGTGTCCATAAACAAGTATGTTTCCCTTAACAAATGTCGTTTTTGCTATATTATTTAATTGTTTGCATAAATTAGGATAGAAACTCAAATTGTTGAAAATTGTGTTCCCTTCACAAAAACAAAAGCTAATTTAGATCTTGATATTTAAATAAGGTGTATCCACATGCAAAAAAACTAAAAATACATTCATTATAGTGTATTTATGTACATTGAAAATACTTCATTTATTTTTATGAATGGAAAATAAAAAATAGAATGTACTCACAAGCATAAAAATTAAAATAAGGTGTGTTTACATAAACATGAAATAAAATACCTACAGATGCATGAGCTGAACTTCATGATTGTTAAATCATGGAAATTTTTCATTTTTTAATTTATTAGAATTATTTTGAAAAGATTGATTTGTAGAAAAATTAGCAATCAATTGCGATGGCCTTCAAATATGATAAAATTATACTAATTACATCCATGGCTTGAACAATCAGATAAGAATGAGGCGTGTGCTGCCATCCTTAGGGCCATCTCGATTACTCTTCACCTAGAGTATTATACACTACCTAATGCGACTAACCACCACTAGGCATGTTTTGGTGTTTCTATATAGGAAGGTTCACTCTTATGGCGGGCAAGAACCATCTGGGCTCTAGTTTGAGTTTGTAATCTTTGTCTTGGACCAAAGATAGGGTTGGATACCTATACGAGCCCAATGTGCTTTAGCATTGGAAGGCTTCTGATGAATTGGGTCAAGGTGGTAACCTGATTTTGGACTACATTGCTTTTGAAGTGATTGTCTATATGAGAATAAAAATCAGGAACTATTGTTTTCGAATGGATTACTTAATGTTTGTAAATTAAGGGTATGTTAATAAACCAAGTATGATTACTAATTAAGGAAGTTTTTTTAGAATGCCTTATTTAAAACACTACTATATGCCTTGATGGAAAGCAAGTGGAAGATTTCCCGATGGAATTTCCCTATGTTGGGTGGACCTAGTTAGTAGGGTCACTCTCCCCAAGTTTAGAATAAGGAAAGATAAGCCATACCCTCCTATGAGTCAGTCCTAGAATCGATAAGCACCATTTTAGGGGACTGGTGTGAGACTATGCCTTATGGGTAGAGGATTGATGCTCAACTCCCCCCTCGCTTCTCACTCTCAGTGAACCAAGTGTGGTGCTTGCCTACCTCGATCTTAGATAATTCAAGAAATGCATTCATTTTTTAGTTTGATATTAGATTGATTCTAGAGATTGCAGTTGCAACTTTAGGAACTTACAGGAGGCCGATTCTCATGGAATGAGGCTAGACACTTCACATGCGAGGGTAGGCCTAGGGAATGCCTAGTCATCTAAGTCCACACACTAAAAAAAAATAGGATGGTGAAGACTAGGATTGGTCCTTAAACAACTACCAAAAACTACCCTCCAGAGGTTACTTAGGGTCGAGGTACATTTTGCATGGCTTTGAGGGTAAGATATTTTCAACTCTCTCTTGGAGATCTCCTTTGACGTTAAGCCTGGCCCTATGAGCAAGATAATTTCAACTCTCTCTTAAAGACCTCCTTGAGGTAGAGTTCTCCATGCACTCATGCCTGGCCTTGAGGGCAAGATGGTCTCAATTCTCTCTTGTAGATCCCCTTAAGATAGAGGTTGAGCCTGGGCCTAAGGGCAATATATTTTTAACTCTCCTTGTGCTCAAGCCTGGCCTTGAGGGCAAGATAGTTTCAACTATCTCTTGGAGATCTCCTTGAGATAGATCTAGCTTGGCTAGAGGGCAATGTAGTTTCAACTCTCTTTTTAAGATTCCCTTGTGGTAGATGTTGGCCATGCACTCAAGCCTCTCTTTGAGGGCAAGATGGTTTCAAATCTCTCTTCAGGATCTCCTCGAGCTTGTTGACCCTATGAGCAAGATAGTTTCAACTCGTTCTTCAATATCTCTTTGGGGCCAAATCTTGGCCTATGCTCAAACCCTTCTTCAATATCTCTTTTTGGTTGCATAGATAAGATTAGTCACATAAAGTGTAATACATCATGACAAGAAAATCAACAATTTGTTCACATAGTTTGATGTAGTTCTCATCCAAGTTGTGATTGACCATGTGGCTACTCTTAATGAAGATCTCTATGAACATAGGTTCAAATGTAGGTTTTGCTCTCTCTTAAGAGGAAAAATAAGCACATCCAAACCCTTTTAATCTAAGACTATGCAAATAGACCATGTTGATAGTCAAGCCAACTTTTTATTATCTATTTCGTGTACATCACAATTTTTCAACTAGAAAAAGTACTATTGATTTAATAAAGGATCATTTCTAATGTACAAAAACCATTTGATTGTGTAACGTGTCTGCTCGTTCGCTTGTGGGACACGTCTTAGTAGCCCATCAGGAAGAGGATCTAGAAAGCTCCGCTTGGCACTCGCAAGGAATGTCACAGGGTTTGCAATCTAGGACTTTCCAAGTCTGCCTCGAGCGGAAGTGTCCAACCGTTCCCACTTAGGATCGACTTGAAGTCAGGGTTCCTTTCCTATCAGCAAGGTCTCTAGGAAGTAGCTAGCATCGAGCTCCAGATGAACCACTTTGCATAGGAACAACATATTCGAGCGGATTCATGCTGCACCTGGTTCATGGAGAATGGGAAATGAGAGGGATGCGAAGCTCAACCTCTCTGCCATAAGGCATAGTCCCATTCCTTTCCCCTAAAACAACATAAATCGGGATTCTAACTCTACTGATGCTAGGTCTTCATAGTCTCGTTATCTCGCCTTTTGACAAAAGTTCCCGCTAATTGAGACAACCCTTCCCTAGGATGGACCCAAGTCATGTCCACTGCATTTTCCTTAGTTTGCTTAGTTATCTAATTACCTACCACATTACATTTGACATGCAAAAGCAACTTCCTTAATTAATCAATTTAATCATTGGTTCCTTCGGGTAACCTAGGCACTGTCACAAAAACAATGTCAAGCAAGTTCATTTTTCTCAAATATCCGTTCTTTATTTATCATAATCCTAGAGTACATCAAGTATCCTTCCCGAAGGCTATCCTAGCAATCTGTAGGATTGCTACTCCAAGTTCCGCCCGTAGACTAGTACACGGACCTCGAGATCCGATCTCAAGTCACATTGGGCTCTTGTGCGGGATCCGGAGGCAAGGAATTTACAGCCAGAGCCTCCCCTAGCACCCAAGCATCCTCCCGCTCCAAGCAACACCCACGAAGAGACCTCTCGTGGTGGGTTAGGTCCACATACCTGGCGTGGCTAACAACCCCCTTGGATAGGGCCAGGCAGACAATCGGAGGTAACTGTTCCTGCCTCTCCCTCCAAGCTTTTAACCTGAAGCATTAAGTGTTTTTTCTTGAATTAGTTCCTTGAGCAAAGGAGATCAAATAATGTACCTAAGTGTACAATCACGAACATTTTGGAGGTTGTTTGTACGACCAACTGCCAAGGTGTGACTCATTTTTCCCGGATAATCCCAGCATCCGATCCTAGATCATTTGCGACTTGGCGAGATCCAAATAATCTCAAACAAGATCATGCAAGCAAATGTTCTTGGTAAATTAACTTATTTTGACTTGCTTTTCCCCTTGCGTTTTACCTTAAGGTATCTTAACCCTAACTTAAAGCATTAACTGGTCAACCAAGGCAACGGACATGCCTTATTTGAAACCCAACCAAGGGTCTTTTATTCATCTAGTTCTTTACCCATCTCCCTCCAACCAAGTTTAGTTAACACACTTGGCAACGCAAGACTCTTCGTCTAGGCCTTTAGGATACAGTCTAGATGCATGCATCCCTTCCATCCCTCTTAGCGCGGTACTATGCAGAATTTTCCAATCAAACTTACCCATCATGCACATGGTGCATTTAATACATTAGTACATCCTAAGCGACCTTTAACCCTCTTCATACCTGGCAACGAATACTTAATCCTAACGCACCGAATCTCATGTGACTTGCGTATATGAAAGTCTAGGTTTTTATGCATCGGTACAATTGCATTCTATGAATGGAAACTAACATTTAATGTGTTTATTTTAATCATGATTGTGAAGCATGAATTCTAGATGACTATTCATGCACTGAACTGGTTTAAAAACTATTATTTTATGTGAAATAATGCGAAAACCTTATCATTCTATGTGTGTAAAAGCTATCATTCTATGCATATAAACCTATGCAAACTCCATGCTCTACCATTTCATGCATGCAACCTATCACTTGGAGTAAAAAAAATCCTAAGGCTCATTCTTGTTCCATGCATGTAACTACCCCTTTATTTCTTCTTCTTGAAATAATACAGAATATGCTTAACCAAAATTAATTATAAAGCCTAGGATATCGAAATAACCAGGGTTTGATTCGTGATCGTAGGGGCATTTGTTGCGTTGGTCGCTCCACTCACCTCTCCCACATTACCGGTACCATTGGTAGCTTTGGCACTTACACTTCCCGCAACTTTCTTTTTGGGAGCCATTTACCACACGGAGTCTAGATAGTCCTGACCTTAACGGACCCTCAAGTTGAAAGGCTTAGGAAAGGAAAGGTCTTGAGTAAGGTGACCTTCGCCGATGAGGGGGTGGCTTGAAGAGTGGCTTTACGAACACAACTCCTCAAACACGGCCCTCAACACCTTCTCTCCTCACCAATTCTCTCTCTCTCTCTCTCTTCTTCTTCTCCTCTTCTCCTTCTCTCTCTCTCCCTCTTCTTCTTCTTTTCTTCTCTCCTTCTCCTACTCTCTCTCTCTCTCTCTCTTCTTCTTTTTTCTCTTCTTCTCCTTCCTTCTCTCCCTCCTTGTCTTCTTCTCTCTCACTTTTCTTCCTCTTCTTCTTCTTTTTCTCTTCTTCTCCTTCCCTCTCTCCCTCCTTCTCTACTTCTCTTCTTCTCTCTCTCTTTCTCTTCTTCTTCTTTTCTTCTCTCCTTCTCCTACTCTCTCTCTCTCCCTCTTCTTCTTCTTTTTTCTCTTCTTCTCCTTCCCTCTCTCCCTCCTCTTCTTCTCTCTCTCTTCTTCTCCTTCCCTCTCTCCCTCCTCTTCTTCTCTCTCTCTTCTTCTCCTTCCCTCTCTCCCTCCTTCTTCCTCTTCTTCTTCTTCTTCTCTTCTTCTTCTCCTTCTCTCTTCTCTTTTTCTTCCTCTTCTTCTTCTTCTTCTCTTCTTCTTCTCCTTCTCTCTTCTCTTTTTCTTCCTCTTCTTCTTCTTCTTCTCTTCTTCTTCTCCTTCTCTCTTCTCTTTTTCTTCCTCTTCTTCTTCTTCTTCTTTTATTTCTTCTTCTTCTTCTTCTTCTGTGTGTGTGTGTGTGTGTGTGTGTGTGTGTGTGTGTGTGTGTGTGTGTGTGTGTGTGTGTGTGTGTGTGTGTGTGTGTGTGTGTGTGTGTGTGTGTGTGTGTGTGTGTGTGTGTGTGTGTGTGTGTGTGTGTGTGTGTGTGTGTGTGTGTGTGTGTGTGTGTGTGTGTGTGTGTTCACCGGGGGGGGAGGGGGGGCCTGACGAACAAGGAGGGGGGAGGTTTCTGATAGAAGCACCCAGGGGGGGAGGGGCCCCCTGATGTTGCCACAAATGGAGGGGGGGCACACTATCCACAACGAGGGGGGAAGAGGGCATGCTATAGGCTGACGATGACAGGGGAGTGCTACGTCCTTCAGCCCCACGAGGGCTTTTATAGGGGGAATGGAGGGTGGTATGTCTGCCACCCCTCCCACCTGGGGGGTTGTATGCCCCCCTATCACTCACTTCACTCCCTCTCTCTCTCTCCCTGATGTGCTGTTAGTGGGGAGAGAGAGAGGGAGTTAAAAAAATTTATACTAAAGTTAAATTTTTTTAAATTTAAAGGGGGGGATTCTTATGGGGGGAATCACGGGGGAAGCAAGGGGGGGGGGGGGGAACATTACATCCTCTCCCCCTTAGAGGAATCGAGATGTCCTCATCTCGAGAAGACCTGGGGGTATTGTTGATTGAGGGTATCTTCATCCATCCAGGTGGCATCCTCTTCAGGATAATCTTTCCACTGGATGAGGTATTCTCTCAAGGTCCTTGACCTCAAATGCCTCTCCCTAACATCCAGGATTCTATCAGGCCGTAGCTCAAGAACTCCTTGGCTAGGCATTACAATTTGTTGATCATCAAGTATATGATTCGGATTAGGTAGATACTTTTTCAATAGGCTAACGTGGAATACATTATGAATCTTTAGGGTTGTGGGCAGCTGTAGTCTGTAAGCATTAGGCCCTAGGCACTTAGTGATCTTATAAGGTCCACAATACCTCAGAGTTAGCTTCTTGTAATCCCCCAAGGACAATGAACTCTTTTTAGGGCGTACATGGATGAAGACCATATCACCTTCGACAAAGGATTTGTCTTGCCATTTCAAGTCAGTGTAAGCCTTCTGTATATCCTTGGCAGCTTGAATGTCTTGTCTTATTGATTTGATTTGATCATCCATGTCTTCTAGCATCTTCCTTAAAGCTTCTACCCTCAAAGTTGGATCCGAGAAGTTGAAAGGGATACGACAATCATGCCCATATAATGCTTGAAAAGGGGTCATCTGAATACTCTGTTGGTGAGAGGCATTGTAGGCAAACTCAACCAGTGGCAAATATTGAATCCACTTTTTGGGTTCGCGACAGTAGTATGCCCTAAGCATATCTTTAATGACTTGATTGATTCATTCTGTTTGACCTTCAGTTTGGGGATGGTAAGATGTATTGAAATAGAGTTGAGTTCTAATAGCCTCAAAGATAGCCCTCCAAAAGTGTGATGTGAATAGAGAGTCACAATCACTAATGATTCTTCTGGGTAACCCATGCAGTTTGAATATTTCTTTGATGAATAATCTTGCGATGTCTGAAGCTTTATAGTTCGTCCTGATAGGGATGAGATATGCGACCTTGGTGAGCATATCTACTACAACCATAATAGAGTTGTATCCTCCCTAAACTTGGGGTAGGCCAACAATGAATTCCATACTAATGAACTCCCATTTCATTTGTGGAATGTCAAGTGGTTGCAATTTCCCATGCATTTTGACATGTTCTGCCTTAATGTGTTGACAAGACAAACATTCCGTGACATATTTGAGTACGTCACCCTTGAGCCTTTCCCAATAATAGCTCCTTCTGACTGCATTAAGGGTCTTAGTATAACCAGGATGTCCTGAGAAAGGGGAGTCATGGGCTTCCCATAGTATCTTCTGCTTGAGAGTTTGGCTTGCAGGGATACATAATCTTGTCCTAAAGTAGACAAGTCAACTAGTGGACAGAGAATTCTTGATATGAAAGTCTTTAGCTTCGGGTCTTGATCCTTGATGGGGGGTCTTCCTTAGCATTTTCTGATAGACTGGGTCATGATATGCCCCTTCTTTTGCTAGCTCAAGAATTGGGTTGTTTGGCATTGATACCTTTGTGGCTAGAGACCTTGTTGTTGATGGATCTTGCAAAATAAGAGAGTTTAGAAATGCCTTGCGACTGACTACATCGGCAACTACATTCTCTTTTCCAGGCCTATATTTGATTTCAAAATCATATTCTTCCAGCACTTCGATCCATCGACGTTGCCTCATATTGAGCTCACTCTGGGTGAAGATCCAGTTAAGAATCTTGTGGTCTATCACTAAGGAAAATTTGTTACCTAGCAAGTAATGCCTCCAAAGTTTGAGGGCATGGATGATAGCCAATAGCTCCAAATCATGGGTAGCATAATTCCTTTCATGGCTCTCGAATTTTCTTGATGAATATGCTACGGGATGATCTTCTTGCATAAGTACACATCCTAAAGCAAGTGTGCTAGCATCAATTACCACTTCAAACTCCTTACTAAGATCAGGAAGTTTTAGGTTGGATGTTGATACTAAGCTTTGCTTTAGTTTGTCAAAGCTGGTCATCTCGGCAGGTGACCATACAATTGCTGCTTGCTTCTTTAGTAGATCAGTTAGAGGTGCTGCAATCAAAGCATAATCTTTGATGAAAATCCTATCAACCCAAGAAAACTTCATATTTCTTTGATAGAGGTTGGTGTTGGCCATTCCAGAACATCTATGACCTTAGCTGGATCTACTGAAATTTCTTCTACTGATACAATGAATCCCAGATATTCAATCAGTCGCTTGAAAAATGTGCACTTCTTCTTCTTGGCATAAAGGTTGTGTGCTCTCATTGTTTCAAGAACAATGCAAAGCTAGGGTTCATGATCTTTTTCCTATTTAGAGTAGACCAGGGTATCGTCAAAAAAGACGAGTACAAAGTCATCGAGATAGGGCCTAAAGATATCCTACATTAACCTGTTGAAGGTAGCAGGAGCATTTGTTAGCCCGAATGACATCACTAGGAATTCGAAGTGTCCATACATTGTACTGAATGCAGTCTTTAGGATATCTTCTTCTTTGATCCTTATTTGATAGTATCTGGATCTGAGATCTATCTTAGAGAAGACCTTTGCTCCTTGAAGACGGTCAAGTAATTCATCTATTCTTGGAATGGGGTATTTATTTTTGAAGGTTGATTGATTCAACCCTCTGTAGTCAATGCATAGACGAAGGGTTCCATCTTTCTTCTTTTGGAACAACACTGGAGCTCCCCATGGTAAACTGCTAGGACGAATGTAGCCTTGGTCTAACAGTTGCTTGAGTTGCTCTTTCAGTTCGATAGCTTCTGGAATGGACATCTTATACGGCCTCTTTGCGCCTGGTGCAACTCCTGGCACAAGTTTGATTTCGTGGTCGACTTCCCTTTGAGGAGGAAGTTTTGTCAGATCTTCAAGAAATACGTCTGCGTATTCCTTTAAACATGAAGGTTCTTTTCTAGATTCCTGATTTTGATCTAGCTTATTCAGTTTAATTAGGTAGACAAGTAGACTCTTTTGAACACCTTTTATTATCCGTGTTGCTTTTGCCAACTGTATTTTTGGCTTACCAGCCTCACCTTGAGTCGTGACTAGCTTCCCTTCAGAATTTTGGAAGGAAACTTGGCCTCTCCCACAGTGGATGTGGGCATCATTGGGTATTAGCCAATCCATTCCGAGTAAACATTCATGGACACCTAGGTTCATTACCCTGAATCTCACCAAAGTTGGCCAGTAGGAATTTCACCTTAGCAATTTGCCTAGTACAAGTGATCTCACGACCATTTGCTAATTCCACAAGTAAAGTAGGTGCATCTATTGTGGCTATCCCTAATCTTTTTGCACAGATTGGTGAAATGGAGGAATGTGTACTGCCACAATCAATCAGGGTTTTGAAGCTCTTACCTTGATAATCTGATGGAGTTTGAATCATCGAGAATTGGCGATTCGGACCCTTCTTGTGAAGAGCGATCTTCTTCATCATCCAACTCTTTGTTGGAAACACTGGAGGTTCTCCCTCTGGCCATAACAGTGGTTCCTTGGCCATGAGCGGCTCTATTTTGACCTTGGAATTTCCCTTGGCGATGTCCTCTGCTAAACTTGGGACATTCCCTCTTGAAGTGTCTGGGCTCATTGCAATGGAAACAACGTGGGTTGCGATCATTACTTTGTGTAGGAACAAAGTTGTTGACAGCATTGGCCCTAGCTTTCTTTCTTTGGCCATGATTCTGACCCTGTGCTCTCTTAGTCGCCTTAGACATACCCTTATTCTGATCTTTGTAAGGCCAAATCCTATTGTTTCTTGGTTTGATCTGCACCTCCTGTATTATTGGAGTAGCTCGAATGAGTGTGTCTTGTAGGTCCGTTGAACGCATTGATTCCAATCGGGTGTTTATGGGTGGATTCAACCCAATACAGAATTTTGACACCTGTTGTGTCATATCCATTGGAGGCGCGTACTTTAGGAGTGAAACAAACTTTGAATAATATGCTTCAAGGGATAATCCTAGCTGCTTCAAGTCATAGAATTCATTCATCTTTTGTGTGTGGTAGACAGGTGGCAAATACCTCCCTCGCACAGCTTCCTTTAGCTTATCCCAAGTGACTATTCCCTCCGAGATCGCTTGGCCTCTGCACCACTGTTTCCACCAAAGTCTCGCTTTGCCTATAAGCTTAAGTTTGGCGAGCATGGCTTGGTTAGCAAGTGCAGTTCCTACTGCCTCAAAGTAGTCCTCCATGGACTCAATCTAGATCTTAGCATCGGCTTGAAAAGTCCTTCCCTTGCCATCAAACTTGGGTGGCTTAATTTGTTCGAGAAGGAACTTCCTCTCTTGAACCACAATTGGACTTAGTGCAGGAGTCGAATTTGGAACCTGCACTTGGGGTTACGTCTGGGCAATAAGATTCTTTATGTTAACATCTTATCATATGCTGCCATATTACATTAATATGACTAGCACAACTTTTAGCCAAGTGATTTAATCACTTAACACCTTAGCTAACATTTATGATCAAGATAGACAAGTGTAAAAAGTTTTATTTATTCATGAAGGCATAACCCTTTGAGTACACTTATTTTGGATAAGTAGGACAAGCTAATTGATACATTAGTTTGGGAAAAATATGATTGTGTTACAATCAGCTACAGGAATGGAATAATAATATGGACTGGGGTCGTGGATTTTCAGGAAATGGTGAGTCATAGGAAGCTAGAGTATCCCTTCCTTTGTTACCCATTCTTCTCATAGCGCCCTAACACTTTGATTCTATTGGCAGAGATCACCCGGGTCACTTCTTCATAGACATACTTGTTCTTCTTGACTTGTCGACCGCTAACATGCAAAGTTGCGTTTACATGAGCTTCGACAAAGATGAATAGCTTCATGATCTTTAAATCCTACATCTACTTGATTCTCTTCAAGTTGGTCTAAAGGTACGTGAGTCGGTGGGCTGCTATGTAGTATATTCTTGAATCTCTTGTCCATCTCCACTCTACATATAGAGGTGAAGGATTATAGATGCAGTCCAGAATATCCATCATGCCTAGCCTCTAACGATAATTTGAAGCACGCATTGCAGTCATGAACATGACCTGGAACACCAAGAACTTGCTCCATGCTTCGTGACTCTGCAACCCAGCATCCATAAGTGAGTAAAGAAATGTTTTCAATAGAAAACAGTGCTCCGTGCCACTCACCTTTCCTTGTTTATCCCCTTATTCCATTTATTTTCCTCCATTAAGCTCCCTTGTAATCTTTGGATCTCGTTGGTTCTCTCTGATACCAAATGTAATGTGTCCGCTCGTCCGCTTGTGGGACACGTCTTAGAAGCCCATCGGGAGGAGTGTCTAGAAAGCTCCGCTTGGCACTCACTCGCAAGGAATGCCACTGGATTTGCGATCTAGGACTTCCCAGGTCTGCCCTAAGTGGAAGTCTGGCCATTCCCACTTATGATCGACCTGAAGTTAGGGTTCCTTTCCTATCAGCAAGGTCTCTAGGAAGTAGCTAGCGTTGAGCTCTAGATGAACCACTTTGCGTAGGAACAACAGAGTTGAGTGGATTCATGCTGCACTTGGTTCATGGAGAATGGGAAACGAGAGGGATGCGAAGCTCAACCTCTCTACCATAAGGCATAGTCCCATTCCTTTCCCCTAAAACATCATAAATTGGGATTCTAACTCCATTGATGCTAGGTCTTCATAGTCTCGTTATCTCGTCTTTTGAGAAAAGTTCCCAGCTAACCGGGACCACCCTTCTGTAGGACGGACCCAAGTCACATCCATCGCACTTTCCTAAGTTTTCTTAGTTATCTAATTACCTATCACATTACGTTTGACATGCAAAAGTAGCTTCCTTAATTAATCAATTTAATCACTGGTTCCTTCACGTAACTTAGGCACTATCACAAAAACAATGTCAAGCACATTTTTCTCAAATATCTATTCTTTATTTATCATAATCCCGGAGTACATCAAGTATCCTGCTCGAAGGCTATCCTAGCAATCTACAGGATTGCTACTCCAAGTTCCGCCTGTAGATAGAGTAGTACATGGGCCTCGAGATCCCATCTTGAGTCATATCGGCCTCTTGTGCAAGATCAGAAGGCAAGGAATTTACAGCTAGAGCCTCCCCTAGCACCCAAGCGTCCTCTCGCTCCAAGCAACACCCACGAAGAGACCTCTCGCAGCAGGTTAGGTCTATATATCCGGCGCGGCTACAACCCTCTTAAATAGGGCTAGGCAGACAGTCGGAGGTAATTGTTCTTCCCTCTCCCTCCTGGCTTTTAACCTGAAGCATTAAGTGTTTTTCCTTGAATTAGTTCCTTGAGCAAAGGAGATCAAATAATGTACCTAAGTATTAAGCATTAACCACTAAGGTGTGACTCCTTTTTCCCGGATGCTCCCAACATCCAATCCTAGATTATTCGCGACTTGGCGAGATTCCAATAATCTCAAACAAGATCATGCAAGCAAATTTTCTTGGTAAGTTAACTTATTCTGACTTGCTCTTCCCCTTGGGTTTTACCTTAAGGTATCTTAACCCTAACTTAAAGCATTAACTGGTCAACCAAGGCAATGGACATGCCTTATTTGAAACCCAACCAAGGGTCTTTTATTCATCTAGTTCTTTACCCATCTCCCTCCAACCAAGTTTAGTTAACACACTTGGCAACGCAAGACTCTTCATCTAGGCCTTTAGGATACAGTCTAGATGCATGCGTCCCTTCCATCCCTCTTAGCGCGGTACTATGCAGAATTTTCCAATCAAACTTACCCATCATGCACATGGTGCATTTAATACATTAGTACATCCTAAGCGACCTTTAACCCTCTTCATACCTGGCAACGAATACTTAATCCTAACGCACCGGATCTCATGTGACTTGCATATATGAAAGTCTAGGTTTTTATCCATCGGTACAATTGCATCCTATGAACCGAAACTAACATTTTATGTGTTTATTTTAATCATGATTGCAAAGCATGAAATCTAGATGACTATTCATGCACTGAACTAGTTTAAAAACTAAAAAATTATCATTCTATGTGTGTAAAAGCTATCATTCTATGCATATAAACCTATGCAAACTCCATGCTCTACCATTTCATGCATGCAACCTATTACTTGGAGTAAAAAAAATCCTAAGGCGTGTTCTTGTTCCATGCATGTAACTACCCCTTTATTTCTTCTTCTTGAAATAATATATAATATGCTTAACCAAAATTAATTATAAAACCTAGGATATCAAAAGAACTTGGGTTTGATTCGTGATCGTAGGGGCATTTGTTGCGTTGGTCGCCTCTCCCGCATTACCAGTACCATTGGTAGCTCTAGCACTTACACTTCCCGCAACTTTCTTTTTGGGAGCCATTTATCACGCGGAGTTTGGATAGTCCTGATCTTAATGGACCCTCAAGTTGAAAGGCTTGGCAAAGAAAAGGTCATGAGTAAGGTGACCTTCGCCGATGAGGGGGTGGCTTGAAGAGTGGCTTCATGAACACGGCTCCTCAAACACAGCCCTCGACACCTTCTCTACTCACCAACTCTCTCTCTCTCTCTCTCTCTCTCTCTCTCTCTCTCCTTCTTCTTCTTCTCCTCTGCTCCTTCTCTCTCTCTCCCTCTTCTTCTTCTTTTCTTCTCTCCTTCTACTCTCTCTCTCCCTCTTCTTCTTCTTTTTTCTCTTCTTCTCCTTCCTTCTCTCCCTCCTTCTCTTCTTCTCTCTCACTCTTCTTCCTCTTCTTCTTCTTTTTCTCTTCTTCTCCTTCCCCCTCTCCCTCCTTCTCTTCTTCTCTCTCTCTTCTTCTTATTTTCTTCTCTCCTTCTCCTACTCTCTCTCTCTCTCTTCTTCTTCTTCTTTATCTTCTTCTCCTTCCCTCTCTCTCTCTCCTTCTTCCTCTTCTTCTTCTTCTTCTCTTCTGCTTCTCCTTCTCTCTTCTCTCCTTCTTCCTCTTCTTCTTGTTCTTCTTCCTGTGTGTGTGTGTGTGTGTGTGTGTGTGTGTGTGTGTGTGTGTGTGTGTGTGTGTGTGTGTGTGTGTGTGTGTGTGTGTGTGTGTGTGTGTGTGTGTGTGTGTGTGTGTGTGTGTGTGTGTGTGTGTGTGTGTGTGTGTGTGTGTGTGTGTGTGTGTGTGTGTGTGTGTGTGTGTGTGTGTGTGTGTGTGTGTTCACGAGGAGGGGAGGGGGGTTTCTCCGCCTGACGAATGAGGAGGGGGGAGGTTTCTGACGGAAGCCCCCAGAGGGGGGGGTGCTGCTGCCGCAAATAGAGGGGGCGCAATGTCCACGACGAGGGGGGAGAGGGCGTGCTGCAAGCTGATGACGACAGGGGGTGCTATATCCTTCAGCCCCACGAGGGCTTTTTTAGAGGGGGAGGAGGATGGTATGTCCACCACCCCTTCCACTTGGGGGGCTGCATGCCCCCCCTTATCACTCACTTCACTCCCTCTCTCTCTCTCTCTCTCCTCGACGTGTTGTCGGCGGGGAGAGAGAGAGAGGGAGTTAAATAAATTTGTACTAAAGTTATTATTATTATTATTATTTTCAAAGGGGGGGATTCTTATGGGGGGAGGCACGGGGGAAGCACGGGGGAAAACATTACAGATTGAGAGTAAAAATGAAAAACACATAAAAAAGAAGAAGAAAACCACATTTTTGAGTTTGGATATGTGAATTGTATACACCCCAATGTAGTACGTAGCAAGTGCATCAGCTATCTACAATTATCAACTAGAAAGAAAAGCTTTCACACGGAAGTATCATTGGCAAGATGGTGAGTGACCTTTGGAAGGAAGAGGAGGCACTCATTCAAATCACTCCTAAAGTGATTGAGAAGGTGTTAGGAATCAAAGTGAAAATCAAAAGATACATCAAATGTGCAAGATTGGTGGAAGTGCCCAAATACTGGGATGATCCAGTCTTGTCTCAAAAGGGAGTTCATTTTAATGGCATTAAGGAGGAAGAGCTAAAGATCATTGCTCAAGTATTCCACCACCTCTTCTCAAACTACAAACCTTCCACATTATAGAAAAGGATACCAAAATTGGCTCATGGAGGACATACTGACCAATAATTTAGTCAAACAAGATTTAAATGCATTATGGATTGAATGCATCATAGAGGCGCATACCAGAGTTCAAAAGGTCTACTCCATGAAGGCCCATCATGTGGAAGTCAAAAACACCATCATATGTTGGGGTAGTGCATTGTCATGGCTTATTGGGCATCAAATCGAGATGCATGAGGGAAGGGTGGTTAGGCCTATTGCACCTTCTAGGATGCCGCAGCTTGAAAGAGAAGAGCAAGACAAAGGCAAGGAAACAAAACATAGAAAACGGAAAAGATTAGAAGATGGTGAGGATGATGATGCACTAATAAACAAGGTTCTTAGAATCACACAAGAAGAATATGAAAGGAAAGAGCAAGAGAGATGGGAAGAACATAAGAAGTATGAGTAGGAGAGAGGGAAGAATATAAGAAGTATATGGAAGATTACAAGAAGGTAGTGTGAAAATCCATAGAAGATTCCTTCTGCATGCACTTTGATGAGCTAATAGAAAAAGGCAAGGAAAGGAGAATCTTGATGAAGTCACCACAATTGAGTCAACACTCCTCCTCAACTTGTAGAACCAAATGTAATAGCAAGGGAAACAACTACAAAGCTTGCAAGCTCAAATGGTCAGGCTGGTAGAATAGAGATCCACACCATAGCATTCTGAAGATGCACAAATACTCTCCATGCAACTAGGCTCTATGGGTGGCATAGAAACTATGGAAAGAATGCACGTTGAACTCAAGAGTAGCAGAAACAAGTCAATAGAAGAAAAGAAAAATGCATAAGTCAAGCTCGAAGAATTTAATGAGAGCTATAGGAGCTTCATTCTCAAAGTTGAAAAATAGAAGTGGACCTCCAAGGATGCCTATGAGAGAAGGAATAAGCTCTTTAGGAGAGGGAAGAAGAGTTCAAAAAAGAATTACAAAAGGACTCCCTTCAATAGATGAGAAAGAAAGTCATACCATTATGAGAGGAGTCGCAATAGCAAATATAGGAGAATGATGCAACCCTAGAGGCCCAAGCAAAAGAAATTAAGGCACACAAGGAAACCCGCCAAAAATATGAGGAAATAATGAGTAGTATGGGGCAACAACTAGCTGATCTAAACAATAAAGTGCTAGCACTTAAGTGGAGCTCTCTCAAGAAAAGAAAATTTGCAACAGAGAGAGAGAGAGAGAGAGAGAGAGAGAGAGAGAGAGAGAGAGAGAGAGAGAGAGAGAGAGAGAGAGAGAGAGAGAGAGAGAGAGAGAGAGAGAGAGAGAGGGGGAGGGGGAGGGGGAGGGGGAGGGGGAGGGGGAGGGGGAGGGGGAGAGGGGAGAGGGGAGAGGGGAGAGAGAGAGAGAGAGAGAGAGGGAGAGGGAGAGAGAGAGAGAGAGAGAGAGAGAGGAGAGAGAGAGAGAGCGAGAGAGAGGGAGAGAGAGAGGGAGGGAGAGAGAGAGAGAGAGAGAGAGAGAGAGAGAGCAATAAACTCCTGCAAGAGAAAGAATGATGGAGGACTACCTATGAGGAGCTACAAGAGACTATGGCCACGAGGATGAACCAAGCAATTGCCTCAGTACAAGGTGATGCATATAAAGTGCAACAATTCACCTTGATGAAAATGTCCACTAACCTGGCCACTACATTATATAAGAAGCTAGACTCTTGACTCAAGCTAGATACCCAAAAAATTGCCTTCAGCGGGAACTATACAAGGAAGCAGCACTCTAAATTTGAGTGCCACAAACAAATAATCCAAATGAGCCTAAGATTCAACTTGGGGTAGCTTTGAGTATGATAGAAGACATGAAGTAGGCTAAGGAAATCAGTTTGATGAGCACTGGGCCCACTTAGAAAAATATCATATGCTAGCTGTAGGAGCAAAAGGGCTGTGAAAAATGAGATTTGTGTGATATAGGCCTCATATAAGAAGACCTTACTGTCAAGAATCGCGTGGTGGAGGGGGTTGCTCAAGATGCTGCACCGAACACACACAGAATGCACAAGGAGAAGCTCACTCAAGAGACAAGAAGAGAGATGGAGGCCAAAACGTTTTCTTGCTGATTTCTTCTTCTTCTTCCACAATCTCTACAATGTACACAAAGTATAGATAAGATACAACATAAAAGGAAAGTGGCCTACTAAGTCAAACAATGCATAACCGACTACACTAGTCGACTGGCGCTATAACTATGCCAGCTGTAAATAGGTGTAACAACCTGAATATAATAAGTAATGAGTCAGTGGCCATTTGAGAGTCATAATGACCACCAACGTGCTAAGTGTAGACGTGTGGACCCATCTAACCAGGCGGTCCATCATCAATGTCCGCATGTGTTGAGCTTGTCATCTCAACACTCCCCCTCAAGCTCAACTGTATCTCTGCAACTCCAAGTAAGCTTCGAAACTTTTGAAGCTTCTCTGTACCCAATGCCTTCGTGAAGATGTCAGCTATCTGATCCTGTGTGCTGACATACACCAAGTCAATCTCACCTGCTAGTACCTTCTCTCTCACAAAGTGGTAGTGTACCTCAATATGTTTTGTCCTGGCATGGAACATAGGGTTCCTAGCCAACTGTATACTGCTCATGTTGTCACAATAAATGACAACTGGACCTTCCACCTGGACATCCAAATCAGCCAATAGCTTTTGCAGCCATACTACCTCACATGCTGCAACAGTAGCACCTCTATACTCAGCCTCTGTACTCGACAAAGCAACTGTAGATTGCTTTTTGCTGCTCCATGCAACTACTGCACTACCAAGAGAGAACATGTATCCGCTGGTAGATCTTCTGTCACAGCCCAATCTGCATCTGTGTATCCAAACACCTTTACATCTGTACCTGCCTCATAGAAAAGTCCATAATGTAATGTGGACTTCACATATCTCAATATGCGTCTGACTGCATCCAAATGTGGCTTTCTAGGTACTTGCATAAATTGACTCACAAGACCAACAGCGTAGCTCAAGTCTGGCCTTGTAATGGTCATGTAGATCAAACTCCCCACTATCCTCCTGAACATAGTAGGGTCTTCTATCTCATCCCCAACATCAGCACTCAGCTTTACATTCTGCTCCAACGGGACTGAAAGTGGTTTGCATGCAGTCATACCATACTTGGACAACATATCCAAGCCATACTGTCTTTGGAATAGCCATATACCATCATCACATCTGATCACCTCAATGCCAAGGAAGTACCTTAGTTCACCTAAATCCTTCATCTCAAACTTCATCTTCAAACAGCCCTTGACTTTAGCAATCCCACTATCACTATCACCTATAATAATCAAGTCATCCACATAGATGACTATGATGACCAAACCTGCATCTCCCTTTCTCACATAAAGTGAGTGATCAGCATCAGAAACATAAAAGCTAATATTGACAAGATACTCTTTGATCTTGTCAGACCATGCTCTAGGTGCTTGCTTGAGCCCATAGAGTGCCTTCTTCAACCTGCACACATACGTGGGATGCTCTAAATCTTCATAACCTGCTGGCTGATCCATATACACTTCTTCCTGCAAATCACCATGCAAGAAGGCATTCTTTACATCCATTTGCTGCAACCTCCAACCTTTGGCTGCTGCCAAAGCAATCACACATCTGACAGTTGCCATCCTAGCAACTGGACTGAAGGTTTCATCATAATCTATGCCATATGTTTGGGCATAGCCTTTTGCAACCAGCCTAGCTTTGTACCTGCTAATAGAACCATCTGCATTGTGCTTAATCTTATAAACCCACTTACATCCAATAGCTTTCTTTCCCTTCGGCAATGATACTAGATCCCAAGTCTTATTGGCCTCTAATGCAGCCATCTCCTCATCCATTGCTGCATCCCAATGAGCATGACCAACAGCCTCCTCAAAACATGTGGGCTCAACATCCTCAACTAGTTTCACCATATAAGCATAATGGTGAGCTGCATAACCCTCAAAACCAAATCTTTTAACAGGGTATTTCACCCTACTAGACCTGCGTACCACTGGATCACTCAATGGAGTCTTTGCATTAACACGTGCTCTCTGCACACCTGGAGTCCTCACTGAAGGAATGCCAAGCTCATCATCCAAGCTCTCTGAGCCATTGGAGTCTCCATCAAGAACTGCATCAATGCCTTCTGACACTTTATTATTTCCTTTGTCTTTACCTGTAGTGCTACTAGATGCACTCGAAGATGTAGAGGTACTCCTTAGTCTCCCAGACCAAGGACTACCAGATGATGTCTCTAGTCCACTAAGAGTCCGTGATTCTTGCCTTTCAGCCTGCACATGAGTGTCATGATCATCATCAACATCCAATGCATCACCACTAGATGCATACCAACTACTCATTTAATCAAAGATGGCATCCCTGCTCACTCTGAACTTACATGTGACAGGGTTGTAACAGCGATACCCTTTTTGCTCTAAAGAGTATCCAATAAAGACACACTTTTCAGCCTTTGGATCCAGTTTCTTCCGCAACTCATTTGGCACATGAACATACGCAATGCAGCCAAATACTTTCAAGTGTGAAACATCAAGCTTCTTACCTATAAAACATTCTTCGGGGGTCATACCATGAACTGCAGCTGTGGGAGTTATGTTCATAATATAAACAGCAGTATGAACAGCCTCAGACCAAAAATGCTTAGGCATATTCTTTTCAGCCATCAAGCCGCGTGCAACTTCTGCAATATGCCTGTTTTTCCTTTCTGCAACCCCATTTTACTGTGGGGTATACCTGCATGTGAACTGTCTCTTTATCCCATGAGACCTCAGAAAATCACTAAACTCATTTGAGAGGTACTCTCCCCCTCCATCTGACCTCAGGCACTTTACTTTCAAGCCTGTTTCTCTTTCAACTGCAGCCTTGAAAGTTCTAAAGTGCTCAAACGCTTCACTCTTTTCCTTCATAAAATATACCCACAGCTTTCTAGAACAATCATCAATGAATGTGACGAAGTATGAACTACCTCCAAGAGATACATTTTGTGTAGGCCCCCAAATGTCTGTATGCACATCATCAAGGATATTTCTACTTACATCTCTGTCATGTGAAAAGGGTTGTCTTGCCTGCTTACCAAACTGACATGCTTCACATACCTTCTGAAATTCTGCAACTTTAAATGTAGGCAAAACTGTAACCAATCCTTTGGACTGCATTAATTTCAGCCTTTGTACATTTGCATGTCCAATGCGTTTGTGCCAAATTTCAATGTCTGCAACAACACCTTTTCCTTTGGCATACATAGCCTCATTCATAGTAGGAATTCCAGCATCTAGAGTGAACATATGTCCAACTCTACTTCCCTTTGCTACCAACCTGCACTTGTCATTGAAGTCTTCTACAAAGCAGCCCTTTGCATTAAATCTGACTTGCAGCCCTTGCTCTACTATTTGACCGACTGACACCAAGTTATTTGTAATAGATGGCACATGTAATACATCTGAAAGACTCTTTATCTTACCATCATGCAAGGACAAGGGAACTTTTCCAATGTGTGAAATTGGGTGGCATGAGTCATCACCCGTCTGCACATAACCTGCATTCTGCAAATCCTGCATCTCTCCAAACCATTCTGCATGGCTAGTCATATGATTGGATGCACCTGAATCAACATACCAAACATCTTCATGTGTTCCCTTTCTTGTAACAGCATTCAGCACATGCTGCATAGCGAACAAATGTTCATTTTTTTCTTCATTCTGTCGTGAAGACGATGTATAGTTTCCTTGCTGCAACTTACCACTGCGGATATCATCTCTCTTAGCATAACATTGGGCTGCAATATGACCTGTTTTTCCACAGTAGTGGCACACAATACCAGAGTTGTTAGAACCTCTGTTCTGCCATCCACCTCTTCCTCTAAAGCTCCCCCTGCCTCTAAAGTTACCACGACCTCCTGAAACCTGCATATCGCCAAATTACTGATTCAATCTGTTTTGCTGGTTGTCACTACCACGTCCTGTACCACGGCCTCTTGAAGAGAACCTGCCACATCCCCTTCCTGAACTGGAGTAGAAAGCTTGGACATGTTCACCACTTCTTTCAGATGTCTCACTCTGCATGTTGATCTCTTTAGTGATCATAAGGGAGACCAACTCATCAAAATCTGGAAATGGCTTTCTGACATATACAGAAGTTACAAAAGACTTCCAAGCCTTTTCATTGTTAAGTCCACCCAAGGTAGACGACACCAAATCATCATCATCGGGCATTGCATCAATCGCTGCCAATGCATCTGCAATGCTTCTTACCTTCAGTGCATACTCATTGATAGACATCTTCCCTTTCTTTAATGTATTCAACTCTTGCTTGAGTTGAATCTTTCGTGCCTTTGTATTTACAGAAAACATACTTTCAAGTATGGTCCAAGCTGCATATGAATTCTCTGCATTTCTAATGTGTCCCAGCATATTATTGTCAATTACTGCAGACAACCAATACATGACCTTTTTATCCTTTGCATTCCATTCCTTCCGTGCCTTTGTCTCTTCTGCAGTTGGAGGATCACTCATCTCCTGTTCCTTTTCTTCACCTGAAACAAACTCGTAGAGGCCTTTTCCAATAAGGAAGTTCGTGACACAGAACTTCTATGAAGGGTAGTTGTTCTTGTCGAGCTTCTCAATGATAGGGCTTCCACTGTTCTCTGCCATTATCATAAAATTAATACCAACAGCAAGTAAATCTTCTGCAACCCTGGACCTGTAGTGCACAGCAATACACCAGACAGCCTTTTTAACTGTCTGCTCAACAATACATGCAATCTGCAACCTTTTTGCAGATAAACCTTGTGTTTACTCATTGGTAAACACCTTTGAACTTACAGATCTGAAATCTGTAACCTGCGCACCCACTTTCGGTCAATACAGTCAAAGTCACAGCGTACCCTGAAACTGTTGTCCGCAACCTTGCGGCTCTAAAACGGGCCCTGAAACGGCCTCAGATGCCCAAAATAACACAGTGCTCTTCTTGCACACCAAATCTCACTGCAATCTGAGATTTTTGCTCTGCCCTGCTTCCAGTGCCTCCACAGGCACTATCCAAGAGAAAGAGTTGAAGGATGGGAGAGCTTCTTACCCGTGGCTTGCTTGCTCGAACCTTGCTTCTTCTCCTTTGCTTCAACCTTCGAAATCAGCCTCTCTCAATGGCGTGGCTCTGATACCATGTCAAGAATCGCGTGGTGGAGGGGGTTTCTCAAGATGCTGCATCGAACACACACAGAATGCACAAGGAGAAGCTCACTCAAGAGACAAGAAGAGAGATGGAGGCCAAAACGTTTTCTTGCTGATTTCTTCTTCTTCTTCCACAATCTCTACAATGTACACAAAGTATAGATAAGATACAACATAAAAGGAAAGTGGCCTACTAAGTCAAACAATGCATAACCGACTACACTAGTCGACTGGCGCTATAACTATGCCAGCTGTAAATAGGTGTAACAACCTAAATATAATAAGTAATAAGTCAGTGGCCATGTGAGAGTCATAATGACCACCGACGTGCTAAGTGTAGATGTGTGGACACATCTAACCAGGCGGTCCATCATCAATGTCCGCATGTGTTGAGCTTGTCATCTCAACACTTACCCTTCCATCTATAGTGACCTCAAAACCACCCTCAGCCACCATAACTCCACCCACAAAATTGCCAAATTTGGAGGACTTTGACTTAGTTGATCCTCCCTAGGGGGCTACAGACGAGACCCTTGAGTAGAGAAAATCCTATGAAGCCATGATTAAGCAAGAACAGTCCCAAAGGTTGGAACATCACCCACCTCCACCTAAACTATTGAAAAAAGAAGAGTAAGAGGATCCTGAGATGGCAGTCCAGAAGTACTAGCTGGAATCAATAGCATTTAATTTCAAAATAAGTGAACAAGCCAAGTTCAGGGGGCTGCTGCCACCACGATCTATAAGAATTCTCATCCAAGCAGTCATCAACGTAGTAGAAATGAAGGGAGAAGCCCAAGTGGAAGCACGAGTAAGCAGATGTAGGAGAGGTGTGAGCTATGGTGAATGGAGCCAGAGAGCAAGAGAGACTCAAGATGTGGGAACTCCAACAATCATAATGTGTGATTGGCCTTCCCTTTATTCAAATGTCATTGAAAGAATAGAGAATGAAGTGATACTGATGGGCACCTACCACCTGCAATGTGCAGGTGCAGGTACTATTAGGGTAGTAATACATGGGTGGCTAGGCACAAGCGCCTTTATCCCCAACAAGAAAAGTGGACAATGGAGTTGGATATGGATGCCTTCAAAGAATCTTCTCACACCACCCCCCTCCCCACATCAAAACTTTAAAACACCTAAAGGGCAAGACAATTCAAGCTTGCTCAATAGACTTGTCTCCCCAAAGTTAGTACAACACCCTAATATTTCACGAATTGGGTCCTCAAGTGTGGGACAACATTTCAAGTTTACTTGGAACTCGATCCATCTCCCAATTCCACTACAGAGCACATTGCTCCACAAAGATAGGTAGTCATCCCTTTAGGGAGAGCACAATAACACGTACACACATGCTCGAAGAACCCAACAATATCGCTAGCCCACTTAGGTCCACACTCTTCCCTTTTTCACCAATGATCCTCAGCGCAACCTCCTTCACCTCATTGCAACAGAGTGAGCTTCTAGAGATGTTCTTCTCCACTAATCCAACACCTCTCACCAAGCAACATCTAAGCGAGAGTGCCACGTGACTAGCACTCCTCTAGGATGGGGGAAAATGTTAATTGGATTTTATAAGACTCTTGAATTCTCAAAAGCTTTTTTCATATGTGAAATAAACTTGCTTAGATCTTCTCCCAATTTGTATTCCAAGTTGAAAAACTCAATCTTTAGAAAAATCTTGGAGTTCTTTCCTGTAGCGCCGTAGATTCTTTCAAGTTCATCCCACTTCTCCTTGGCAGTGTAGAGTCGGTCAATATGATGAATTAAAGATTCATCTAAATGAAGCATGATGATGGCATGAGACCTTTCATTATCTTCTACGTGAAGGGGATTGGATGGGTCAATAACTTTGGTCCCTTTTATGAAGGGCCAGTAGCCTCTTTCCATCATTTTGTATTTTACTAAGACTTGCCAAGGATGGAAATCTTTTCCATTGAACTTGTGAATTTGAGGCCTTACATCTACATAGGCCATGGCCATTATAGAAAGGTCTTACCTATTGCCTTGAGCAATGGCAGTGTCTAGTCCTTTATAGGTGGCCAAGTACAAACCAAATAGTAGAACTGATAGCCTTATAAATTATAACCAACTTTTAAAGTTATAGAGTTGAAAACGGTTGGAAATCATACATATGCAATATCTCAAGATAGGATTTAGAAGGTCCTATTCTTTGAAAAAACATTGATTTAAGCTTTACTATTTTCCTAGGTTTCAATGAGGTGAGCTTTGACTGGACTTCAGGCTCTTCCTGATAATGTGGCCTATTAGAAGAGTTCTTGGTGGAGTACAACTTATCAATCAACTCTATGCTGTGGGATCAATCAGAGGAGAGTACAATAACACTCATATATATGATGTACGCAGCAAACTAATATTGGGATATGGTCTATGTGTTTATGATTTTACACATAGCCTTACAACCGAGAAAGAAGAGGTTAATGACATAAAGCACTCGATGGATTTAATTTTCTAATAAAAACACCAGATTGAGTCAATATTCAGCTAGCAACATGATTGTAAAATGCAACATTAGTGCTTACAAGCACTCATCTCAAAGTTTATGCCACTTGCGATGTGAAATGTGGGTTGTTTGATGAAAAAAGAAAGGTCCGCCAAGGGTAAGAGACTTCGAAATAGAGCATTCAAATCTTCAACTAACTTTGGAGAAGATCAATTAGTGATTAGAATCACTGTTAGTGATAGCAGTAGTGTTAAAAAATTGAAATATGAAGAAAGCTGAGGTTTTTGGCTATGGTTGCCAAGAAACAGGCAGTTAGGGTTTGTCTCTATGTGGTCAGCAGAGATCGAATTTCATCAAACCCTTTTAGTGTTAGGAAGCCCACTTGGGGGGCTATCATTGCCCTAAGGTGCCCGCCATGATTACACCTTCTACAGGCCACACCAAGGAGGTTGCAAAATTTGCGCTAGATTTACAATTTCTACAATGTTGCACTCCATGACGCATTATGTTTCCCTCTAATGTGCCACACCAAGTCATCTTGAGGTAAGGAAGAGTTCCTTAGAAGAAATCTTGAGCTGAAACCTCCTCCTTTGTTCTCCCCAAACCCTCAAGGTCACGGGGTTAAGGTTTGGCTATGGAGGTAAGAAGGAAAAGATGAAGATGATGAATACTCATGTGCACTTAGTGAAGCTTAGGATAGAGGAAGCTGAAAGGATCAAAGGAGACTCTGATATACCATGTGAGAAATCAGGGTTTGCAGCAAGAAGAATGTGCACAAGAGGGAGATGAGAGCTCAAAGTACAAGAACAAAATCTTGCTTACTAAGTTACTTAGAGTACAACTTGGGTACACTCTTTCACACTTGATAGTGACCCATAGGCTCTTTATATAGCCTCTACCAATTTAGGGTTAGGGTTTTCCCCAGTCCCTTAAGGCCATTCACATACATCTACCCTCATAGATCCTTGCTTAGGGTAGATTCCCATGACTATATTCTAACATTTTGGAAGATGCAATTATTGACAATTGTAGGTGAATTTCTAGTAGAAATAAGAGAGGATTGGAACAAAAGCTTTACTTCTCAAAGAGATCTTGAAGGTGAATTTCTAGTAGAAACTATTTTACACATAGGAAATTATATTACAATTGTAGGTGAATTTCTAGTAGAAGCTATTTTACCGATAGACCAGGCTCTACTCAAAGTGATCTTAAAGGGAGGGTTACTATAGCCTTGAGCACATGGCTAACCTCTTCCTCAAAGAGATCTCAAGAAGGGAATTGATATAAGGATGAGCGCATGCCAAAGTTATGACTCCTTAAAGAGATCCCAAAGATATATTTGCTATAAGATTGAGCATATGGCCAAGATGTACCTCCTTAAAGGGATTGTGGCCATGTGCTCCAAGCTTGAGCACATGGCCAAGCTCTACCTAGAGAGAGAGAGAGAGAGAGAGAGAGAGAGAGAATTGATCTAAGCTTGAGTACATGGCCAAGCTCAAATTTGCCTCAATGGCCTGCATTAAAGAGAGTCGCTTAATATAAGCTTGAACACATGGCCAAGCTCTACCTAAGAGAGATCCAAGAGAGAGAGGATTGATGTAAGCTTGAGCACATGGCCAAGGGCTCAAAGACCTACATTAAAGAGACAAGTTTGATATAAGCTTGAGCACATGACAAAGCTCTATCTCCAAGATAATCTAAAAGAGAGAATTGAAACTATCTTGCCCACAAGGTGAGGCTCTACCTCAAAGAGATCTCAAAGAGAGACAGTTGATATAAGATTGAGCACATGGCCAAGCTAAGGGATCTCAAATAGAGAGTTTATACTATCTTGATCATAGGGCTAGGCTCTATTTCACAAGGAGATATTGGAGAGAGAATTGCAACTATCTTGCCTAGAGGACCAATCTTGAGAACACGGCTAAGCTCTACCTTAGTGAGATCTCCAAGAGAGAGTTGAAACTATCTTACCCACAAGGCTAAGCTTTAGCAGATCTCCATCATTTTCCCTCAAAGAAATATTGAAGAGAGAGGGTTGATATAAGGTGCAAGCTTGAGCACATGGCCAAGATCTACCTGAGAGAGAGAGAGAGAGAGAGAGAGAGAGAGAGAGAGAGAGAGAGAGAGAGAGAGAGAGAGAGAGAGAGAGAGAGAGAGAGAGAGAGAGAGAGAGAGAGAGAGAGAGAGAGAGAGAGAGAGAGAGAGAGAGAGAGAGAGAGAGAGAGAGAGAGAGAGAGAGAGCATTGATATGTTTCTAGATGAAATTGTCAATGACTCAATTACACATTTGGAATTCATATTATGCATTAGAATTTGTAATAGGGATATCACATCAAGGTAGTTCAATTTGATTTTTGAATGCTTGGAAGCAAGCACAAGGGATGCTTAAACTTAAGGGCAGCTTGTTCATTGTAAGCAAAGGGTTAGCTTGTGGATAATGAGAGAGAGAGAGAGAGAGAGTATATTAAATGCTTCTTGTGGCAAAGATAAGAGAGCTTAATGCTTAGAATTTCATCATCTACCATCTAACTATGCATTTATCAACTCTAAGCAACATGAAGGCTTGGTGCAAATCAAGCTATCATAAAAAATGGTGGGCTACTCATGTTTCTTCGAGGCTTAATAAGACTTAAAATATTAAGACCTTGATAAGCCTTAAAATATTGAGGTCTTAAAAAATCTTAATAAGTCTTAAGATATAAGATCTTGATAAGACTTAAACTATTCAGGTCTTAAAGACCTTGCTCAAATCCCTTGACTCATAAACCTCTTTTAGATGGCATACTTTAAATTAGTTTGAGTGGAAGTAGTTCATGAGAACATTCACATTGGCAAAGAGTTGGAATTCGATATTTTGAGTGTTTTTCTCAACACTAGAAACATGGAAACACTGCAAAAATTGGAACTGATTATGTTGTGGGCTTTATGGTCTACATTATTTGATCCGTATACAACATTAGATAATGGTCTAATTTGGTTGCAACATATAGTTTCTTGTAATTAGTGCATACTTGATCTTTCCATTTTTCTTGAGTATTATGATAATGGGTGATACCCTTGTATATATGTTCAATCTCATAAATGAATATCACTTTTTGTAGTTTTTCCAGCTCTTCTCACACATGATATGCATAGCAAGGATTCATGGGATAGGGCCATTGTTTAGTAGGCTTGGCATCTACTTTCAAATTGATAGTATGTATTAGCACTTGGTGTGGTACACACTTGATGTCTAATAGTTCCAACCAAACACATTGTGATATTCCTTGGGTAGATTAACAAGTCTTCATTCATATTTTGCATTGAGGTCCTCAACTACATAGATTGCTTTAGGGGTTTCCCTTGGTTTGATTGACCTCTTTTATCATCATCGTGCCCTCAATGGGTTCACTAGTTTGCCCTTTCCTCTTTGAACCAATCAAAATTAAAACATAGTCTCTTTTTTTATAAAATGATAACATACAATGGGGTATGGGATCATTTCCTTTAGATGTTTATGGTGGCAAGGATCTAATTGATGCAACACATAGACACACACACATAAATGGATATGATAAACATTATTATATATGCACGGAAGACCCTCAATATTAAGGTAAATATGTTATGGATATGTCATCTTTAAATATAGAATAGGCCCATGAAGATGGTTTATTAATGCATTGCTTTGTGGATATACACATACTAGGGCTCAATGTACACACTTCAATGTGAAGGATTCAACCTATGAACATGAGTGAGATGTGGGGGCCAATGGTGTTGCTCCACCTTTTTCTTTTAGGGGCGAGGCAATTCAAGAATCCCAAATATGAAGGCTCACTCTCAAGAGCTCTCTCTATCTTTAAGTTTCTCACTCACCATGTGGGATAGCCCTTTTCCCATATTATGACCAAGACAAAATACGACCCAACCATAGAAACTCCCTATAATGGTCTAAGGTGGAGTTTGTTAAGTATATATAATTAGTGTGGTGCACAATGCACCATGCACTTTGCATTATGCACCAGTTTTTGTGTATGTGTGCACTCTACACTATGCATTACTGTGATGTGTTAGTGCATTAGGATGCAATGGGTGTGGATTGGTGCTAAAAGGTTTGCAATGTAAGGTGTGGTACATGATGAATGTAGTAGGTGAGGTGGATGGATGAAAATATGAGTGCCTAGTGGGTATGTGCAATGTGTGCACATGTACGTGTGTATGACATTCACTATGCACTATGCACTATCTAGTTTTTACTAGTTCATGTGCTAGTGCACTAATGACATGTTAAGGTAGTGTAATAGTGGGGCACAGGTAAACAAGAGAAAAAAGAGACAACTAGAATGTGTGTAAGCATGCATACCTTTTTTGTACACTAGAGTGGTGCATGCTAGTGCACATATACATAGGCACCATGCACTATGTGAGGTTATCCTATTAGTAGGATGCTTAGTTCTAGACATAGGCTACATACACTAGGTTGTGCAAGGTGGGCTAACAACTTAACCTGATGCAAGGATGAGTGATGTTGCATTGTTCATGCATGCACTATACACGTGCAGCACTATACATTGAGCAATGTGCATTATGCACTAAATGAGGGCTAGTGCACATGTGAGATGATGTTCTAACAGGATAGTATGTGGTTGTATTGCCCCATGAGTGTGCTAGAGTGGAGGTAGTTGTCATGAATCATGTAATGGGGGGACTTGCTTGAATTACTATATCAAACATATACAATATACTGAAAAACAATACCAAAATTGCTAGAACCTATGTTCTACCATCCACTTCTTTCTCTATAGCTCCCCTTGTCTCTAGAATTATCATGGCCTCCCAAAATATGCATGTCACCAAACTATTGACTATTGATTTTATATATTTTGTTGGTACTACTGGCACATGGCCTCTTGAAGAGGATCTGCCATGTCCCCTTTCTAAACTTAAGTAAAATACTTGGACATGTTCACCACTTCTTTCAAATGATTCACTTGCATGTTAATCTTTCAGTGATCATCATAAGAGGGACCAACTTGTTAAAATCTAGAAACAACTTTTGTACATACACAAAAGTAACAAAACATTTCTAGGCCTTCTCATTATTAAGGCCACCCAAAGTAGATACAATCAAATCATCATCATTAGGCATTGCATCAATAGCTACTAAGGCATCTGTAGTGCTCCTCACTTTCAAAACATACTCATTTACATACATATTTTCTTTCTTCAAAGTATTTTTTGCTTGAGTTGAATCTTCTGTGCCTTTGTATTTACAGAATACATATTTTCAAAGGTTATCCAAGATACATGTGAAAATTTTACATTTATGATATGCACCAACATAGTGTTATCAATGACTACAAACAACCAATGCATTACCTTTTTGTCTTTTGCATTTCACTCTTTTACTTCTTTTGCAATCCAATATCTCTTAGCCCTAGTTCCTTCTCTTCACTTGAAACAAACTCATAAAGGCATTTTCTAAGGAAGTTCATTGCACATGAAAGTTTCATGATGGGTAGTTATTCTTGCCTAGCTTCTCAATAATTGGATTTCCATTGTTCTTAGTCACTATGACACAATCGAGTACTAAAAAACAATCAAGTTTTCTACAAACTTTTATGAAATATGTTAGCAATAAACCAAGCAGCCTTTTCACCGAATCTCACAATTGATTTATAGAATTACATTGTTCTACTTGCATACCATATCTCACATAATCTAAGACTTTTTCTTTGCTCTACTTCCGGTGTGTCCATAGACACTCTTCAAGGGGGGAAAGGGAGAGACAAAAAGAATGGGAGAGCTTCTTACTTGTTGCTTGGTTACTTGAATCCTTGATCCTTCTCCTTCACTTCAACTTTTAAAGCCAACCTCTCTCAGTGGTGTTGCTTTGATACCATGGCACAGATTATATGGTGGATGGACTCACTTGAGCTACTACATTGAACACACATAAGACATGCGAGAAGAAGCTCACTAAAGAATACAAGAAGATGGATGGTGGCCAAAACATTTTCTTGTTGGTTTCTTTTTCCTTCTTCCTCACACAATACAATGTACAAAAAGTATAGATAAGATATAATATAAATAAAAGTGATCTACTAATTGATATAATGTATAAAATTAACTATACTAATTGACTAGGGTTATAATTATATCAACTATAGGTAGGTGTAACTAACCAAATATAATAAATGATATGTTAATGGCCATATGAGGATCATAATAACCATTGACATGATAAGTATACACATACGGACCCATCTAACTAGACAATTCATTATCATCAATGTTAGCACGCATTGAGATTATAATCTCAATTGTAGGCAAGCGCACTAATGGTTACTTATGTGTGGGTGTGCTAGTACATGTGTACTAATGTATGTGCATTGTGCATTGTGTACCGATGTGTGCACTAATGCACCTAGATGAATGATTAGATGTGACACAACAATGGCTAGTATACTAGGTTATGTGGAAGGGAATGTAGTGTTCAATGAGCTACATGTAGTGTCTTACATGCAATGCACTATGGTAGGTTCAGTCGACAAGGTGTGTGCACTAGGACGGTTCTTTGTGAAATGGGCTAACTGCAAGGTTTTAGGTGTAATTGGGTGATACACACGACAATATGGGGTGCCTCATCCCTCTTCTTCCTACTGGTCAAACCCCCTATTGTGTGAACAAGGCAAGTGCTGGTCAAGAGGAAAAAGAGAAAAGGAGACAGAACGCAGAACTAATGTACATGTTTGTTGTGTATTTGGTTGTGTATGGTGTGTGTATGCACTAAGGTGGATCAATACAAGCTACATAGTACTTAGAGGCAAGATACAATTCAAGGCCTAGTGGGCTTTGACTGTGCATTGTGTAGGGTGCAGTTGTGATATGCACATGAGCACTATGCAGCATACACTAGTATGTATATCCATGTGCACCGTGTATTGTGCATTGTTCAATGTGCATGTGTGTATGAGTGTAGTGTAGTGGTATTAGGCTCTACAAAGTATGACCTTCATTTCTCTTGCTTCTCCTTGGTCTCCCCTTGAAAACAAGGTGGGCATCAGGTAGAAAAAAGAAAGAGAAAAGAGGACCTAGCATGAACCAATGGTGTGTAATGGGTGATGTGCACTAATGCATGTATGCATGTATGCACTATGTATGGACATGTATTCATAGATAACCAAAAAAATTATTACATCTCAAAATTTAATTGCCTTAATCAACCAAGAATATTCAATAAGATATCAAACAACCACCGAATCTAGTTGAGACCACTCCCATCCCATCAAATTGTTGGGGGTAAAGGCACCTCCACCTAGCCACCCGTATATTACTACACTGATAGTATCCATGCCTGCATACTATAGGCAGTGGGCACCCATCACTGTCACTTTATTCTTTATTCTTTTAGTGATAGATGAATAAAGGGAAGGTCGGTCACACATTGTAACTGTTGGAGTTCCCACATTGTGACTCTCTCTCTCTCTCTCTCTCTCTCTCTCTCTCTCTCTCTCTCTCTCTCTCTCTCTCTCTCTCTCTCTCTCTCTCTCTCTCTTGCTCTCCCACCATAGCTCTCCCATGCAAGCTTCAATCCTTCTCACCTTTCAACTAGTATCAGAGATTGGATTCATGACTACTCAATCTTGGTTCATGACTTTTTCAGCTTCCTATTGATTACCTACACTCATTGGGTGTCCTTCCCGATAGCCAGAGCCAACATTCTTGAGCTCTTGTCACTCTGGCTTCTTGAGAACCTTCTTGACTCCTTTGGGCACCCTCAAGGCATTCCAAAAAATGTATTCATTTATCTTCTTCAGGGTTTCTTATTGTTCACAGGTCTACAGGTTTGCAGTCAAGAAAGGGGAAACCACCATTGAAGCTTGCTTGCCTGATATCTTCCCATAACCCTTTGTATGGCACCTTAGGCTTAGAGTGTCCCTTCTTTGGCACCCCTTTAAGCTCCCCTTTCCTTATTCAGTAGTAGCATGGCCAACAATAAACAACAATGTGATGGCACCATATCTCTAGGTAGCATGGGAAGCTCATTGTCTACCTCATGTTGATCATGCTTGGACTCTTGGGCACTACTTGGATTGATCCTTGGCATGTCTTGAGCCTTCTAGAGGCTTTGGGGCACTGATATTTAGCTCCAATTTGATTATATGTATAGTAGATCTACTGTATATGTCTGCAATTGACATTCATATCTACGTTGGAGCTCTCTACATACACTACTTCATGCCCGTATGCTATGCCATTGATGCCTATGCTTGGCGGATGTTGTGCACATGCTTTGCCACGATTTTGGCTTGATCTTTGGGCTGAAAAATCATAGTTTTCAACAGTGAATCACTGATATACACATGCAGGATGAAGCTCATTTGCTTATGTTTGGATATGCCTATTGGATTCAAGCTATGTCTTGGATGTATACATTGATGTAATGACTCTCGGGGATCAACATAGAGCTTGGATTTGCTCTCGGATCATTGGTTGAGCTTGAGCTCACTTTGCATAGCATTTCGATCTCCATCTTTGGTGTACTTATGGCATGTACTTTGCTTATGTCATCTGGCTAGTCTTGACATGCTTGGCTTATGCCATCTCTATACATACTAGTTATATTGTCTTGGAATTGATTGCTATTGCGGCTTACTTGGGCTTGATATTTGATTGCCCAAAGCTTACTTTGGCTATTTCTTGGCTTGCCATAGTTACAATTTGAATGTACTTGATGTCTATGGATGCTATGTATGGATAGTACAAAGCCTATATGCTATGATGTCTTATTGATGCTTGATCTTGGATATTTTGTTCATTGGTGCTTTCATATGCCTTTGTTGAGCTTTTTGCTTGACACTTATGACTTTTGTGCTAGTGGGAGCATCTTTGGATGCTTGACAGGCATTGAATAGGTGGCTTATGCTATTGAGCACTTTGGATACTTGTGACTAATAGGATCTTCACTTTGGATGATGCTTGGCTTCTACTGTTTGGTCCACTTTACTTGCTTATGAGCTGACTTGGTCCATTTTTTGTGAGCTGACACCTACTTGTGTCAAGTCTTGGCAGTGGGCAGGGACATTTTGCTCCATTCATTGGGGGGGTGTACCGACTCAGTGGTGGCAGATGTTTGTATGACATGCTTGGGTGCTCATTCATGATTATCGACTGTCATATGCATGTGCTATGCGTGCATGATGTTGGCTTTGGACTTGGCAGTATTTGATTGACTTGGGATCCAATTTTGGCTTTATCAGCTCTCATTTTCACAGTTCTGAAATTTATTACAGCAAGCATTTATGTATGGACTAACATGGAATTTTCATGTTGGATCATCCTGATATGATGTACTTTTGATGGTACTTGGTGGGAAACATCATTAAATGCTCGTTTCTCATCATTTTGCCTTGATTTTGGTGGTTTTTTTGTCATTTTCTGCAATTTATAACAAGTAGTTTTGAATTTTCTGCATTGTTTTAACTTGCAATATGGCATCTTCTTCCACTGATAGTACTATCTTCAACATCATTAAGCTTGATGGTACGAATTATGCCTATTGGAAGAGCCAAGTTTTGTAGGTATTGGTGCAGAAATCGCAAATAAAGCCACTAAGGTTGAGTAGGGAGCAGCCTGAAACTATGACTAATGATTAATGGATGTAGCTTGATGAGTTATACAAGTCCACCCTCATCTTGTCTCTCACCGAACAGGTGCATTACAATATGGTTGAGGAAGCACAGAGTGCTTGGCAGCTTTGGGATAAGATCAAGAACCTCTATGACAAGCAAAGTTCTGTAAGTCAAATGTATTAACTGAAACAGCTTAGGGATCTCCGCATGAGAGAGAATGTGACCATGTCAGCTCATCTAAGTCAGTTTCATGCTATTCTTAAGAATTTGGTTTTGCAAGGCATTGATTTCAAAGAGGATGTCACTCCGTTGTTCTTGCTTTGAACTCTTAATGAGACTTGGGATGCATTTTGCATTGCCTTATGTGCTTCTGCCACTACTCTAAAGCTATTTGATGTTGAGAGCTCTCTTCTGTAGGAAGATATAAACAGTAAGAATTTGGATACCTCTCGTGTGTCTCATGCTTTGATAGTTAGAGGTTGACATGATGGAAATGCAAAGAATGACCATGGTAATGACTGTGGATGGGATTCCAAAAATCTCGGTCTGCAGTAAGTCTCGTGGGAGACTAAATTGCGCAATGAAAGGTGTAAAGACAAGGGGAAAGAGAAAGTGCAAGAAAAGTCCTCTGATCTAAACCCATCAATTGAACTCACCATGGCCCCAATACCTCTTTGCTTTAGTATAGTTGCCTTTTTTTGTTTTTTAAGTAAGTTAAGAAATCTCCGGCACTCTAATAAGACGTGAAACACCCGATGCCATTTTGACCTCAATGTGTGAAAAGCGCCTTTTCCTGCCATATGTACTGGAAATTACTGGGAGACGTGGTTGGACAGTCCGGATTGTTTTCACATAACGCTGCGATCACATCACATTGATGACCATAAATCATTGCCTCACAGCATGGTACCTACTAGTTCAAGTGTTAAAATTGAAGAGATCAATGTTATGCAGCCCAAGGATAGTGATGGGGATTATATCCTTGGAGCAACTTCATCTAGTGCTTTGCATATGTCAGAGGTACACTATATGTATGCACAATGCTGGCTCTTGGACATAGGTGTGTCCTTTCATGTGACACCTGGTCGAGAGTGGTTCCATTCATATCGTTCTATTTTGGGTTCTATGCACTTGGGTGATGACAGGTCTCTTGAGATTGTCGGCATTAGTGATGTTAGGCTACATTTTCCTTTTGGCAGCAGTTTTGTTATGCATGATGTACGTCATGTACTTGCATTGACACGTAGTCTCATGTCCACTAGACAACTTGATGATGCAGGATATCATGTATCTTTTGGATATTCTACATGGAAGATTACTTGTGGTAGGCTTGTGCTTGTGATAGGTGTCAAGGCTTGCAGCCTCTACCCCTTAGCTTTTTTTGGATCTATAGTTGATCATGCTTTGTATGTGGGGTCTTTATCTCATGTATCTCTTTGGCATGCCCGTTTGGGGCACATGTCTATTAAGGGAATGAAAATGCTTTCTGGTTTGCAGTACTTATTGCCTCTTGAGTATTCTCATTTTGATTCTTGTGATCATTGTCTTTATGGTAGGCAGACTAGGTGTAGTACACATAAGAAGTCTAGTATGTCACACATGAGTAAGCCCTTGGCTTTGGTACATTCTGATGTTTGTTCTGATGTTTGTGGGCCCATGCCCTATCAGTTTATGGGTGGTGCAAAGTATTTTGTTACTTCCATAGATGATTTTTCATGTAAAATATGGGCTTATTGCATATAGAAGAAATCTAATGTCTTGGCAAATTTTCAGAGATGGCTTGCTTTGGCCAGTCTAGGTATAGGCTGAAATGCCTTAGGATAGATAATGGAGGTGAATATGTATCACGTGCTTTTGAGTAGTTATGTGATGAGAGGGGTATTAAGTGTCAGTTGACCACCCCTTACATCCCTCCCTAGAATGGTATGATTGAACAGATGAATAGGACCATCCAGGAAAGGGTTTGTAGTATGCTTAGCCATGCATGCCTACCTCAGTACTTTTGGTTTAAGGAAATTACGACTGTCGTGCATATCATTAATAGATCGCCCTATAGTACCATTGATTTTCACATTGCAGAGGAGGTATGGATAAGAAAGCCTCCCTCTTATGTGCATTTACGTGTCTTTGGATGTGAGGAATTGTGCCATGTGCCCAAGGACAAGCGTAACAAGCTGGATCCTAAGAGTGTTAAATGCATATTCCTTGGTTATGGAGATGCAAGAGAGATGGGTTACCATCTATGGGATCCACAAGTGCAAAAAGTCATTTGCAATCATGATGTAGTCTTCCATAAAGACAAGATGCATAGATAGCCTAAGAGAGTAGTGGCGATATGTAGGGTTATATTTCAGAAGGAGCCACGTACTACCATACATCCAACTAGACAGCTTGTAGTAGCAACAGATGCTCATGGCCAGGGTATTGGACAAAATTTTGGGCAAGAAACAGAGCCTGCAGTGCGGCGTTCTACTAGAGATAGATGCCCACCTGACATATTTGAGCCCTCCATGCACTCTGTCTTGGTTATAGATGCAGGAGAGCCTGTTACCTATGATGAGGCTAGGGCGACTATTACTCCTAGGAGAGGGATATGCAGTCTAAGATAGATTCCTTGCATAAGAATATGACTTGGGATTTGGTTTCCTTGCCTAATGGCAAGAAGGCTCTACCATACAAGTGGGTATACAAGTTGAAAAGTACCCCTGGACACCCCAAGCTGGCATACAAGGCTAGATTGGTAGGAAAGGGTTATAAGCAGGAGCATGGTGTTGACTTTGATGAGGTCTTCTCTCATGTGGTTAAGATGACCACACTGCGCTTAGTCTTGACTTTGGTTGCACAGCTTGACTTGGACTTGTACCAGATGGATGTCAAGATGGCTTTCTTACATGGGGACTTGCATGATGAGCTTTACATGGAGCAGCCTAAGGGCTTTGCAGAGCCTAGCAGGGAGCGCCTAGTGTGCAAGTTGAAGAAAAGTCTTTATGGCTTGAAGTAGGCACCTAGGGAATGGTATCATAAGAAAGCCCATGATAGATCTTTGCTTATTTTGGTACTCTATATGGATGACATGCTATTAGCAGGGAAAGCTCATGATGAGCTAGATTCTCTTAAGGCTCAGCTCAAGAAGAGCTTTAAGATGAAGGATCTGGGACAAGCCTCTCACATACTTGATATGTGCATTAGACGCGACAGGCATCAAGGACTCCTTTACTTATCACAGAGGGAGTACATTCATAAAGTCCTTGGGCACTTTCGCATGCAGGATGTGAAGCCTATTGGATGTCCGTTGCCTTCTTATGTGAAGGTATCACAGGCCGATTTTCCACAGATAGATGAGCAAAGGGACGAGAGATAGCCAAGATTCCCTATGCATCCGTAGTGGACAGTCTTATGTATGCCATGATAGCCACTTGTCTAGATATTACCTTTGTAGTTGGTGTTGTGGCACGCTATATGGCTACACCTGGCAAGAAACATTGAGATGCCGTGAAGGGTATCATGAGGTACTTGAATGGCACTATAGATATATGCATATGCTATGGAATCAGGATAAGGATTCGTGGGATATATTGACTTTGATTATGCAGGACATGCAGATAGTAGGAAGTCCACTTCTAGCTATGTGTTCAACTATGCTAGAGGTGTTATCTCTTGGATGTCCAGGGTGCAGAAGTGTAGGCTCTTTCCACCACTGAGGCTAAGTATGTTAAGCCATTGAGGCTTGCAAGGAGGCCATATAGTTAGGCCATTTGGTTCATGACATTGATATTGATGCTATCCCTACACTACATTTGGATTCTATGAGTGCTATTCAGTTAGTAGCCAAGAATCCTATCTTCCACGTGGAGACAAAACACATTGAGGTGAGGTATCACTTCATATATGCAATCGTTGAGGACAAGTCTATTGAACTTTTTCAAGATCTCAATTGACCAAAATCTTGCAGATCTTCTCACCAAAAGTCTCTTTACGGATCACTTTGCCTTCCTAAGGAGATTGATGGACGTGGGATAAGATGACATCTTTCCTCATCATGTTGTACACATGTACATGTTGTACTGTCTTTTCTTTTTCTTTTTCACTCCTCACACTACTGGGGTAGATTTGCCTTTAAGTGGGAGGTTTTTGGGGGTAAAGGTGCCTCTATCGTGTATTACTACACTGACAGTACCTGTGCCTACACACTGCAGGAGACGGGCACCCATCACCGTCACTTTATTTTTTATTCTTTTAGTGACAAATGAATAAAGGGAAGGTCTATCACACATTGTGACTATTGGAGTTTCCACATTGTGAGTCTCTCTCTCTCTTGCTGTTGCTCTCTCGCCATAGCTCTCCCATGCAAGCTTCAATCCTTCTCATCTTTCACAAATGTTCTTTCTCCTCCCCCCTTATGTGAAGAAGGTGAGTAGAGAAGCCAGGGTGTCAAGTAGCCTCCCCCCACTCTTTCTCTTTTAATGCAGTAGTAACCCCCCTCCTTAGACAAAAGGATGCCAACCAATCAAACTTAAATGTTAAGCACAATCTATCGATAAAATATTACCTCTTTGAACTAGGCCTTGGTTGAAGCTCTCCCTGCCTCTTCTTATGACAGCTCCTCTATCACCTCTTGGTGGTTTCCTTTTGTGTGACAACCCTTTTTTCTTCTCAATCATTCCTCCTCTCTCTTGGTGGTTTTGTGGGTATGGCCAAATGGAGCAAGGGAAAGTGTGGCTAGAAAATAGAGAGTATCATAGGAGAAGGTGGGGTTAGTGGGAGAGATAGAGATGTTGAAGATGATGGTGCCAATGTGATGAGAGCAATAATAGGAGCTTTCCAATCATTACCACATCAACATGATTGATGTTGATGTAAGTGTTGATATTGATGATGATGCTAGTGATGAAGAAGATAATGTTGCTAATGGTGGAGATAGAAGTTAGTAACTTGAACAATAATGTGATAATGAGGGATGGCAAGGTGTTTATGGGTAGGAGGGTAGCAATTGGGATGAAAATGATGTCAACAATTATCATGGTCATGATTATGATGTTGGTCTTGATGATAAAAATAATGAAGATTAGCAAGTTTGATAGAGGGTGGTGATGACAACAACAATGTGGCCAATGATGATAGTAGGAAATGATGATGTTGATGCTATAGATGGTGATTATGATGATGATGATGATGATGATGATGATGTTAGGAGTGTTGCTACTATAGTTTTTCCTAGGTACTCTAAAGAAGATGATGAAGACAATGATGCACAACACACAAATAATAGGGGCAACATGCAACGAGTGGGCACTGTTTTGCTTACATACCAAATCTCACAACAATCTAATATTGTTGCTTTGCCTTTCTTTTGATGCATCCACATGCACTATCAAAGAGAGAGAGAGAGAGAGAGAGAGAGAGAGAGAGAGAGAGAGAGAGAGAGAGAGAGAGAGAGAGAGAGAGAGAGAGAGAGAGAGATTCTTACCATTTGCTTGCTTGGTTGAATCCTTTCTCCTTGTCTTTCGCTTCAACCTTCAAAATCCAAAACCAACCTCTCTCAATGGCATCACTGTGATACCATGTCACAAATTGTGTGTGGTGGGGGGACTTTCTTGAGCTACTGTATTGAACACACACAATACATGCAAGAAGAAGGTCACTCAAGAACATTAAAAGATGGATGGAGAACAAAATGTTTTCTTCATGGTTTTTCTTCTTTCTTCCTCACACATTACAATGTACGAAAGTATAGATAAGATACAACATTAAAAAAAGTAATCAACTAAGTGTAACAATGTATAAATAATTACATTAATCAACCAATACCATAATAATGCCAATTATAGGTAGGTGTAACTAACCAAATAACCAAATATAATCAATGATATGTCAATGGCCATGTGAGGATCATAATAGCCATTGACATGCTAAGTATAGACATGTGGACTTATCTAACTAGGTGGTCCATCATCAATGTTCACATGTGTTGAGCTTGCTATCTCAATAGTAGGCAAGTGCACTAATGGTTACTTGTGTGTGGGTGTGCTAGCACACATGTATACTAGTTCATATGTGCTATTATATGTGCGTCGTGCATTGTGTACCGATGTGTGTACTAGTGCACAATGTAGTACACCTAGGCAAATCATTTGATGTAACACAACGATGGCTTGTATACCAGGTTATGTGGAAGAGAATGCAATGTTTAGTCAACCATGTGTAGTGTCTTAGGTGTAATGCACTAGATGGAGTGCATTGTGGTAGATTTAATGCACAAGGTGTGTGCACTAGGATGGTTCTCTATGCAATGGGCTAAACACAAGGTTTTAGGTGTGATCAAGTGGTACACATGGCACGACAAGGTGCCTCATTCCCCCTTTGTCTTGCCCATCAACCCCCCCTTGTGAGCATCAGGTGTGGTCAATATAAAAAATAAAAAAGGAGACACAACATGTGTATTGGTGTACGTGTGCAACATTGTGTAGTTGTGCATGCATGTGCTAAGTTTGATTGATACAAGTTGCATAGTACTCCAATAGATTTTTGAATGCTCGTAACCACTTTACAAACCATACATGCCAAGGTCAAAAGGGTAAAAAAAATGAAGATTCTGGAGAGAATGCAATTACAAAAGAAGTATGAGGAAGAGAGATCAATTCATTAAGAAAATTTTAGGCATTCATCCTGGCAGCTACATGAATTATAGACCCGAATTACAGAGAACAACAAGGAGATGGAGAGGCTAAGAGAACAATTGCAAGAAGTTAAGATCATGAGGAAAGAGAAGAAATTACCCATGCTCAAGTTGCAGATCTTATGGTCCAACTAGAGGAGGAAAAGGAAAGGGCAGCAACTCTCACCAGAAACTTAGCAGAAGCACATCATATTCAAGCACAGATGAAGATAGCCTTCACAGGGCTAGAAGATCCAATTGGAATGAGTTTGACTGCGATTGTCAATCAAGTTGAGGAGAAAGCTACTAGAGTTTATGAGGAGATGGTATAACAACTACTCACAAATTTTGCAAATTCCCTTCATAAGGAACACCAATTTTAAGCTTCACGCAATTGCCTACAAACATGCACTATCATTACATCAAGGGCTTTATTAATAGGCTATTCGCACAATATCTAGGAGCATCAGTACTGTGGAGGAATTCAAATCTAAGTTGGGATTAGCACCAGGTTCCTTTGCCAATTTTGACCAAGAAATGGAGCTTGCATTATTCGCCTCTGACCTAACTCAAAGCCAAATGATTTCTCACTTGCATGACATGGGCTATAATGATCAAAATTTGAGAGATGTAGGAATGGTGCACCCAACATCCATTGAGTTGTGTGACATACAACATGAGTCACTTGCTAAAGACCCCATTGCTATAGAGCCTCTTGAAGACATGGTTCCTTCTTTTGATTACATGGACCCCCAGGATTTTGTTGAACAAGTGGAGGGAGCCATAGAGGAAACTCAAGAACCACCACTAGTACCAAATATGGCACCAAAGGTCCAAGTGCACTTTGACAAGATGGTTCAATTCCTTTGGGCTACCCCTCAAGATGTGCTAGATAATTTCACTTGACATGTAAGGTGTTGAGGCACAAAGAGAGGATCTAGATGAGTCCATTAATACCTATCAAGAGAATTAGAAAAAGGAGGAGACCATTGGTTTTGATTTCAATGTCTATGAGCATGCTAAACTTAAAACACCCTTACCACTTAGTACTGTGAAAAAGCTTATTAATGTGGGAGAGAGTATCACCAAGAAGTGGTTGAAGAAATAGGATATGTCAGCTTTGAAAGCAGCTTGTAAGATTCCCAAGGAGAAGAACAAGAGAGAACATCTCATTGAGAAGTCGTGAGAGGAGTGGAAGCTTTAACCAAAATGGAGGCCCATTTTGCCTTTTGCTACTCAAATCAAAAGACATATGTGCTCCATTGCCCTTATCCCAGAAGGTATGGAAGAGAATATGATGCTAAGAAGCATGGTAGGCATTACTTTTCCAAAATTTCCAATATCAATGCTCCGCATGAGACTAAAATCTATCACTTCCAATTGCGTGACCTACTACCCTCTTTTGACATTTTTCTTAAATTATACTCAAATTTCCCAGATCCTACCTTAATAGTCACTTGCAATTACCTCTACCTCATAGTTAAGCTCTTACAACAACCACTAATTCCCTATGAGAATGACATGCCACTCTTATTCTTCGACATCAACATAGAGATTGAGCACATTGCTATGGCAAGGCTTCTTCTTTGAGCTATACTATTCCCATCTTACTATGTAGCCTTACTTGAGGATATGGTGGACAATAGATTGCCCCATTGTACACACCCCTTTCATCCACCTAAATCACCTATTTATCTCAAACCTTTCTGAAGCCATATCTTTTCAGCAAAGGATGTCTTTCACTTGCCTTATTGCCACTCCCTACAGAGTGAATCACTTGTACATTCACATGAAGAAAGGAAGAAAGAAAAAAAGGAAAGAAAAGAAAAGAAAATGGAGCAAGACTTCCATGATTAGTTAGGTGCACTCACATTTCACTGCACCTAAGGGTCCTCAAGTTGGATGCATCTAGTAGCTTTAGTCAGTTGGCTCTCTCTCTAACCCCTTAGCCCTTCCCTCACTACACAATCTTAGGGCTTATCAAGGGCATGACATCCTGGGCTTTCTCAAATGCCCTCTCACCTTGAGTTTTGCACCACATAATAATAGTTCACCAACCAGGTCCTCAAGTGTGGGACAACACTTAAGAATTGCTTGGAGTTCGACCCATCTCCCAGTTGCACTTGCACATGCACAAATCACTACACATGTATGTTAGACACACCCCTTAGGGAGTGCATAAGTTGGCTTGTAGGTTCTTGCAATGGGCCATTTGATGACTTGAAGAACTATCCACATCTGTGGCCTCTACATCCTCTCTATTTCGTGATTTCTTCTTTAGTGGAGCTATCCTTGATCCTTCAGGCTACCACCATTTTCCATCGGTGAGCCTCAATTTTTGGATATCATCTACAAACAGTCTGATTTTGATAATTGGATGCCTACAAATTAGACACCATAAGCTGACAGGAAAAATTTGCCAGATCCAACACATCCCAAGCTAGGTAGAGCACCTCTCATAGTAGGGAAACCTTCCAATAATAGCCTTCCAAACGCGTCAAATGGCTCGTAGAGCCTCCTAACTACAAAAAGTTTGACTTGACGATCAAAAAGTGACATCTAGTAAACCCGTTAGCTATTCATCCATTTAGAGCCCCAAATTGACCCACAAACCCTGATTACACCCTGACCAAGCTAAGAGATGTAGTAGAGGTCCTAGTGAACTCACAAGAGCGGCCATCAATTGCACTTAAAGCCATATTCGATCAAACATGCAATGAGGGGAGTGAGAACTGCATTCATCATCATGCATTTGCACCCCACATTGTTTGTCACTTGAAGTGCACTTGGAAGCTAAAAGCTTGATTTCACATTGTGCACAAAAAGATTACTACGCACACATTGAGTGAACTCAAGTTGAGGGCTGGTTGTAATACGAAGGAACACATTCAGGCATAACAAGCAGAATGAACCCACTAATAGAAGACAACCCTCAAACTTAAAAGGATAATCGAGAACCCCGGCTAGTAGGATCAAGAGAGAGCCTACACAGAACACCAGAGGCATCGAAGGACTGACACCACTGGAGACGCGAAACTGCTCGACCTAATTAGCCTCATCGATAGCCTATTGGAGTAAGAAGCTGTAGACATGTTAGGATCTAGCTCCAATTGTGCGCAAGAATGACAAGCTTGACTTGGGAGATTTCCCTATTGATATCCAGCAGATGGTGAATAAATACGACTTACAAACCAAGATGGACCACCATGGTAGGCTATCTCAAGACATCATAGTAGATCTCGAGGAGGAGAGGAGATTAGCACGGTAAGCACTACAGAAGATAGCAACTTAGAGCCACAAGAAATGAACTAGGAAGTTGCAATAAGACATTAAGATGTGGGAAGTCTAATGCGTTTTAGCTCTAGCCAATAGTAATCGTACAAGACCTAATGTGGAAAGAGAGAGCGCTAGAGGCGGCAAACCTGAAATTGAGTGAGCTTCTCATGAAGTAGCTCATAGACAATACGTATGCTGGAGAGCAAAGTGTAGCACCCCTAGCAACCTCGTTACTAGCCTCTTTGTATGAGGCAGTTCTGGACTGAAGACATGCAAGCTATTGCAGGAATCCCATATGCATAGAAAGGGAAAACTGCTACCCATCCAACAACTATAAAGCATTGTACTTGACTACCACTTTTCATATAGAATGAATAAAATGTCATGATTCTTTGTAATTTCAATTAAGTTTCTTGTCTTTGTCAGTCCTACACAAGATTGTGTTTATGAGTCCAAGCTGCCATCTTGGAACCTAATTCACTTATGTAACAGTTGGTCTTCAGTCCTTGGTCAATGTCATCAAGAGTTCAGTCAATGCCTACAAGTCGCCATAGCCATGCTCTAGATCCACATCTTTCACATGGTAATAGAGTGCCTAGTCGGGCATGGCACTACTTCTCTAGCCTCTCTTGGTTCCTTTCAATATCTTCCCTCAACTCACATCCAGCTTAGGATCAGTGTATGACTTCATTTTCTCAACTTCATATTTAGTCAAGCTTGTGGCAGCCATTGCCAAACAGCATATAGCGCTGATTGAGCTCTTAGATCTTGTAATAGAGGCATTATTTCTACATGTTTCCTTCTAAGGAATTGTCCTTGACTTCAAGGCACTTCATCCTGTCATGACAAACATCAACATTGTGTGCCATAGCACTCGACATTGCAAAGATTGTACCTCACTGCTAGAAAGACGACAGCAGACTATTGTACAGTCGAATCCTCTTGTGTGCACTGTGGGATGCCCTGCGACCATAGGGCTTTGGAAGATTGGGTTATAAGCTTCCTCCTCACCAAATCATTCGCACCATCGCTGCCTATACAAGCTGCTGTAAACAAAAAATCAGTTGCCTCTCTGTCAGAAAACCTAGTCCTCCATAGGCACAAGCATCAAAAGCTCATAATTATCATCATTTCTTTATTGTCCTTAGTCCAAGAAACTTACTGTCATTGTGGTCTATTATCACATTAAAAACCCAACAAGAAGATCATCAATTCAAACTCAATCTCCTCCTATACTTCATCTTCTCACTCTTTCTTTACTCCATTTGGCCAAGCCAAATACTGCCACTAAGATTTGCTGATCAAATTTATCCATCACATTAGCAAGGAGGGGACCCAAGTTGAATAAGTCGAAGGGGTCACATCAAACATCAAGCAACAAATAAGCATCAAGAATCATCATAGTGTCTCTTGATACCCTCATAGTGTCTTTTTGGCACTACCCTCATTTGTGTCCTTTGATGCACTAGGTTTCAACTCTTTTTGCTGGTCAAAAAGTCAAGGATTTGAAATTGAGTTCCAATGCTAAACATGAAGTTTTTTAAGTGGGCGCTTCTCAATAACATGTATCTTATGGTCCATTTATGCTGCATAAAAGATGTTACTCTACCTACAGGAAGACATGGAGCTGCCTATATCCAAATACCATCAACGTATTCATTTGAAGACCTTGAAGACATGAAAGTGCAAAAGTTTGAAGACATTTCCGTTGCCTCAAAGATTGTACCCTTTCTTGAGGGGGACCATAAAGAAAAGAACCAGATGACTAATGCAGGCAAAGTCCATGAAAATGATGACCATGAAGGAGAGATCAAAGAGAAAAAGAATAAGAAGAAGAAGCAGAAAAATCATGAAGACTCTGAAGTGGCAAGCAAAGTGAAGAGCAAGTACATGATTAAAAAGAACAAGATGAACTACTCCGACAAGAAGACCTACAATGAATTGAAGATCTATGTCAAAAGTAATGCTAAAAACTGGAAGGGCCTACCAGTCCTTAATCCAAATTTTTACTGACCTTTTAGCCTTGTAATGTCTAGCCCAAATGTCTTTATTATAAGCTTGTAAACTCCTCATGTAGCCTTGTACTATAGCCTCTGCAAGGCCCTTGCTACAGCCTCTGGATATCCATCATGTTTTGTGGTACCCATACTTAGCCTTTTCTGCGATAGCCTCTAGTGTTTTCCCATGTTTATGGTGTGCCCACACTTTGCAGGTGTTTCTTTCGCTAAAGCCTCTACACACTTTGTACTTTCTAGTTGCGATTGAGGAGGGGTGTTGAGATATTTGCAATCACACTTAATGTAGCCTCTTTGTATGAGGCAATTTTGGACTGAAGACATGCAAGCTATTGCAAGAATCCCGTATGCATAGAAAGGGAAAACTGCTACCCATCCAACAACTATAAAGCATTGTACTTGACTACCACTTTTCATATAGAATGAATACAATGTCATGATGCTTTGTAATTTTAGTTAAGTATCTTGTCTTTGTCAGTCCTACACAAGATTGTGTTTATGAGTCCAAGCTACCATCTTGGAACCTAATTCACTTGTGTAACAGGTGGTCTTCAGTCCTTGGTCAATGTGTCATCATGAGTTCGGTCTATGCCTACAAGCCGCAATAGCCATGCTCTAGATCCACATCTTTCACAATAGTTAGGCTCATGAATGCCAAGTAGAAGGACAAGGAGGACATCAGGGATTACGTTACCCACATGCAAAGTCTCTTTAAGAGAATCATGACTAATGAATGACACACAGAGAAAGCCGTCTCCATAGTCTTTATGAATAGAATTTGCAGCTATTGGCAAAGTAGGCTAAGTCTCTACGAAATTAGTTAGAGGGGCATATATGTTGCTAGCATGCTAATTATCTAACTCAAATTGAGGCTCATAGGCAGAAGATGACCACACAAGGCATACATGACAGCTAACACACGATGCCTTGTTTGTGTGTTGCATATCATCATCTTCATCACCTTCTTTAGAGCACCTCGAGAAAATTGTAGTACAAATAGCACTATCATCATCATCATAATCACCACTTGTGCATTAACATCATTGTCTCCTAATATCATGGTTGGCTACTCTACTATTCTCATCACTGCTTTCTTTTAGACTTGGTAATATTCATTGTCTTCATCATTAAGACCAACATCATAATTGTTAGCATAATCTACATCCCAATCACTACCCTCTTGTCGGCAAAGGCCTTGTCATCCATCATCATCACATTCTTGTTTGGGTTATTGACTTTCATCTCCACCATGAACAACACTATCTTCTTCATCAACAACATCATCAATATTATCAACATTCACATCAGCATCAATCATGCTATTGTGGCAAAGATTGGAAGGCTCTTATCATTGCTATCATCATTGACATCTCCATCTCGCCCACCAACCCCACCTTCTCCTTTGATATGCTATGTTCCCTCTCCTTCCCCCTCTCTTTTCCAACTACACTTTCCCTTTCTCCAATGGTTATACCCGCAACACCACTAAGAGGGAGAGGAATGATTGAGAAGAAGAAAGGGCTATCATGCAAAGGCAAGAAACTATCGAGAGGGGATAGAGGAGCTGCCATAAGAATAGGCAGGGAGAGCTTCAACCAACCAAGCCCTAGTTCAAAGAGGTAATATTTTATCAATAAACTGTGAAAAATATATAAGTTTGACTGGTTGGCATCCTTCTCTCTAGGGAGGGGGGCTACTATTTCATTAAAAGAGAGAGTGTGGGGAGAGGCTATTTGAAACCTTGACTTCTCTGACACTCGCTTGTCCGTAAGGGGGAATGGGAAGGGGGTGGCTTCAACTACATTTGGTGGTTGTTGGACATCTAATTGAATAATCTTGGTTGATTAAGGCCATTAAAGTTTGAGGTGCAATAATATTTTTGGCTATTTGTGAGACCTTTTTGTGCACAATGCATAATGGATAGTGCAAGCACACATGCATTAGTGCACATCATCCACTGCACACCACAAGTACATGTTAGGCCCTCTTTTCTCTTTCTTTTTTTTGCTTGACATCCACCTTGTTGAATGAGGGACACCAAGGGGGAAGAAGGAGAAAGGAAGATGGTACCTTGTAGAACCCAATACTAGTGCACTACACTTGTGTACACATGCATAATGCATAGTGCATAGTACATGGTGCACATGCATACTAGTGCATAGAGGATAGGGCATAATGCACACATGCACAAAACCCCTACACACTACACATCTCACCCCTGAGCACACTAGGCCTTGCATTGCATCTTGCTCTTTCTAGTAATTTCTTCCTCCATTCTCTCTATGATGGAGGCTACTTTTCTTCTCATGTCATCATCAGATGATTCCTACATGGCTATAGCCAGTAGGCCTCCTTTTCCTTCTGGGGAGCTTTCTTTATGTGTTGGGCATCCTTTGGCAATTCCTTGAGGGATTTGTGGTGATCTTTCTAGTATTTTCCTTTCTTTCTCCCTTCCTAGCTCTGTTTTTGGACTACTCCATACTTGGCCCTTAGGACTCTTGGTCTCTTGTCTCTCATTTGTTCCACGTCTACCACTTTTGGATCCACTTGTGTTGACTCAGAGAGTCCTAAGGCTACAGTGATGACCCTAGTGAGAGAACTACCATAGTTGATTATGCAAACCTTGGCCCTAGTAGTAGTAGGCTTATCATTAGGTTTTTGGGGAGGGCTCAATGTGCCCTTGCAAGGGAGTCATAGAATTGTTCCAACCAAAAATCATTCAGATTCCCCTTAGCGATTCTATCAGATAGGATATCTTCCATAATGCCCTTGGGTATCCTTCCTATATGGGGGTGCTAGGTTAGTTGTAAGTAAACAAGCAGAGATCCTAAGATCCTACTCTTGAATAGTTGAAATGAATAGACAATCTAAAGTAACTTCAAGCTTATCACTCCATCATTCGTCTACAAACGAGTTTTAAAGGGTTTACCATGCTTCCCTGATCCCCGATGGAGACCTAAGGCTTGTTCCACTAATTTTGGTGTGAGCACCACCTCCCCAATTTTTTTCTCTCTTCCTACCCAATATCTCTTCTTACTTGTTTTACTGTCAGGATGATAAGTTTGCATTAAGTTGTAATAGTTAACAAAGAGAATAGGCCCATTGTTGGTGGTTGCCCTAATATAGTCATTTGGCCCACATGTATCCACCAACTCCTTGGTTTCAGGATACTTACTAAGAATGTTTTCCAAGTTGGTACGGTGGCAAAAATTCAAGGCTCCATAGCCCCACAAGCTGACTTCAAGACCAAATTCTTTGCATTGCTTCATCGTGAACACAATCTTTTCATCACAAGGGTCCTTAATGGACACCCCTCTAGGCATGTCCGCTAGTTTGGCTAGAGAAATCTACATGGTTGCCATCTGCTTCAAAAAAAAAAGACCACATCTTAAGAAATATTTAGTTAATCCACACAAAAAATTACAATAAGAACGAAATCATACCTTTCACAAATGCCAACATTGATTGACCCCATTTCCCCCTGCAAGCAATGAACACGAGCAAACTTCCTCTACTTGTAGGGCAAGTAGAGGATTGGCAAAGATGTCAATGCAACACAACAAAAAAAAAAGACACACAAGATGAAGTATGGCTAAAGAAAGTACAATGACAACTAGGCAGAAGGGGAAGATGAAGGAAGGGTAGACAACCACCAACTGTAAAATTTGGGGTTATACTCCAAGTCTGCAAATGCATCAAGGTCAAATGGGAACATAGCTAGACCACACAAATAAGTGGTAATATTTGTGAGTGGAGAGGGACAAGCAAAGTGACAAGCCACATGGAGTTCCTCAACAAGAAGAACCTTATTAAATGATGGATGGTGCTATAGGTTGGATGGCACTTCTAGGTCACGAGCTAAAAGGATGGCATTGAGTGAAATAGTGAAATGATAGGTAGGATCAGCCTGAAGGTTACTAATGACACATCGTTGCTTAGTAGTGGTCATAAGGCAACTATTAGCATGAGCGATTGTCCTAAGACAATGACCATACCAAATGTGTAAGAAAGTGTGAGAAGTGGTGCATTTAGCTCTAAGGTCTGCAATCATAGTGGCATCATCACATTTGGTCACTAGAGCATGAGAAGAGATGAAACGGGAGGACTAGAGATGATGTGAGGAAGAGTCTTGGCATATTCAGCCTTCACCAACAGACTTTTGTAGAAGAGATGTTCATGCTTCTCCCACATGGGATTCCATTGAGCAATAAGTTTGAGCAACTCATTGTCAGTAAGGCTGAGGTCAATCATAGCAAACAATTTTGCAAAAGTGGTAAACATAGAGTCAAATTAGAGTAACCAAATAGCTTTGGAGTAGTTGTTTGTCATGGCCAAGTCTGCTAACATGATGCTAAGAGAGAAACAAGTGAGCAAAGGTTTGAGACCAAAAGGGGGAGGAGGGGCAGTGGAACTAATTTGAAGATGAGGTGGAATTAGTTCCATGCATTCATGATGTTGAAGTTTAGCTTGGGCTCTGCTTGATCCAATTGGTGGACTAGTCATGAGGGGTTGTTAGAGATGGATGTTGTAGATGAGTCTGAGGGTGCAAGGGAGGGTGTGGGAAGAAGGCCAATAGGCGAATTTGGAGCAAAAGATGGAGACGAGGAGTAAGAGGAGGGAAGTATAAGCAACTCCTTAGGCAGTGGGTGTGCAAGTGGGATGGAAGGGGGTGGCGAATCAAACACTAGATGAGATGGTGCAGTGGGGGATGGGAATGGATGAGAAGCTCACGGACAAGAGATGGATGTTGTAGATGAGACTAAGGGTGCAAGGGAGGGTGTGGGAAGAAGGCCAGCAGGTGAATTTGGAGCAAAAGATGGAGATGAGGAGTCAAAGGAGGGAAGTATTAGCAACTCATCAGGCAATGGGTGTGCAAGTGGGATGGAAGGGGGTGGCGAATCAAACACTAGATGAGATGGTGCAGTGGGGGATGGGAATGGATGAGAAGCTCACGCACAAGAAGTTGAGCACTTGGAGCTACTATGAGCATCTAAGGATGAAGCCGCAAGAGAAATGATAAATAAACATTTAGATCATTTGGGATCCAAATGTAGGCATTATCGTTGTAGTAGCCTTGGGCCTCTAAGAGAGTGCAGGCCACCCAACACGAGGAAATTTTGGGCTTGGGAAGAGTCTTGTGACATTGAATTGGTTGCCTATGCAATGGCTATGAGGGTGGAGAAGGTGGAGATGGGACTGGTAATGGGAGGTGAGATTGCCACTAGAAATGAATAGACTTCGCAGGCGTAGGGTTTGAGGCTCAATTAATAGGAGTAGTGGGGTGATGGTGGGTGTGGAGCAATTGAAAAAATAAGGAGCTGCTAATTTGAGAAAGGGTGGGATGAGGAGGTGGCATTTGCCCTATAGAAAGATCCCGTTGAGGTGGGTTGGCCCAAATCCATCCAAAGGTTATATGGAAGGGTGTTGAAGTCAAAAGCTTCATCAATGAGAGCATCAATAGTGACTTGCTTGGTAGCAGTCTACTACATCCAAAGGAAGGCTAAGGGGATGACAAGGTCATCCTCAAGGTCAATTAAAGAGATGGAAATAACTCATACATGAAGAAATTAATAGGATTTCCTATGTGTGGGGCTAGGTGGAGCCAATTGATGAGCATTAGCCTTCTCCTCAAGTTGCTCATATTATGTTTGTTCAATCACCATGTCTGCACTGATAGGAGCATCAGGAGGGTGTATGGGATGTTCATGCAAATAATGGCCTAGGGGGAAATACCTCTTAATGTGGCTTCCATTGAATTATCCAATGCCTTCCCCCTCTTAGGGTTTCAAGATCAACATTGCCCATCCTTCTAATTTGACGAGTGCAATACAGTCCTAGACCGTGAAGTTTCAATTTGTGCTTATGGCCCTTAAGAGAATACAAGAGCACCAGGTCACCTTTGTTAAAGGAATGCTATTGCATATGTCTATTAAACTAGGCCTTACATTAGGAATTTTTAGCAAGGAGGGCATGTGTGGCCAAAAGGCAAGTTTCACTAAGGCGTTCCAACTCCACAAGGCGGTTGGTCCAAGCACGAGTGCCATTCCAACACTCTTGTATTGGAATGCAAAGATTGGGGATGAGAAACTCAAGTGGCATAATAATATCAGTGCTGTAGGTGAGTTGGAAGGGAGTTTGGCCAGTTGTAGTCTTGAAAGCTATGCAAAAAGCCCAAAGGGCAGCCATAAGCTTATTATCCCAATTAGAGTGTGAAGTAGAAAAAGTCTTGGTCAACATATTAAGAAAAACCTTGTTGGTGGACTCAACCTAGCCATTAGCTTGACGATAGCATAGAGATGACTTGTGGTGGGATAATTAGAAATGTATAGAGCAAATGCTCAACAATCTCATTCAAAAAGCAAGTCCCTTGATCATTAACCAACTCAACTAGCCATCCAAAGTGAGAAATCACTTGTTCCCACAAGAATTTAGCCATTGTACGAGCATCATTCTTTTGGGTGGCTTGTGCCTCATCCCATTTAGTCAAATAATCGATGGCCACAATGATGTAGCATGCTTGTGAATACTAGGCAATGGTGTGAAAGACGTAGATCTAGAGCATGACTATGGCGGATGGAAGATGAAGATTAAGTTCATGATGACATAGACTGAAAACTTGACCAACTATTACTCAAGTGAATTAGGCTCCAAGATGAAAGCTTGGACTCATAAACACAATCTTGAGTATGAGACTGACAATGACCAAGACACTAACTGAGATGGAAAAGCATCATGATATTGTATTCATCATATATGAAAAAGTGGTAGTCAAGTACAATGCTTTATAGTTGTTGGATGGGTAGTAGTTTTCTCTCTCTATGCATATGGGATTCAATCTGCCTACATGTCCTAAGCCTAGAACTGCCTTATACAAGGAGGCTACAATAGGTGTGATTGCAAATATCTCAACACTATGATCTTGATGTTGAATGCTTGGTCTTCCAATCTTCACAAACCTTCCCAAAATCTCCAAAGATATCCAAGAACTTCTCCTCCTTGATGTGTGGATTTGAGTAAATCAGTGAATCAAGGTGTCAATGATTGGGCTTAAGTGGCAGGAGAGAGTAAATGATATAATAGATTAGCTTGAAGTTGCAATGGATATGGTGGACCTGTACTTGAGGTTTCTGGCTGGCTGGTTTTTCCATTTGTGTAGCTTGTAGACAAAGCCATTTGATAATCCCTTTGGTGAGAAAGAAGATTATATAGCAAGCTTACTTTTCCCTAAGGTCACAGGTTGAATCATGGACTGTAGTGATGGCAGCAACAATACGACCTCTCACAGGTGAAATTTTGGTAGCGATGATGAAATCACACAATGTTGGCTTGAATGATCACCAATTTCTAACTATGATGTACTAGTGAGGAGTGCCTGAAGTGATGAAGAGATCCTTAAAAGAAATTGTGAGCTAAAATGGCCTCTATTGTGAGATTCATGGACTCCAAGCAAGGTATGTCCTATAGGTCACAGTTGTAAGCTATGGCAGTGAGACTGAGAATTTTGACAATGTTAAGCCTATGGTTGCCTGATGTCAATGATTGAGGTGACAAGAAGAACTTCTAAAAGTAGGAGGACACTTTTCTAGAAGGAAGCTCCAGGAGATTTGACATGTGGAGTGAGATATAAGAGCTTCAAGCTGACAGGGTGCAGCTCGCTATGGCTGCCATGGAATCTTAAGTGAAGGATGAAGTTGGAAATGGAGTCATACACTGATCCTAAGCTATCCAGAGATGAAGAGAAGCTGAAAGAGTAGAGAGAAGACCTAAAACATGCTAAGCCATGCTCATCTGAGCTTTGATACCATGTGAAAGACACGGATCTAAAGCATGGCTATGGCAATTGGAAGATGAAGATTAAGTTCATGATGACATAGACTGAAGACTTGACCAACGATTACTCAAGTGAATTACATTCCAAGATGAAAGCTTGGACTCATAAACACAATCTTGAGTATGAGATTGACAATGATTAAGACACTAATTGAGATGAAAAAGCATCATGATATTGTATTCATCATATATGAAAAAATGGTAGTCAAGTACAATGCTTTATAGTTGTTGGATGGGTAGCAGTTTTCCCTCTCTATGCATATGGGATTTAGTCTGCCTGCATGTCCTAAGCCCAGAATTGCCTTATACAAAGAGGCTACAATAGGTGTGATTGCAAATATCTCAACAAATGGGAGTGATAGGTCCTACAAAGTCAATCCCCCATTTTTCAAAAGGTTGTCTAGCAATGACATGTGATAGCTCCATCTTGTCCTTGCGAATAGGAAGTTTGATGCGCTAGCACTCATCACAATGCTTAATAAAACATTCTGCATCCTTTAACAAGGTGGGCCACCACAAGTGGGCATGCAAAACCTTACGTGTTGTAGCCTGTGACCATCGAAATGTCCACTAGCAATGCCTCCATGGGCTTCCTAGAGCATATGCTCCATGTCATGTTCACATATGCATCGTCAAAGGAGACCATCTTGCCCTAGTTGATAAAGTTGACCAGCAATCATTTGGTAGGGTCGGGTCTTAATCAACAAGCGAGTGAGACAAGCCTTCTCAATGGGGCAGTCAGGAATGCCATTTTCTAAAGTAACAACAATATGATCTGCCCAATCGGGTGTGAGATCAGTCTTGAACAATTGTGCCTCTTGTTGAAGTCAAAACAAATGGGCATTGGGTAAATTATCATCAACACTAGCTGCCTTTTCTCCATTGGTCAACATGTGATCAGCCATGTAGTGTTGCTTTCCTTTTTGCATAATCACAAAGGAATCAAACTCAAGCAAAAGCAATAACCACCGCCATGCAATTCTACTTGTAGCACATGGCTTGTTTAAAAGATAAAGTAAAGCTTGATCAACAAAAAACGTGAAGGAAGTGGTAAGAAAATAATGTCAAAACTTCTTAACTACATAAACCATTGCTAAGCCTTCCCATTCAGTGTGGAATAATTCATCTTATTTTCAATGAGTTGCCTATTTGCAAAGTTCACTGGAAAGTCCATGTTATGCTCACCAAGTTGGCATAAAATAGCTCTAATGGAAATTTTAGATGCATCAATATAAACATGGAATGTGATTGTCCAATCTGGGGCTCGTAAAATGGGGATAGAGACAAGAGCCTTCTTTAGGGCCTCATAGGTGCCTTGGGATTCAGCAATCCATTTCCACACAACCAAGAGCTTATAAAGTGGTCAGGCAATAGCACCATAGTCTAGAACAAAGTGGTGATAATAGGCAGTATGCCCAAGAAAGCATTGAATATCCTTCGGATTGGTGGGAGGTGGAAGCTGCCAATCCCATTCTTGGACACAACCTATCCTAGAATAATTCCATGCTTTGCTCAAAATTGAAATTTTAGCAAATTGAGGGAAAGCTGATATTGCCAACATCTTTCAAAGACAAGGTGAATCTTAGGTAAGTGCTCTCCCCTACTATCAACACAGAGGTCATCAACAAAGACTTCAAGCCACTTACGCAACATGTCTTTAAAGATAGTGCACATCAATCATTGAAAGGTGGCTGTCACATGGTTGCCTAACAATTCCGTGGTGGTAGCATGTTTTAGCGGTTCATCGGGGAACTATCCTAAACAACTTCACTCAACACTTGCGAGAATGCATGGTCTATCATCTAGGTTTCCCAGAGTCCCCACTGCATAATGGAAGGTACCGACCATCCCCACAAGGATCAACCTGCAAGCTTGGGGTCTTAATTTGACAATTGATGTCTCGATACATCAACTAGCTCCATCAAAGGTGTCCCACAAGGACTTCTCGTTTGACTCGAGTGATCGTAGTTACCCTTGGTTCATGGAGTCCAACACTTTTTTCCAATAATTGATTAGGATTTAGGAAACCCTAACGGAGTTTTGGCACAGTTGCCACACCTTTCCCCTAAGATAATTTCTGATCAGGGTTTTAAGACTTGCTGACCCTAGGTAAGTCAACGCTCAGCTCTGCCTAATTTTTCCTAATTATCATTTCATTCAATCTCTTGAGAGAAGCTCCCAACTTACTAAAGACCACCCATCCATAGGACGAATCCATCATGGATCTCGCCCACCCACTTCCCACAAATGGTTTTCTTTAGTTTTCTAATTACCTATCACATTAAGTTATGACATATAAAAGCAGCTTCGTTAATTAACATGTTATCAAAGGTTCCTCCGCGTAATTTTAGGGCACAACACAAAGACAAAGAAAACAATCTTTTGGCAAAAAATATTTTGCAAAGTTATTTACAATGATTTTTCCCTTATGCCTATGCAAAAGATAAACCTCCGTTCATTGGAAAATCTGTTCTATGTGCGCAGAAGAAAAGAAACCCTCCAAGATTTCCATCCCTTCACTAGTACTAGGGACTCCAGGATCCTATCTTGATTCGTGTGAGGGTCAGGGAGTTCCTAGGAGTGATCGAAAGGTTTATGGCTAGAGCCCCCTTGGCACTCCCACCTCTTCCTGTGCCTAACGGATTCCTCACCGAGCCACCTCTCGCTGTCTCGGTCCAAAGCTCCTTGCGGCAGTACAAAAAAATCCCCCTTGGAGTAGGGTTCCATATCTAGCCGTGGGGGAGGCATAGCATGATCTTTCCTCTTATTATCCTGATTATATATTTACAATCAGATTTAACTACTGCAAACACAATCAATCTTTCTTGTGCAACCATCAATGCATGCACAAATAAAAAAGAAACAATAGCAAAATCATTAACAAAATGAAATAAAGATAGTCACTTTCAAGGAAAAATTAATAACAATAAATATCATGAAATAAACTATAATTAAAATATTTTCTTAATGATAGGTATATAATCAATTTTCAAGTGAAATAGTCTTTTCATTGAATATTTAATTATTATATTACTTAGGTTATTTTCTTACATGGCAGTTCATATGTATTTTCATTAGAATGTGTTTATAATAGTTTAAAGTCAAATAAAGCGATAAGCTTATAAAAGATTGCTTTTTTCTAAATTAACGAGATGTTACCTCTCTCATGTTTGCTATGACAGGGGTCTTGCCAATTGCTACCATGTCATTTTTTCCATCGGTCATGTTTCTTGCTTCCCTTATTTTAAATGTGCTTTTTGAATTTCTGCGACCTTGTAGAGCCATCAGATGTCAAGCAAAGTTGACATAGTAGTTTATTGAGAGTTGATGGTCGTCCAAAAAAATTTCAACAGCGTTTCACCTAACGGTTTGGTCGTATGGGACAAAGGCATAACAGGGGGTAGAGAAAATGAAAATGAGGTGGGGGGAGGGGCGGGTTTCTCTTTCAATGCTCAAAGCTTCAATGGATAAGAGAAGTAGAGAAAGTTTTCCATCATCAAGAGGTCTTTCTTCTTGCTTTTTTTGTGAAGGAGAGGGGGTGTATTTATAGGCATGAGAGAGAGTATACAATCGATTGATTCATTTGGCTACTTGTCAAGAGCTAATTGAGCTTTATTAAATATTTATTTTGATTGCTTACCTATTGGATGGTAGCATGGGGTTGATTTTTTAATGCTTTATTTCCCTCCGAGCATAAAAAAGTCATGTATTTTGGTTTATTTTTTCAAAAAATTCTTTTTTTCTTCAAAATGACTTCATATGGTGGTTTTTGGCCTAGTTACTTCATGACTTATCTAGTATATAAAGTTAGGTGGATCGATCCTGATGTGTCTGATTATGAAGGCCCAAGTGTTCGATTCCCCATCGTCCGATTGTCTAAATCGAATGAGTCACATGTCAGATCGGACGAGTAGGGTGGTGTTTGAGTGGTCCAATTTCCAAAATCAGTCTGTTTGATTATCCAAAATTGAACATTCGAGTTTGATTTTGGGAATCGAACTTTGTCAAGTATGTCCGATTCCAACGGCCCTGGTTCCAAACAAGACAAAAATCTAATTGATGGCAATGATTTTGGGCATGCAAGGCTACACAAACTTTCAAAATGCAAGAATAAACAAGCAGCAAGGTTTGCATATACTTGACGTAGTTGGAAAACACTTATACGTGATGATTGATCTGTGCTTTGGCCTAGGACTCTCTCTTCTCTCTCAAGCTCTCTCTCTCTCACTCACCTACTAAGACTGAAACTAAGCCTTCACCCCCTCTTTCTTGGGTTTTAAACCCTCATTCTAGTGCCGAGTGTTGCCCCGTTCGTGCTCTTTCCTTGTCAATGAAATTTGACCCCTTTTTTTTCTAATGTGTATGGTTAGGGTGTAGTTTGTGAAGGGCAATGTGAGTGTGTGCGAGTGGTGGTGAGTGAGCAAGAGAGTTTTAGCTCTACTAGTGTAACTTTGATCTAAAGAATAAGTATGTATAAATTTAGTAGATATAATTATATATAATAGGTAATGTTTGACACTTGTAGGAATTCAGCACTAATAGAAATTTGGATTGTACTTCAATTTAACCAAAGCTTCCAAGTCAATTGGTTTAGTAGGCACTCTATAAAGGCAAGTAATCAAAGAAACTAGCTATATGTAATTCCTCTTCAGTTAGAATCTTATTGATCAATGGGCAATATTGCAATTGTGACATGTCCAGATTCAAAGCCAAGATGATAGACCATTGTGAAGTGGTCCTATAGTAAGTTGGATCAGATTGAACTATACTAGCTATAATATGCTACTCAACCTTCGTTATAAGATGAATATCGTCACAAGAAAGCTTAAGTCGATAAGAAAACCACTTTTTGTAAGAATGTGCTTGAGGAATGGAAATTTCACTCAAGTTGAATGAGTACTAATGATGAAATGTTTTGGGATTCAATCTACATAGCTTAATCTACCTGGGAGGTTAGATTAGCAGGGACTTTAGTAGCTTTGGGCTTAGGATCTAGAGTCTCAAGTTGATTGAGTAGTACTAGTGATGACATGTTTTGGGATTCAATCTCTATAGCTTGATCTAGCTAGAAGGTCAGATTAGCAAGGACTTTAGTAGCTTTGGGCTTAGGATTTGGAGTCTCAAGAATACTACTTTTTTCTATTGTATCCTTATCAGTAGAAGGTTTAGGTGCATCATTCTACTTTACATCATTTGATGAATATTCATTCTACATGGTGGTAGAAGCAAAGGGAAGATTTCTTTCAATATCACTCAGTTTTGGAATGAACCAAATCAAAGAACTTGGGATTGTATTGAACTAGAGCATATTCTTCAAGGAGTGTTGGTGCTATGAGTAGTAAAAGATACATATGCAATGTCACAAGTATAACCTTATCTGGGCCTTTTTTGTTTATAACAAGTAGTTCTTCCTCTATGAGGAGTTTATCCTGTAGGAGTCCAGTAGAGGGTGGCCTTGGACCAATTCAAGGAGCTTAAAATCTCATACAGTTGCAAGCATTCTCAAAGAAGTAGGAACTACATATGTACAATAACCCAATATTAGTGAGTTTGGGAATCTCCCAATTCCCATTTTTTGAATACTAAAAAGGTGGCACCCGGATAACATGCTCATAAGTTTCTTAAAACCATATGATGTGACCTATCATTGGAAAGTGCTTGAAAAATGGAATATATTGAGCTATAGAGCACTCGATTTGGAGTTATAGTATTCAAATTATGACAAATCCAAAGATTTGACCACGTGTCCCAAACTTATGGAAAATTCCCATATTCACCAATATGGTGTTCAATCATGCACTGAATTCCAAAGCACTAATAGACATACAATTTCCCACAACTTTATATGCTCCCCTTCTCTAACATTGGTGCACAGATCGGATGCCGTAAGCGCGCGTAGTGAGCGTCAGAAGGTCCCCAAGAACAAAAGAACTCTACTTTTTGCACAAAACTCAATGTAGAAAGCATGCACGACATGCACAAGAGACCAATTGGGTGCAATCTCCCCCCATGCCTTGTGTGAGCCCTCCACAAAGCATGTATTTTTTGCATTAATCATCTTCAAGCTCAAATAATAGCCCAGATTACAAAATAGCACGCTTTTGGCTTTTGAGTTTGCTTTAGTGCCAAGTAGAAATAAAGCTAATGGGTACCCAAGAAGTCAGGCATACCCAATACAATGTCCAAATACAAATATCTAAATTGTGCGCCCATGCGCATACAAAAATAATAAATAAATATCCAATGCCTTGATAAATAGGTGCGACAAAATATAGGCGCCATGCCTAAGGTATGCGCCCATCAAAACATAGATGATAACTCGAATACACGCTATCTTCCAATGCTTTCCACTGCCACTGCTGCTATCTCTACACATCAACTGAAGCATTCACAATCGTTAGTAAAATAATACAATTAAACTGACAAAAGTGAATACCTAGCAGTCTTCAGCTACATAAATAAATCAATTGGTTAAAAATCAATCCTAACCTTAATTTATCACGAGTGTGTACTCTAAACTCATAAACGTTTATTAATTTAAGATGTATTTTGCGGAATCACCCGCTATGGAATCACCCATGTACACACTAAATTAACAAAACGCCCGAAAAGGATAGGCGTCCCCATCGACTTCTCGCACAAAGAATCCACTTTGTGTATGATCCCTGACAATAAAAGTTTACGGAATCCACCGTGTAATATGCCTCCTGGCATCAAACACTAAGTCCTATGCTTTATTTACAAGCCTACTTCGCCTAAAGAAGCTTTGTTCTCAAATCTTGGAATGTAAATGAAATTTACAAGGGATATACAAAGAGCTTGTGAGGAAGAAGATCCATGCAAATAGAGAAATCCATAAGCTAAAGATAATCCTATATGAAACATAATAGTAAAGAAAGTGAAATAGCTAAAATTATTCAAACAAGGTAATTGATAGAGAAATTTCCATAATTTGGTGTAGCTATGTCCAAATCCATCAAATGACCTGTCATTAGAAAAAGAAAATAGACACCAAATAGATGTTGCTCCATCCATAAGAGTTTCATTTTGACCAACTTAGGCCAATTAATTTCACTATAGAATCTTAATACAACAAGCTATCATGTTTAGGAATTCCATGTTCTTCATGTAAAAGCCACGGAAAAGATTCAAGTTAAGAGGTTAGCTACCAAGTAGACTATCTAAGATGCAAACCCTTCTATTTAATAAGAGATTCTAGTAGTGTTTGATTCCTCAATACTTTCTCTCTCTTACCAATGACCTTTTCTAGCTAATAAATGATAAGACCATATTTGTCCACTGGAGGTAACTCTTCCAAAATTGTAATGGCTAGACCCATATATCTCGTTAATTGAGAAACATGAAAGACATCATGAATGTGTGTAGAAAAAAGCAATCCAAGCTTATAAGGAAGCTCTCCCACTCACTTGAGGATTTGATAAGGACTATAAAACCGATGAGAAAGCTTATTGTTGCCTCCCTTCAAAGAAGCATACTTATATTTGGGTACTTTGAGAAAAACCCAATCACCCTCATCAAATTCCAATGGCCTTCATTTCTCATCAACATAAGCCTTCATGACATCTTGAGCTTTGTGAATATTTTTTTCGCATTGACTCATCAAAGCTTTCATCTTCTTAAGATGGGTCTTAGCTTATAGACTCGCATCATTATGGAAAAAAGCAAAAGGTATTTTCACTTTGTACCCATAGAGCACTTTAAAAGGTGACATGCCAATACTCATATGATGATTATTATTGTAACAAGATTCAGCTAAATGTAATCATTGATCCCAAGAAGTTTGAGTAGCATAGCAAAAGTGGCAAAGATAAGATTCCAACCATTTATTGATACACTTTGTTTGTCCATCTGTTTGGGGGTGACAGGCCCTACTAGAAGTTAGCTTAGTGTCCATAGAAGAAAAAGGACTCCACCAAAAATTGCCCATAAATTTAGTATCATGGTTGGATACTATCTTTAGTGGCATTCCATGAAGCTTGAACACACTCTCCATAAACTAATTAGCCACTTGTTTGGCTATAAATTGAACTTTAATAAGCATGAAATGAACAGATTTTGTTAACCAATCAACAACCACATAAGTAATATTTGAACTATGCTTCATTCTTGGTAATCTCGTAATGAAATCCATGCTAATGTTAGTCTATATTCCTTGACGAATAGGTAATGGCTGAATTAATCCTCAAGGTAGGAGCATAGAATCTTTATTTTTTTGACATAATAGACATTACATGATATAATCCTTAACATCCCATCAAATTTCCTTCTAATAAAAATCTTATGGATAGTGTGAAATATCTTAAATAGGCCATGGTGACCTGCCATAGGTGTAGAATGCATTTCTTTCAAAAAGCAATGTTTGAATGGCATTTGAGGCATCAAATAAACCCAACCTTTGTATCACAATAATCCATTATGCCATGTAAATTTTGGATACTCTTTATCTCTTCCTTGCTAAAATGCTCTCATCATAGTGGCCACATTTTCATCAAGCAAGTATTCTTTTTATATTTCATGAATCTAGTCTTTATACAAAATAGAAATAGAAAAAAGTGAATATGCACATATCCTTGATATAGCATCAGTCACAACATTATCTTTACTTGCCATGTAGGAGATATCAAAGTCATAGTCTTGAAGTGTAGACAACCATTGCCTTTGCTTATAAGATAAACTAGGCTAAGATAGAAAATATTTCAGTACTCTATGATCACTCTTGACTTTGATATGGCTTCCATAGATATAGTGATGTTGCTTTTTGATTGCATGTAAAAGCACTAACATTTCTTGCTCATAAACATAGAGTTGGCATTCTTTTCCATCCAATTTTTTTCCCTCAAGAAATTAATAATAATCTTGATATAAAGCAATCCCAATACCTCTTCCACTAGCATTTGCACATATAATGAATTCTTTGGAAAATTTTGGACACACTAGAATAGCTGTTGAAACTAACATAGTCTTTAAATCATTAAAGCTTTTTTCCGCTATGGAATCCAAAAAAAAAACATTATTTCTTCAACTTGTTAGTTAATGGAGCTACAATAGGAGAATAATTCTTAACGAACCACCAATAGAAAGAAGATAATCCAAGGAAACCTTCAAAGATGTAGAAGTTGTAGGGGTAGGCCAATTCTTGATACATTGCATCTATTTTGGATCCACACAAATCCCATTCTCACCAACAATGTGGCCCAAATATTCCACTGCATTCTACATAAAAGAAAATTTGGATTCTTTGGCAAAGCATTTGTGCTTCCTCAATGTGTCAAACACCTTCTTTAATGGTATAAATGCTCATCCATGAATTTATTATATATGAGGATATCATCGAAAAAGACAAGAAATTTCTTGAACAAGAATGGATGCAAGATCTTATTCATAAGAATGTAAAAAGTAGCCAGAGCATTTGATAGACCAAAAAGCATCACAAAAAATTGATACAATCCCCTCTTAGTTTTGCATGCAATATTGTACTCATCCCCTTCTTTCATGTGAATCTAATGGTATCCTAAACGTAGATTAGTCTTTGAAAAGGCTTTAGCATCCTTGAGTTCATCTATAAGATCATCAATGAGAGGAATAGGTTACATTTTTAAATAGTAAACTTAATCATCTTTCATAATCAATGCACACATAGAATGCCCCATCTTTCTTCTTCACTAAAAGAACTGGAGTGGTAAAAGGTGACTAACTAGGCTATATCAAATCCATTTGCAGTAACTCTTTATCTTTCCACCTCTTCATGCTCAAACTTTGACAATTTGTAAGGAGGTTTATTTATAGGCTTAGTATTAGGAACCAAGTCAATTGGGTAATCAACCTCCCTCTTGGGTAGCAATAAAGATAGGGGTTGAAATATGTCTTTGTATTCCTCCAACAATTTATCAACGCTTCTTCTTTTGAGTATATGTAGGTTGGTATTCTTTCTCTTTATAAAGAAAAATGTTGAATATACAAGACTTGACATTGATTTCTCTCTTTAATTTCTTCATGTAAATGAGCTTCATATGCTTATGATCCACTCCATGTAAGGTAAATTGGTTGTCAATTCCAAGAAAATTCCAATTGCATGGCATTCAAATCCATGGTAAATTTGTTTATTGTTTCAGTAAATCACATTGTTGGACCAAACGCACCAACAATCGAGACTTTGGATGGACTTCTATTGTTTTGGAAGCTCCAACTCATATTGACGACAATCTCTCACCTTCTCTCTCAACACTTCACTCTAACTAATCAAGCATCCTCCTTTGCAACCCAAGAAAGCAAGAATACAAGACTAGCTCTAGTTGAATTGAACTCACCTAACTTACCTTATTGTGTTTGATGACTCAAAGGCTCAAAGATAGTCCATGATCATGATCAACATGATCCAATGCTGTCATTCCTTTGCATCCAACACCAAGCACACCAATGAGTTGAAGACCTAGTAGATAAGATGAGTAAAGGAAGAATATGATGAAGCACTTCACCTTTCCTCAGGCCCTTACTTAACACACCTCTCACTCTCTCTTGGTCACTCTCAACACAATGGAAGCAAGATGATAGAAAGCTTGAGTAGTCACATTGACAGACTTAGCATGGATGTGCTAAAAAAGTTCCATACAATTGAGACCTCCCACCCTTATATAGACACAAGATTAGGATTAGGGTTAGTGTTTGCACCCCTTTTGTGTTTAGGGTTTCTATAACTAAGAATTAGGGTTTGCACCCTCTTTTGGACATCCTACCCACTTAGTGGTCTCTAGGCCGGTCAATCCTCATTATGTGCTTGAACCTTAGCCTAAATAGACCAAGACTATGCTAATCTAAGCACAAATACATGTATGCGACCCTTGCAACACTTGCAAGTGTGACAAATACAACTGTGAGCGATAGATAAACTACATCGGAGTGAGCCAAGCTCTCAGAAAGTAATATATCCATGATAATATGATGATGTCCATGAGTATAATAATAATACAAGTGCCCAAGAGTAATACACTAAAGTTGCAAAAATTTTAATCCATAAAAAAAGAGTATCTGCACTTGCACTTCCAGTTTGCCTTCTCAAAATACCCTTAACATTATTTCTCTCTAAGAAGACGAGTGCTAGTCCCAGGGTACTCATATCATAGGTAGCATGCAGTGGTTTGCACCGAAGAGAATGCAAAATGCTAGGAACAATTGATGAAGGAGTAGTGGTCCTGACGGAGAAATATGAATGTTGTTGATGAAGAACTGTTGATGTTGAAGATAATGTGCCCGATGAAGAATGATGTGATGAAGGAAGCTCTGTGGTGGGAATATTACAGTGGCATTGGTCAGCCCAAATGGCATGACAATGTAAGTAAGGACACCCTTCTCAATGGCGGAAAAAGTAGTCTTGTGCCGATCATCTGAGTGAACTTGAACCTAATTGTATCTAGAGAATCCACCAAAGAAGCTATAAGCCTCATTCTGGCCACTCTCTCAATCATGTAAGCTATGTAGGGTAGTGGAGTGATCACATTTGGTCACTGCATTGACCTTCTTATAGTTGATGCATACTCAAATTTTGCTGTTCTTTTTTAGTACCACGACAATGGGTGATACCTAGCCAATATGCTCAATCTCATAAATGAATCTTGCTTTCTACAATTTTTCTAATTAATTCTTCATATGTTGAGCATAGTGAGGATTCATGGGGTAGAGCCTCTATTTGATAGGTTTAGCATCTGGCCCCGTAGGGGAATAGTGTAATTGAGTACCTGAGGTGGCACGCCTTTGAGATTGGTGTAATTCTAGCAAGCATGTCATGAAACTCCTTGAGTAATTGGATGAGCGCCTCCTCATCTTCTTGGCTTAAGTCCTCAGCAACAGTAAATGTAGGTTTAGGTGTTTTCCCCTCCTCAACAAGGTCAACTTTCTTTACTTTTGATGGGCCTTCAATAGATTCACTAGTTGCGCCTTGGTGTTTGGCACCAAGCATGATGACAATCCAATCGCCTTTCTTAAACCTAGTAAAGCCCTCAGGGAGATACTTAGGTGTATCTTAAGAGCCTATATCAGAGTCAAGGTTCTTCTAAGATTTCTTAATATGCTTTCTTTGCAAGTGAACCAACAAGTTCATCTTAGAGCATGGAGATGGGGTAGGCTGAGGGATTTCAGGATCCAAGTTAGTGCTAGCAACTAACTTAGAATTAGACTCCTCTAACATTGGTGAAGCATCAAAATGTAGGTCTTTTGAGGGCTCAGTAGTGAACATATTAGGGTTGGAAGTAGGGTCAAAAGTGTGGAATTCCATCTTGGGATAATCCATGGCCTCTTGTAGGTATTCCAACCATTCTAAGTTAGTTTTAACACATACAGACCAAACCAACATCAATGTGCAAAGCGAGGCGTTTGGAGGGATTTCGATCATCAACTATGACTTGCTCAATTTTTTTCTTCCATTAAAGTCATAGTGTGCATTAGAATCTGTATATCACTTTCCTACTCAATCGATTCATCTCCAATGTCACTATCCTCCTCTATGTCCGAGACATTATCGGACATCATGGAGACAAAATAGTTATTATGATAATCGAACAAAACTTGATGTAGTTTAGTCTAGTGTCATGTGGGACATGTTAACAGCTCTTCAAAGATTAGTAGGTTAGCCTCACCCACATTCTTGAAGGCTAGTCTCCTTGATGAGAGGAGTTTACACAGCTCAAGGCGATCAGTAGGTGCATGGAAGCCTTTTGGCTTAGGTTTTCATGATGGGCCAACATGTATCATCAACACGGGACAAAAGGAAGTTCATCATAAATATCAAGCTTGTGTATAGGTGCTTCCTTAAGCCCATGTTGACTCAAACATTCATTGGCTTCTTTGTATTCACCTTCCTCAGTGAATGGCAACTCCAAGGTGGCAAGAATATGAAGCCAATCATGTTTATCATCTGGGCATGGAAGATATTTGTTCAAGGGCTTCTATGTTGGGGAACAAATGGTGTCACCCTATAGCAAGCTAGAAATAACATCCAGGTCGACTAAGGTAGTCTTCCAACTATCCATTTCAATATGCACAGCTCCGGTATGATTGCCCAAAAAGACAAGACCATTGCCCCAATCATCAATGAATCATGCATTGTGCATCCAAGGTTGACCAAGCAGTAGGTCATAGTCAACTCCTTTCATGACCACAAATGTGACAAAGAACTTGACATTAGCAATCTTCACCAACCAACCGTTCAATACACCCTTGGGGCGCACCTTAGAACTATAGGCAATAGTGAGATTAAAATGGCTCAATTGGAGGGTTACTCCACCCACCTCTTAACCATTACTTGATTCACAATACTAACACCAGTTCTGGCATCTATAATATCTCTTTTCGTGGAATCACTGAAGACTTCCACTGGTAGAATTGCATATTGTTTAGCACCTTCCCAGAATGTGAAAACTTCAAGAGCACCCAGGACATGGGTAGGTGGGGAGCTAGATAATGGATGTTGTGGATTGTTCTCAATAGGCTATGTCGCGTTACTTCCATCTATCCAAGTATTGAACGTGGTCCAAATGGTAGGATTGTTCTTGAAGAGCATGCTGATTGGGATGAAAACACTTGTAAAGGCTAAGGCAACTAAAGCCCACAAGGTCTACTTCTAGATACCATAACTTCCTAGACTAACCTTGGGTAGTTGTTGTGCGCCAAATTCAGTAGTGAGTCATCCAAAGGTGTTAGGGCCAACTGTTGAGGCCAAGGGAAGTGTGCTATCGATACCATGTGGCTACAAATTGTCCTTGGCTTCTTCATCCCTAATTTTAGCTTGAGCCTCTTCCACCCAATTCTTTATTTTGCTAATTAAGTCAATGCTCAAGATTAGGGTATTCATCTACTTTGGCTGATGTAGCCATTTCTATGTGTGGAGCAAATGTAACTTGCTCAGCACCACTCAAAGCAACTGCGGGAACTGAAGTGACCTCACCACTCTTGAGTTTGAGATGGATAGGGAGTTAGATTATAAGCCTTTTCCTTTCTTATCATGAGTTCTCTCCTTGTGTAGGTCTTCTATTCGGATCACTTCATCTAAAAATTCATTAAGATTTGTTCAATCTAGTATGAAATTGCTAGCTAGTGCCTCATAGAGCTTTTCATCATTGATACCCTTGATGAAAGTCTTCATGACTGCTTTAGCACAATTGGCTTTTTGGCTAGTGGGATTTTCTTGTAGAGACCTCTCAATTGAGACACATAGTCTCACATGCTTTCTTCATACTGTTGCTCTATGTTCATGAATCAGACAATCAAATTTTCCCCGTAGCCTGCCTTTGCAAATTGCTTAATGAAGAGAGACTTAAGAGCTGTGAATGAAGCCTTCTCAGATGCATCGAGGCTGGTGAACCAAGTATGAACCTTCTCACCCATACAGAGTCCAAAAGCTTGAGCTTGCTTGGCATTGCCTATAAGGTTATTGGCCTCACAAACTTACTCAAATTGCCCTATGAAGCTATATGGGTCATCTCCAGCATGATTCTTGTCAATTTGCTTAGCCATTAGGGGTACCTTGGCTTGGTCTCACTGGGCAAGTGTGTTACCCATCCCAATTAGCAATCTTTGGGCCATATCAGCTCCTACAGTGATGAGTAGATCCATGTGATCAAAGAGCCTATGTTGAATGAGGTCTATTAGTGTGTCAATGGTGGCTAATCCTAAGGTTCATGTGTTCAATAACATGTTCTTGATCTGTGAATGGGTGCATGTAATGTGATAGTTATGAGTGGTGTGTGAATGGGTGTTGCGTGGGTGAATGAGTGTGTGTGGTTGTGTGCATGTGTGTTATGAGTTAGTTTTGGTGTGTGAATGTCTGTTAGTGGTGCCCCTTTTTTATTTTTTTAAATAAATAAATTTATTTAGGTAAAGTAAGACTTACCTATGACATGTCATTGCCTGCATCAGTTGCTCGTCATCTGCATCAGCTTGTTGCTGTTGCCCTGTGTCAGCAGCTCGTTGTTTGCATCATCACGTTGTCGTGAGGGGCCATTGCCATGTAGAGAAAGAGAGAGAGAGAGAGAGAAAGGGAGAGAGAGGGAGGGAGAAAACTCTCATTCCACTTGCTCCAACATCAAGCTCATGTCCGTTGTCGCTAGAGAGAATGTCACCTGCTCCATCATGCCGCCTTGATACGCAAAGAGGGGGCCGCCCTGATGGCAACACACACACACACACACACACACACACACACACACACACACACACACACACACACACACACACACACACACACACACACACACACACATAGACACTTCCTCTCACAAACTTGTTTTAAATTTTTAAATTTTTTAAAATAAAATAAAGTTCTTCTTCTTCTTCTTCTCTCCTACTCTTGCCCTTCTTTCTCTTCTATACTTCTGTCCTCTTGCCACTCTTTCCATCTCCTCCACCCTATCTTCTTCTTCTTTCTTTCCTTCACCTTCTACTTCTCTTCTCTCATCTTTGTCCTACCTCCTCATCTTTCTCTTCTTCTTCTTCTTGTCCTCTCTATACCTTTCTTATCCTCTTCTTGTACCTACTTCGTCTTACTTCTCTTCTTCATACTCCCTTCACCTATTCCATCTATACCTTACTAGTGTTCCGTGCACGCTTCGAAGCGGCGAGCGAAGTTAAAAATTCACTCAACAATCCATTTCTCATCTTTTTCTCTCCTCTTTTTCCTCTCTCTCTCTCTCTCTCTTCTCCCCCTAAATTCCCTATGTCTTATTTTCTCTCTCTCTTTCTCTACCTTCTATTTTAGTTTATTTTTTCTCCTCTCCTGGTTCTCTCTCTCTCTCTCTCTCTCTCTCTCTCTCTCTCTCTCTCTCTCTCTCTCTCTCTCTCTCTTCATTCTCTTTTTAATTTTTTTCTTTTCTCTCTCTCTCTCTCTCTCTCTCTCTCTCTCTCTCTCTTTCTCCTCTATTTTTATTCTCTCTCTTTTTAAAATTTATCTTTCTTCTCTCTATAATTCTCTCTCCATGTTTCCTCTCTCTCTCTTCTTCTTCTTATTCTTCTTTCACTTTCTCTCCCCCCAATCTCTCTTAAAGTATGTAAATTTTATATTTTTCCTATATATAATTCTCTCTCTCCTCTCCTCTCCTCTCTCTCTCCTTTTAATCTCTCTCTCTCTCTCTCTCTCTCTCTCTCTCTCTCTCTCTCTCTCTCTCTATCTCTATCTCTCTCTCTCTCTCTCTCTCTCGCCTTTTCTTCTCCTCCCCTTTCTCCTATTTTTCTTTTTTCTTCTCTCCCTCTCTCTCTTTTAAATTTTATCTTTTTCTTCTCTCACTCACTCTCTTTTAAATTTTATCTTTTCTCTCTCTCTTTCTCTCTTCCCTCCTCTCTCCTTCTTCTCTCTCCCATCCTCTCTCTCTCAAAAAATATTTAAATTTAAAAAAGACTTTTCTCTTTTCTCTTTTTTCCCATATCTCTTCCGCTTTTCCTCTTTCTTCTTCTTATTCTTCTTCTCTCTCTTTCTCTCTCTCTCTCTCTCTCTCTCTCTCTCTCTCTCTCCCCTCTCCTCTCTTTTCCTTCTCTCTCTTCTTTTTTCCTTTATTCTTCTCTCTTTAAATTTTTTTCTTTTCTCTTTCTTTTAAATTTTATCTTTCCTCTCTCTATAATTCTCTCTCTATGTTCAAATTCTCTCTCTTCTTCTTATTTTTTTTCTCTTTCTCTCTCTCTCTCTCTCTCTCTCTCTCTCTCTCTCTCTCTCTCTCTCATTTTCTTCTCTTTGTCTCTCTCCCCACTCTCTCCTCTCTTTTCATTTTTTCTCTTTCACTCACTCACTCTCTTAAATTTTATATTTCCTCTCTCTATAATTCTCTCTCTCTGTTCCCCCTCTCTCTCCCTCCCTCCATCCTCCTTTTCTTTCTTTTTTGCTCTTTGTATATATATATATATATATATATATATATATATCTCTCTCTCTCTCTCTCTCTTGATTTTAATTAAACAAAAAGTTTACATTAAAAGATTTAATCTAACTGAGAGAGAGAGAGAGAGAAAACCTAGGGGGAAGGGGTGAAGAAAAATGTTTAATTAAAAAAAGACTATTCTCTTTCCTCTTTCTCCCCCTTCTCTCTCCATAATCTTCTTTTTATCATTCTTCTTCTTCTTCTCTCTCTTCTTCTCTCTCTCTCTCTCTCTCTCTCTCTCTCTCTCTCTCTCTCTCTCTCTCTCTCTCTCTATGTCCCTCTCAATGTGTGTGAAAAACTATGTTCGAAAAACTTTAAATTAAAAAAAGCTTTTAAAATGTTTAATTTAAAAAAGTTTAAATTAAAAAGTTTAATCTAAGTGTCAAAGAGAGAGAGAGAAAATTTTGATTTAAAAAGAAGTTTGATTTAATTAAAGGAGAGAGAGAGAGAGAGAGAGAGAGAGAGAGAGAGAGAAAACTTAGGCCCTACACATGAGAGAGAGAGGGGGGAGGGGGGAGGAATTTAATTAAAAAGGGGAGGGGGGAAAAGAAAGAGTGAGATTATAAGTGAGAGAGAGGGGAGGGGGTTTTAATTTTAAAAAGGAAGGTGAGGGGGGAGGCTTGAATGAAAAAAAGGAGGGGAGAGAGAAAATGAGATATTACACGTGAGAAAGAGAGAAGGAGAGGGGGTTTTGATTGAAGAAGGGAGGTTTGGAAAAGGGGGTAGGTTCGGGAAGCCCTCTGGAGGTTCGAGAGTTTTCAAACCTATAGCAAAAATAATATAGAAATAAGATTGTACACTTCTTTCTTTGCCTCAACACGACAAGAGCGTCATGAAACAAGTACAAAGGTAAGCAATAGATTTGGTTTGCATTAAACCATGAACATGTAGTATGGAACCATTGATAAAGGAAAACTAGAAAGAAAAATCTTTCTCAAGCAACATTGCTATACAACATGCCCAACAAGAAGAGTACCTTGAGTTTTGAGTTTTTATATTTTAGGGTTTTCTTCTTCTCTAGACTATTCCAATCTCAATCCAAGCAATTGTTCTCTTTCGATTCGGCCTTCCTAACCTAGCCGCATGGGTTTTGGAATGCTAGCCATAACTATGGATTATTGATACCCCATCGATCCCATACACACCCATACACAAGCTTCCTATTCCACCACACAGTAGGAGTGTGAGAACCTTGGCAGTTGCACCATCCTATGTCTCAATAACAAGACCAAAATGTTGGGCCAAACACACCAATAATCAGGACTTTGGATGGACTTCTATTGTTTCAAAAGTTGCAATTCACATCGACGACAACCTCTCTCCTTATCTCTCAACACTCCGTTCGAACTAATCAAGCAGCCTCCTCTCCAACCCAAGAAAGCAAGAACACAAAACTAGCTTAAGTTGTATTGAAATCACCTAACTTACCCTCTTGTGTTTAATGACTCGGAGGATCAAAGATGGTTCCACGACTACGATCACACAATCCAATGCCGTCACCAAGCACACCAAGGAGTCGAAGAGCTAGTAGAGAAGACGAGTAAAGAACGATGATGATGAAGCACTTCACCTTCCCTCAATCCCTCACTTAACAGACCTCTCACGCTCTCTCAGTCACTCTCAACATTATGGAAGCAAGATGATAGAATGAAAAGATTGAACAGAAAGCTTGAGTAGTCACACCGACAGAGCTTATGCATCATGGATATGCCAAAAAGGGTCTATACAGCTGAGACCTCCCACCCTTATATAGATACAAGATTAGGGTTAGAGTTAGGGTTTACACCCCCTTCACGTTTAGGGTTTCCACAATTGTGAATTAGGGTTCTTTTGGGCATCTTACCCACTTAGTGGGCTCTAGGCCTATCAATCCTCATTACATGCTTGAACCTTAGCCTAAATAGACTAAGCCTATGCTAATCTAATATCTAATACATGTGCGCAACCCACACAATACTTGTGGGTGAGACAAATACAACTGTGAGTGATAGATATAGCTACCAGAGAGTGAGCCCAGCTCTCACAAAGTAATGCATCCATGATAATATGATGATTTCCATGAGTACAATAATAATACAAGTGCCAAAAAGCAATACACTGAAGTTCCAAAATTACTAATCCATAAAAAAAGAGTATCTACACTTGCACTTCTAGTTTTTCTTCTCAAAATACAGTTAACACACACCCAAGTACTATGTCAATGGCTCCCATTTTCAAGGCTACCATATTAGCTCGTATAATACATGGCAGCGAAAGCTCAATAGGAGCGCATGGGTACACTTCATGGCTGGCTTCAAGAGCCCCATTAGTAACTTGCATCCTCAATGGTGTCTGCATATCCTTAGGTAGAAGCTTCAGGCCTTCCAAAGATTTAGTATTGACAAAATTATGTATGCTGCTTGTATCCATAAGAATATAGGCAACCTTGCCATTAATAAGCCCTTTGAGGTAAAAGTACTTTCACCTCTATGACCTATCCATGCATCATGAGATATTGAACAAATCATGGAAGGATGAACCAGATCAAAAGGAAACTTATGCATTAGATCATATAACTCTTCATTTCTAGCTTCTTCATCTTCATGTGGCTCCTCCACTATAGGTAAAGGTAAGACTTGAAAGAGTTCACTCTCAATCACTTTCTCATTTGATCCTTCTCCTATGATCATATTATTATTTTTGCTCCCTTTGACTTGCACTTTGACTTACAGTTAGGGATCCGTTTCTCCTCCACATTTAAAGCATCAACCTTTGGTATATATCTCCTTTAATTTGTCATTAGACACATGCTTTCCTTGTGAATTATTGGCCATGGGTTTTCCTCTAAAAGTTGTCCTTTTAAAATTGCCATTAGCCCTTGGATTCATTTGTTGTTTTATGCCATAAACTATAGGAAAATTTAGAACCTTGTTATAAGAACTTTGAAACCTACCCTCTTGTCTAAATGGCTCTCTTTGTTGGCTGAATTGCTATCCCAACCTAGAAGACTCATTTGAAATTAAAATTTTCACAGTTTTGGGCTGAAATGATGACATATCTTTATGATACTTTTGGTTGTACAATTCAGGAAGCTAAATTGCTTCACGGATATTATTAAGTTGTATTGCATCCACCTCCAAAGTGACGTAAATTAAGCCAGTAGATGTATTTATTCAGCTTGGCTATATCTATGATACCTTTTACATACATGGAAAAAATCGAGAACATATTGGAGTAATCCTATAGGAACATCCCCTTTTGCTTCAAGTCATACCATTTCCTTTGTAAATTTTCCATCTCCATTAGAGAGATAAATACATCAAACATTACCCACTTGAATTCATCTAATATACCAAATGCTTTCCCAATCTTTTGCATATACCTCCACCAAGTGTGGATATAACCTTTAAGGTGAAGGGATGCATAATTAATGTTGGCTTCATTGCTTCTTATATAAAGGGTAAAGTACATTTCAAGCTTGTTGATCCATTCTTCCCACTCTGTAGGTAAAGAATTATCTCCCTTAAAGTTGGTAATCCTAATATTCTCTTTATACTCATGGTCATTGTGTAGGGATTGTTGGGCTTTTCAAAGGATGGTTGTCTCCAAGGATCTTTATTCCATGAATGTTTCCTTTGATTGGGTTGTCCATTTTTATTGGTACCAAATCTTCGATGAAGTGACAGACCATTGTCATGGTTAGATGATATTTCAAATAATTGTCACTCTTGGAGATTGACTATGCATAGATCTTAATGCATCCTCATATTTATCATCAAGAGAAGAGTCCCGCACAAGGGCATCAAATGAAGCTTCTGTTGCTAGCTTGTTCGGCTTTGATTTTTGTCATTTCTCTTCTCACACCTTTGGATTTGTTATAGTGCTTGCCTCTTGATCATGTCATTCATTAGGGAGCTGGCTTGTTCGGCCTTGATTTTTGTCATTTCTATTCTCATACCTTTGGATTTGTTATAGTGCTTGCCTCTTGATCATGTCATTCATTAGGGAGCTGGCTCCACTCAATTTGTCTATACTCAATAGAAGGGAATCAGAAGGCCTTCAATCTTAGGACTGTCTTAACAACATTCCTTATACTTCTTTCTTCTCAGAGTCTTTGAATTCTAATTTCATTCCATTGCAGAGGGAAAGATATTCGATTCTGAAGGTATCAAAATTCATTCTTCTAAGAATTGCCATAGTGCCATTGTCCTAATCATACTAACTTCATAGGATTTCAATAGCATAGGTGGTGAAGAACACTTTGTCTACTAGCTTCCAAGTGGGTTGCCAATTGAATAAATTGAAGGTTGTTAGTACACCAAGTATCCCATGTATCTTGCTATTGGGTGTCCATGAACAAGTCTCAACTCTTTTCCTTCTTATTCTTGTGAACCTCTATTGACCAACACTCCTGAAGCTTCTTCACAATCTCCCACTTGATGATGTTTGGAAATTCTTCAATGAAGGCCATGTGTTTCACTGATACTCATTTTGCTTATTTTTCTCTTTAGTTTTGTGAGAAACAATTGGCTATAGTGATACAACTTTTTGTAGCTTTAGAAGATAGTGGGATCAGTCTGTCATCACATAGAGCCCTCATCAAGATAGTGATATATTTTCACCATTGAGGAATGTACTTCTGTAGAAAGTGGTTTTAGCAATAAAGATATCCAATCCTTCAAAAGTAGTAGCACGAATTATACAATCTTCCATTACTTTTCTTCCTCTTTAACAATGTCTTTTCTTCCATTTTTAGCCTCTGCACAAGTGCTTATTGATGGTAGTGTTTTTTGGCTACACACCAAAAACATGGAGCCCTAAGAGGAACACCAAGAAAATGGAAAAATTACGAAAAGAAAATCTATCTTGTCACACTAACAAGCATGTTCTTCGTACTTTAATCAATCGCAAGAAGAAAATGAATACCAATATTCAGACAACATCATATAGTGAATCTCCCATGGATTTATTGCAATAAATCTTCAACATATTCTTCATAAAAACCATTCAAAGAACCAAAAGTGCACAAAGTAATGATCAACTTTGAATGGAAATTATCACATAGTATTCATCTTTTTTCATCTTCATAGTCTTTCTCTCAATCTCACTCATATAAATATAATGTTTTTCATAGAAAATTGGGTATCACACACACACACACACACACACTCTCTCTCTCTCTCTCTCTCTCTCTCTCTCTCTCTCTCTCTCTCTCTCTCTCTCTCTCTCTCTCTCTCTCTCTCTCTCTCTCTCTCTCTCTCTCTCTCTCTCTCTCTCTCTCTCACACATATATATACTCTCTCTTAATAGTAAATTGCAATAACAAAGAATAACACTCAATAATACTCTCTCAGTCATCGATACCCCTCCCAAGAGGTATCCCTAATATGAAGAGTTACCAGAGGCACTATAGTGACCCTTGGAAGCTCACCAATGTCACTTTCACTTCAATCTAAAATTCAAGTCTTCATTAGCTACTTCTTTTGCTTCTTTGAGCTATTTAGAGCTTGTATTATTCCTCATGTAGATTGAAAAACATCCCCAAGCTAAACATCAATCCATCAGAACACATACAAAAGCAAACAAAGGCTTAGATGAAGACTACAGATACACAAGCTCTACAAAACACTATAGAAGGTCTATAGAAGGCAAAAAAATCATATAGCTCAAAACAAAAACTACTCAACCCATCAAAAACCTTTCAACACACTCTTAGTCATTCCTCAAACTATTCAACTACAACCATAACCTCTCAAATAAAAAGAAAACATTTCAAATCAAAGGCAAAATAGACCTTATAAGAACCAAATAGAAAATTTATACAACCTATCAAAACAACATATCTCAACCAAAAACCATCATGAGCTTCTCAAACCTACTAATCCAAAGCACTCCAAAACACTTCCAAACTTAACAAAACCAATCATTTCATTAAAAATCAACCATTAGCTCACAAAAACAAAAAAAAAAAGCCCAAAAAAATGTCATTTTAGTCCTCAACAAGTTTAAATTCCTATCTAAAATTTCATCTTTTAGCCCTATTTGACTAGAAATCACTCGAAAACAATAAATACCACCTACGATTTGCTGTACCAACTTGTCATAACCCTATAAGGTGCAATAAATGCCCTCTTTTAGCCTTATCAAGCTGATAACACCTTGTAAATCTTGTAATGATATTGAGATAAGATAGAATCACTACAGGGGTACCAAAATTAAGCCCAAATCTACTACCGCCATACCATCTTTAGTCCTCCACAGTGCATTACACGTGTGAGGGGTAAAATAGCGAGATGGGCACCTACATGAGCTCTGAGATTTGGTGGGTGTGTAAATTTTCAGTGAGGTTGTGCACCTCTTCGGGTTCTTTGTTATTATGGGGGAGGGTCACATCTCTTTTGGTTCATAACTTCCTTGGCATCCACTTTTCCTCGTGTGCATTTTCAACATGGAAATGACATGCTACACTAATCAAACAGTCATAAAATGTAGGGAAGAAATAAAACTCTATTTCTTTCAATGAGATGCAAATGGAAAATGGGTGAATGGATTGAAAGTAAAAGGACAAGGATAGGGATTTTACCCTTCTGTAGTGACTCATTGCATTACGATGATTTCCCACTTACAAATTGCATAATTTCCTCATGAGATACATCAATGATCAATCAAACTAAGGGGTCAAATTTAGGCATCAAATGTTATTCATAAAATGAATGCATAATTTCAAAAGAAAATGGATTGATTTGGGTAGAATTAAATCATGTCCATAAGTAATTTAGGATAGTTCTAGGTGTTGTCCACAATAATGCTCAGTCATGAACTACTCTTGATCTCTCTTCAAAAAATTGGATTGATTAAATAATCAAATTGAAAATAAATTGAAAGAGTGTTGAAGCAAAGATTACCTCTTATAGTTGCCATAGATAAATGCTAAAGCTCAAAATTTCAACTTAAGACTTATTCACGGCTCCATAAATGCCCCTTTACTGAAGGTGAACAAGACTCATCAAATACTCTAACAAAGGATAAAATATTCACTCAAGCCTTCAATAATTGCTAGTACAATATCCCATTCCTTGCTCTAAGATTAATTTGATGAATTGGCATCCCAATTTGATGAGATTCTTTGAACTATCGAGGTTGTCCATGTTCAAGAGAGTCAAGATGCCAATAATCCTCTTGTAAAGCAACCAATGGGGACCAAATTGAGTGGAATAAGCTTCCATTTACATCCTAGAAGTGGAGTAGCATAAAAGCATGATGGATTGAACCTTCAATGAACCAAAATTTCAAGTAAAATTGAATACATATTGCTATAATAGTGTTTATAAGTATATCCAAAAACTATTGTCGAGACGCTTGTTGCAGGTCCAGAATGGAGGTCAAAATGACCTCAAATGCCAAAAAGCACAGTGGATAAGCCTTAAAGGAAATTTCTATAGTATATATATTATTCTTCTTGCTCGCCAACTTTCATTGCAATCAGAGACTGTAGCCCTACCAACCTCAAGAGCCTCCTGTGGTTATAACCCAAGGCAAATCAAGCAAGGTGGAAGAGCTTCTTACATGTTGCTTTCTTGCTTACTTTCATGCTCCAATGCTTTCATATCATCCTTCAATCAAGCTATGCATAGTCATGGGATGGCTCTAATACCATAAAAACAGACAAGAGAGGAGAGGTAAAGAACCCAAGAGCACGTACACAAAAGAAGTGGAGACTTAAGCACACAGAGAGATAGGGCTGAAATCTTCTTCTTCTTCTTTCTTGTTCTTCTTTCACACAAAAAGCTAAGTCTACAACATGATAAAAGACTAATATGAAAGAACCACAATGTATGTACATATAGTCACTAAGTGTGAACTCGCCACTTACTTGAGTCAAGTTGTGTTGACCTTGATTTTGATTACCTCTACTTAACAATCATTGTTTGTGAGGCGTGAGGTTTTTTTCTTGCTTATTTCTCTCTATACACAATTATATTAAGCATGTTCAATTTATGTATATGTTTACAATCTATGAATCTGTGTCAGTTTGAGATGTTAAAAGCCAATGGTAGAACTCATGATTATATTCTAGTGTAGCTCAAACATTAAGGAGCAATGGGTACTTTACTAGAAAGGATAAGTATTGTATGAAATTGAATATCATTCCTTGTCTTAGTCTACTACTAGGGATAGGTACCACTAAGGCCATACCTAGGACAATAGCAAGTACATAGAAGGAAGTAGGGGCTACATAGGTCAAGTCTCTTTGAGACCACCATATGGCTGTCACTCCTCTGAGACAATTGGCCTCCAAGTTTGGCCACCATCAAAACTAGATTATTAAACCAACATTTCTTGAATTGGCTTCATCCCCCTTAGCTTGTTGTTTTAACTCCTCTACCTTGGAAAACTCATACTGACAAAGTGCTTCATTAAATGTAATCATTAAGTGGCACTCTTCAGTTTCCTCATCTGAGATGTGCCACAGAAGATTGTCCGGAAGCCCATCATAGTGCTTGCCAAGATGTTCTTACTTCTCCTATCCTTGGTATTCCTCATGTTCTTTACGAAACATACCCATGTCGACATGGATGTAGATGTATGCAAGCAATTTCAATCTAGCATCCAACTAATTTTATGAGACTTTAATGGTATTTCTATTTTCTAAGTGATCTTACTCTATTGCCATTTCTTCATTACGGCCAATTTTGAGGCCAAAAGGGACTTGTAAGGATTTAGATTACTTCTTAATCACATCCAAAGAGAAAAATAGGGGAAGAATGATACCTTATTGATTGCTTATTTTTCTCTAACTTTAGGGTTGGACCCTACGGCATGGATGAATATTTTTAGAGTGCCTTAATATTGTTGTTTGCATACGGTTTGGTCAAAGTTGAGAAAGGTTTTCAATTGACAACCTTTTGGAAATAGGAACCTAGTACAATCATAGAATTCATTAGCCTAGCATGATGGATAGTGCCATGAAGGCCGTTTGGTTTTGTCCCATGAGACATGGCAGAATGGGACCCTATGGCATGAGGGGAGATTTTCAATGTGTCTCAACATTGCTATTTGCACGTGGTTTGGTTTGAATGTCTAGGATTGCTTCCCCAACAGCTCAACTTTCTATTTTATAAGACATTGGAGATTCGAGCATCACTAATAGAATGTGAGTTTTTTAGGGAGTGACTATACAACATGAACAGAGGGGGACTGAGCTAGACTAAAATTAAAGCATTTCTAGGATTGACTTGAACCCCATGGCATAAGGGGAGACTTTCATAAGGCCTCATATGGAAATGTTGTGCACAGTATAGTCTAGTTGTGACATGAGCCAAATGCAATGTTCGGTTGGCATTGTATAAAACAAAGTGCTAATGGGAGAGAATTAAAATAGTTGGGCTAATATGTAAAGCAGTGGAAGACAATCGGAGCTTATCCCACACTAGGAGACGATCACGGAATCAAACATGATAATTGCATCATGTGTTCTATGTGCATATATACTTTCTAGGGAGTTCATGCATTAGATAACTATCCTTGAAAAACACTTAGACACTCCTTGAAAAATGATTCATGGCACAGTTTGTCTCTACATTTATAATATGTCATTATCATGATGATACCATCGATTGAATGGTCATATAAAAAACACAAGAAGATGCATGCCACATGGAAAACAATCTAACAAGATTTAAGGAATGCTTACCACATGGAAAACTACAAAATTTGACATGTTTGCCCATGTGGCAAACCAAGAATTATGACATGCATATCCATGTGGATAAAGGTACACATGATTTCCACATTCTTTGTTGTGTCCAAACATGTGATCCCCACGACATATAAATATCA